>NW_026948187.1:1755278-2055278 GCF_963921235.1 Mobula hypostoma | reverse complement strand
GGGTCATCAGGTACCAGTTCTGTTGTGCATTGGTGTGGGAGTGTTAGTTTTTAAGCTGCGACTGTCTGACACACTGCAGCATTTTACTGGCAGCAAAGAGTACTGGGAGAGTTGGTACTTGGGCTACAATCCTGTGATCTACATTCCAGGCATATGGAACTGTTGGTGTTTTGGCTTTGACTTTGGTTAGTGCTTCTACAGGTGGGGCTGGATGGTCGTCCTTTTACAATGAAGCAGAAATTTCGAGCAGCTGGACATTGGTTGTGGGAAAATCCCAGATTGCACCACCCAGTGTGAGCTGCGGGGACAATGTGTGAGACTCTCAGGGTCGGTGAGTGGCAGATTCAGCTGTGTGACTCTGTGAGGTTGGGTCCTGGGATATCACAGTTTTTGATCCAGGTAAAATGGACCCGGAGAATGAGCTGCTTGGGCTTATGAGGTGTTGAGCGAGTATTTCTGGTCTGGGATCAGATGTTTGTTTCTAGAGTTCTTCTGGAAGCAATGACTGCTAATCTGAGGAGAGGATGAGTTCCCATTCCATCCTCACAGGGAGAGGCTATGAGTAAATGGGCTGGTCCGTGTTTACAACAGTGGAAATAGACCCGTGAGTCTGGTGTTCAAACTGTGCTTGGAAACCTCCCCTCACTGTCACCTGTCTGTCACTCGGTGAAAATCAAGCAGAATCTCAAGTTGCTGGAGATCTGCACTAAAAACAGAAAATGTTTGACGTCATTCTGACAAAAAGGTTTTAACCTGAATTGTAAAATTTGTTCTTCTCTCAATAGCTGTTCCTTACCTGCTGAGCATTTCTGGAAATTCCGGTTTCTTTTTATTACATTCACCCTGGACTGGTTTATATTTCCTGAAATGGACCTGTTTTAACCTGGGAAAGGAAATGGCTCGTTCTGTGACAGTAGAACAGTAAAGAAAGCACAACTTTTCCCTGTAAATTATCCTGGTACCAATCTGTCTGTTATTGGAAATGTGTTTCGTACAGTTGTTGCTAACGAGGTTTACAAGAATAATCTCAGGAATGATCGGCGTTATGTCTGAGGAGCATTTGATGGTTCTGGACCTGTGCTCGATGGAGTTCAGAGGGACGGTGGGGGTGGTGGGGGGATGTATGGTTAAGTAAACCTACTGAATGCTGAAAAGCCTGGATACAATGGATATGGAGAGGATGTTTCCATTAGACAGACAGTCTGATCTGACAGCAGAGTCTCTAAATAAATATGCTTCCCTTTAAAACTGAGATGAGGAAAGTTTTTTGGCCTAAATATATCTGATCTGTGGAATTTGTTGCCGCAGAGGTTGGTTGTAGCTGCCATTTGGGTATATTTATGACAGAAATTAATATGTTCATGATTGCTAAGTAGCTTCAGGGTTACAGGAGGAAGGCAGGAATATGGTGTTGGAATAAAAATCAGCCATGGTTGAGTGATGGGGCAGACCAGATGGATCGAATCACCTAATTCTGTTCCTGTGTCTTATGTCTTACCATGACTGAATGATGGCTCCTTCTTATCCCATATCGTTTTGTGACGTGTGAGGGACAATAAAAGATTGTTGACAGAGATCATTATATTTACGTTCAATGTTTAAATTTCAGTGAGTTTTGTTCTTAGTAACATTAAGCAGAAATGTTTGGTTCTCCTTTTTATTGTTAGTGTGCTTCATTATCTTTCATGTTAAAGTTAGACCTGCGGTGAGAGATTTATTGGAAGAAAAACCCCAACTGGAAGCAAACCACGACTGAAGACGAGGGAACAGCAACAAGTGAACCAGCCCAAGGATTGAGAGCATCAACGGGAGAGAACCCATCTGACTCGGAGATTCCAGTGATTCAGTCAGGGGAAAGTTTGGTGAGTCTCATTTACTCAAACACTGGTCCTTTAGACATTACTTACCTGTACAAAGGAAGGTAGGAAATAGTTGGAGTGAGCCTGAATGTGCCCAGAGGAACCAGTTATGCCTCTGTCAGACCCAGTTGCAATCACTCCAGGTCTGGTAATGTGCTGTCAGCAGCCCAGCCCTTTAAAACCACTCCCATTCTGTGGAAGTCGAATCCCGATGAAGTCACTCAGAGACCGTATAAGTACAAACTCTTTATTCCAAGCACCCGGGGCTCACTCAGTCTCGGACTTTTCCTGCCCAAACCACTAACTGACTAACAATTCCCCTTACACCACAGATATATCCATCCAGATACCCCCCACACAAGACAGGCTGGAGACAAAGTTATTTAGTACATGACAGCCCCTAAAGACAAGTTACAAAATAGTCATAATGGCTTTCACACACAGAACAGACTGAAGCTGTCCTGTCTGTATGCATGAGTGCACAAGGAGATAAGCATCTTGAAACCCCAGCTAGCGACCCTCAAGAAGAAATATGGCTCAGCGTGGCTTAGCACATCTGTTGATCATCAGCAGTTTCTTTCAGAAAAACAGGCTGCTATTGTTTCGCGAAGTGTTAACCCTTTTACCTACTTTATCATTCCCTCCTTTTGATCATTACATGATCAACAAAGCAGTATTTTTTTTACAGAGAAAGCAACCGAGTACAGCATTGACTTATCAGTGGGTAAAAAGAGTGTACATCAGTAATTATTACAATGATATGTACAACTATTAGGCCATAATGCAATATCATGCCCCACATATTACCGAACAGACTTTCGAAGACCACCATTTGGACCCTTCGGTGAACCCGTGTAAATCCTGCCCTACTCTCTTGATGCTGTCAGTCTCCTTGGCAGTGTGCTCGGAGAGGGATGTAATGTTAATAGAGTCATCAGGGATATGGGTGCAGCATTCTGTGTCAATAATAGCACAGGTTCGCCCTTTATCTGCCAGGATAAAATGTAAAGCCATACGATTCTGTAGGACTGTTTGCCGGATTGCAATCATTTCAGTGGATATTTCTGTTACTTGGGCCTGTGTTTCTGTCAGGGCCCCTGCAGTATTGTGGCCAGCTCCACAAGTGTTGTAGCCAAATTGATTATCTCTCATGAATTCCTGGCTACTCCATAGGAGAGAAAAGTGATCATCCAAAATCGCTCAGTCTCAGTTATTCCTCTCCGCTGCTGGGCACCTGCAAGTATGGACAGGATGCATGTTTCCCAGTATAGGAAGTTCTGTTTGGTGGGGGCCTGAGATACCATCCCTCAAAACACTGACAGCCACAGTCATCTCTGCCTGGACCACAGTTCCTCACCTCACTTCCCTGGGTGTTATTTGAGAAAGCCCAGGCTGAGAGTTCCTCACTCTGGTTCAGTGGGATTACTGTTGCGTAACCGGCAACAATGAATATTTACTGAGACAGGTTTTATAAAAACAACCAAACATTTATTAAACACATATAAACGATCAGGAAGAAAAAACAAAGGAAAACTTTAACTGGAGGTTAGCAGGTACGCGGTTGTTCACCAGCTCGCCACTCGGCTCTGGTTCTTAAAGTGTTAAATGCTGAAAACAGTTCTTAAAGCGATACAGTCAGATACAGTTCTTAAAGCGATAACTTCGAAAGTCCATCAGTTTTACACATTCAATTGGGAGAGACTTCTCTGGAGAACGATTTCTTCACCGACGCACCTTTACTGCCGGTTCTGTCCACAGGATTCCCAATGCCAAAAATAAACAGTTTAAATCGACTGACCTTTTAGAGAGAGAGAGAGCCTTTGTGCATGAACTCATTGTGCTTTTACAAGAGTTATCTTGATGCAGCTTCTCTTCAACGAAGACTCAATTAGGTCGATCCTTTATTAAACTGCCAACCGATGCCGACTTCTCTCGATCCTTCACTTTGATGAATTCTTCACTCTCCCTTCAAAACTGTCCGAATTGAGTAAATTGGCACTTCCAGCCACAAATTCCCAGCTCAAATACAATATCTTGTAAGAGAATGCACCGTCCGTTTTAAAAATGAGACTGTGTCACGAAAACAACCACGCAACAGAAATGGAGGCACAACACGTTCTACCTGGAAATCTACAAACTCAAAAACCCACTGCATCACCTGAGTCAACCCTTATATAGTCACGGGTCACATGTCATCACGTGACCTCACATCGGCGGGAAAATCACAGGTGACTATTACAGCATTCTCACAAAAAACACAGATCTCCTTGAGCATGTAACACCTCCCTCCAAAAAAAAAATTTTTTCGTCTCTTGAAGAACAAAAATTTAACAATTTATACAAAAAAAATACTAAGGTATAAAATTTACAAAATACACAATATATATAATCTTATCTTTCAGCCCTTTACAAACTAATGTACAGTAGGAGTGTTACAAATGATAAAATATCACTCCAAAAAAAAACAAATTTTCATTGTACATTTAACATCTAGACAAACAGTCAGCAATCACATTGTCTTTACCCTTGATATGAGTGATCAAAATATTGTACTCCTGTAACATTAAACTGGATTATTAAATTGGAGTTTAATTTCCTTAACAGTCACAGTGGCAAATTCTCTTTCATAATACGGCTCACCAGATACAGGAATTGGCTGCAGTGGGGCCACTGGAGTAACCTGATTAGGTTTACCAACAATTTGACATGTTTGACACGTTCTGCAAAATGTTGCCACATCTTGTCTTAAACTAGGCCAATAAAAATGTTTAGAAACTTTGTTCATAGTTTTCTTTACCCCTAAATGACCACCCAAAGGAATACTGTGAGCCATAGTCCAAATCTCATTTCGGTAAATTTTAGGAACAACAACCTGATGATTAACTTCCCATTCCTTACTAGCGGGAATTGTAGGCGATCTCCACTTTCTCATTAATACCCTTTTTTCAAAATAATATCCAACTGGTACTTTTCCAATTTCACTATCTGGAAGAGCTTGTTCTTTTAATTTAACTATCTCAGGATCCCTACCCTGCTCTGCTATCATCTCCTTCCGAGATAGAGACAAATCTTCCTGATCAGACTTACCACCAAAATCCTGATCAAATAAGGTAGGTAAGGAAGTTTCTGATACATCCTCAAAATTCGAATCTTGATTTGAACTGTCATGGGTAACAACCTCATCCTTTACATCAGTCTTTTTAGCCATAGCTCTTGTTACAACACAGGAAGAATCTGTGTTAGAATCCCTCTGTGGTTCCTCTGAATTTGAATTTATTGTCAAATGCACTTCAGGAAAAACTTGTCCACCTGCTAAATCATTCCCTAACAAAAAGGAAACATCATTCACAGGTAAACTGGGTTGTAGTCCTACTTTAACAACCGCTGTAACTAATCCTGACCTTAAATTTACTCTATGTAAATGTACTGGCATAAGGGCACTCCCTACTCCGCTTATGTAATTTACCTCACTAGTGTCAGACTCATCATTAAACCTTAACACACTATCTAATATTAGTGATTGTGAAGCTCCAGTATCTCTAAGTATCCTTATCGGTTCTGCATTGGATCCTTCTTTCAAAGATACAAATCCTTCTGTTATAAAAGCCTCATATCCCTTCTTAACTTGGTCAGAGTTTCAATCAGAAGCAATTAGCCACTACATGTCCAGGTTCCTTACAATAATTACAATTAATACCAAAATGTCTTTCCTTCACGTCTCCCTTCATCCTTATTTTTCTCACCAACTTCAAATTTAATTTCTGATTTACCTTGACTATCTCTGCTAGTTTTCTTTTTAAAAATTTTACCTGGAGAAAATTTATTCTTGGGAATTAAAACATACTCATCAGCCAATTTAGCAATCTCCTGCAATGTAGCAGTGTCCCGTTCATTTAAGTATGTTCTCACTTCAACAGGAATGCTTCTTTTAAATTCCTCCTGCAAAATCAGCTCTTTTAATTTATTATACTCCCCATTCACATTTTTAGAGGAAACCCATTTCTCAAAACACACAGATTTCTCATAGGCAAATTCCACATTAAGTTTTTTCCGTCAATTTTTTTAAACTTCTAAATCTTTCTCTATACGCTTCCAGAACCATCTCGTATGCTTTTAATATATTCTCTTTAACAATATCATAATTCAGTGCTTGCTCAGCATTTAAAGCTGTATAAACTTGTTGTGCCTTGCCTTTAATTACACTTTGTAACATGACTGGCCATTGGTCTTTCGGGCTCTTTAAACTCAGAGCAACTGTTTCAAAATGCTGAAAATATGCATCCACATCAGCTTCATTCAATGGAGGAGCCAAAACAACCTCACGACTAGCAATAAATTGATTTGTAGAACCAGAAGACTGATTCCCAGACCTTATTTTCTCCATCTCTAGCTCAAATTTCCTCTGGTTTTCAGCTTCTCTTTCTTTCATTTCCATTTTAAATCTTACTCATTGGAAACTTATCTAACACCTCCTCTTCAAAACATTTCAAATTAATATAATGTTCAGCAATTTTTCTTTGTATGAAAGCCTTGGTAGAATTTCTCGTAATCCCTTTAATATCCAACTTCTTAGCAATCTCCAATACCACAGGTTTTCTCCAGTCTCAAAAAATCCTGAGTCAGGCGTCTTCAAAAACTCGTCAATATCCATTGTTGCCGAATACAACACACACACACACACCAATCAAACCAAAAAAAAAAAAAAAAAAAAAATCGGGTATTCCCTTTCCAAATCAAAATGGCAATTCCCAGCACTTAAACTCAAAATCGGAACATATCCCGGATGAGCCCCCACAAAATTATGTTACGTAACCGGCAACAATGAATATTAACCGAGACAAGTTTTATAAAAACAACCAAACATTTATTAAACATGTATAAACGATAAGGAAGAAAAACAAAGGAAAACTTTAACTGGAGGTTAACAGGTACGCAGTTGTTCACCAACTCACCACTCGGCTCTGGTTCTTAAAGTGTTAAATGCTGAAAACAGTTCTTAAAGCGATACAGTCAGATACAGTTCTTAAAGCGATAACTTCGAAAGTCCATCAGTTTTACACATTCAATTGGGAGAGACTTCTCTGGAGAACGATTTCTTCACCGACGCACCTTTTAGAGAGAGAGAGAGCCTTTGTGCATGAACTCATTGCACTATTGCAAGAGTTATCTCAATGCAGCTTCTCTTCAACGAAGACTCAATAAGGTCGATCCTTTATTAAACTGCCAAACGATGCCGACTTCTCTCGCTCCTTCACTTCGATGAATTCTTCACTCTCCCTTCAAAACTGTCCGAATTGAGTAAATTGGCACTTCCAGCCACAAATTCCCAGCTCAAATACAATATCTTGTAAGAGAATGCACCGTCCGTTTTAAAAATGAGACTGCGTCACGAAAACAACCACGCAACAGAAACGGAGGCACAACACGTTCTACCTGGAAATCTACAAACTCAAAAACCCACTGCATCACCTGAGTCGACCCTTATATAGTCATGGGGCACATGTCATCACGTGACCTCACAACGGCGGGAAAATCACATCAGGTGACCTCCAAAAGACCATTACAGCATTCTCACAAAAACCACAGATCTCCTTGAGCATGTAACATTACTGACATTGGAACCATAGTTTTACCATGCTGCGGAATTTCGGCACAAACCCAGCAGGCCCCTAGTTCTACCTGTGTGACAGAAAGGTGTTAACATGGGGCCCCCGGATGCTGGGGTGAGCCCTCTCAAAGACAGAATCACAAACACCACTACCAACCAAAACATTTTCCTTTAGTCTGAGAGAGTCCTTCTTCTCAGTTCCTTCAGTAACACGTTTGCAGTCTGTTCGATGTATCCACCGAGATTGCCCCTTCAGTTTCACAGCTGTGGGAGTGGTCAGTAATACCTGATATGGTCCTCTCCACCGAGGTCTGAGATTCCCTCGATCCCAGTTCTTGATCAGGACAAAATTTCCAGGTTCTGTGGTGGGATAGTCACTCCTCTCTGCTGGGTAGTTCTCTTCCTTGTAAGCCTGTCATACCTGTGAATGTAATGCTTGGAGAATTTTGGTTAGTTGGCATATATAATTCCCCA
Source organism: Mobula hypostoma (assembly GCF_963921235.1). NCBI lineage: Eukaryota > Metazoa > Chordata > Chondrichthyes > Myliobatiformes > Myliobatidae > Mobula > Mobula hypostoma. The sequence goes on along the minus strand of NW_026948187.1, from coordinate 2,047,337 downwards.
TTTCTTCCCTTAGGGTATGCATATCTAATTTTGCTGGTAGACTTTCTGGGAGCAATGGTACACAAGGTCTTGGTCCCCAGGGTGTCCTCATGGGCCGTCCATAAATGATTTAGGCTGGTGACAACCCTGTTTTCCCCTGTGGGGTAACCCTCATGTGGATTAGGGTCAGCTTCAACCAAGTGAGTTCAGTCTCCACTGTTACTTTGGCCAATTTACTCTTCAGAGTGCCATTGGCTCTCTCCACTATGCCAGCAGCCCGTGGGTGGTGTACACAGTGGAACTGGTGCTTGATAGCTAGTTCGTTACATACTCCTTTGTTTACTTTTCCCACAAAGTGTGGTCCATTGTCAGAACGCAGCATCTCTGGCAGGCCGTACCTTGGAATTATTTCCCGTAATATACCTTCACAACAGTCTTAGCAATACAATGGTAGTTGGAACAGCTTCAATCCATCTACTAAACACATCTATAATAACTATGCAGTATCTATAGCAATGCACTCTAGGCAATTCAATGAAATCAACCTGTAGACGTGAAAAAGGTTCACCTGTCAAGGGAGTCGTACCCGGTGTACAGGGTACAGGTTACCAACCATTCCCTCCTTTCCCAGGTGTGTACAGTATTGGTAAAAACTGTGCAGGAACACAAACCTGTCCCACTGGGGTGATACAAAAACCTAGGTCGGGGTCTCTCTGGCACCCACCTGGGACCACAGTTTGTGCTCCTCCTCAGAGACGTCCCCCTGAAAAGTACGTACCTCCTGCATGTCTGGCAAACCCATTCTGCTTCAGTCACAGAAGGTTGCTTGAAGGAAACCCGAGGGAACTACAACTACCAAGGGTTCGACCGCACTTTTCCCTGTCTTATCCGCTGAAGCATTGCCTGTAGTGACCCGGTCGGACATGCGGATGTGGGCCGCACATTTAATAATAGACAAAACTCGAGGTAGCTGTAGAACGGTGAGTAAGTTGTTTACAAAGGTGGCATTACTAATGGGGTGGCCAGAGGCAGTCAGGAATCCCCATGTGCCCAGAGAACCCCGTAGTCATAAAAACATAGAAACATAAAAAATAGATGCAGGAGTAGGCCATTCGGCCCTTCAAGCCTGCACCACCATTCAGTATGATCATAGCTGATCATCCATCTCAGAAAAGGGAATGGAAGGAAAAGGAAGATGTAAAGTGGAACAGTGTATCATTAGCATGTTGGAGGAATAATGCATCTGACAAAGGGATCGTGGTTGCAGAAGGAACACCAAAGGTTGGGAGACGCTAAAAGCGGAGCGTGAATGGGTGGATCGGCACCGAAAACGAGAGCAGGAAAAACAACGTAAGCAAACCAAGGCCGGCCTAGATAGGAGAGAAGGGCAGGAATGTCACACTAAACTTCGAACTGATAGGGAAACGAGAGATCCCGAACCCATGTCTGGCAGACTGACCCTGTTTAAGGGCAGTCACCATGATGAGGAGTGGGCACCCATCTTACACCCCCACCTTACCAGGGGCCAAGTGCACCCAGTGCCCCTGAACCCCTGAACCCCAATCCTCAGGGTACTCAGATATAGTGGCCACTCGGGTAAAACAGCAGCGGCAACAGGGGAGGGGAGGTCCCTATACCCTGAGATCCAGAAGGGGAATACCAAGGATTATTCTGAGACAGGGAGGGAAGAATCCAATAAAACCCCAGAGTTAATGGCTCCACAAGAACAATTGCCCACCCAAATGCTGCCCAATCCACGAGCAGGAGGAGGGACAGCCCTCAGTGATTCCTGTGTATGCACCCAAGAAGCCTCAGGAAATGATAATGATCATGAATCAGGCCCCAGATAGAAAAGAAAAACCAGCACAGTTTGTTCAGTATGTCCGCAGTACTACACAAATGTATAATGCAACCCGGGAAGATTTATTCTGTCTCTGCTGCACGATTCTCTCAGCTGATGAGGGGCTGAAATGGAAGGCAGAATTGAGATACCAAACCTATCAGGAGTTACAGGCAGGAAACAATAATGAGAATGAACAGACAGACCAGATTATTCAAGCCTTGGAAAGGGCTCTCCAGCAATCTGTAAACATCACTAAAATACTTGAATGCAAACCTAAGCCTGGGGAATCGGGACCAGACTATTGGGAGCGATTTGTGGCCTGCTACGGCACTTTCGCAGGAGACAAAGCCTTTAATGATGGGAATCCTTCCGCCCAGTTTAATGCCTTACTGCTCCAATGCTTACCAACTAAGTTAGCCAACACGATTAAAACAAATAAAATGAATTGGCCTGACAGTGAACGAAATCGAATGCGACGAGCTTTGACATACTATTGCGAGCGGACTTTCGAATCCTGATCAGCCCCGAAGGGCACTAATATTAAAGGTAAATATGTTCACTGGGAAGGACGCGAGCGGACTATAGCTGGGGATCAGAAATTGGAACAAAAACCTACCAAAGGACAGGTGGGACAACCATCCGTTTAGAAATTGACAAGCAAGGATGCTTCCTACCGTGAGCACCACCCCTCGGGAAGAGCCCAACGTAATATTGCAATTTGCTGGAATTCCAATTCTGTTCATGATTGATACATGGGCAACCACAACCACTCTCGATCAGGAAATAGAATCAGAAAATGGATTCCAGCTATCAGACGCTACAATCACTCTGTCTGGGTTCGAAGGCACAGAACGTACGTATTCACGTACCCAGCCACTGCAGGTGGAATTCCAGGGGAACCAGTGTGAGGTTTCATTTACACTCACCACCAGTCCAGGGTGTAATCTAGCAGGGAGAGACTTGCTCTGTCCGTTGGAAGTCGAGATTCTATGCACAGACAAGGGTATCACCCTGGGACTAGCCAACAACCGAAAGATTCCTCAGTTTCCAACCCCCCCCCCGTGGTGGGCAATTAATCTGGACTCCACTGCCTTTGAACCCCTTGTGCCAGTGGTTGACCCCCATGTGACTCTATGCTATGTCCCTACGGGGTGCTCAGCTGAGGAAAGCCAACATTATGCATCCCTCGAGGGACAGAAGTTCCCAGTCATGGTGATTGGAGAGGTTAAAGGAAGAGAGGGCACTGCATTACTGGCTGAAGTTCCGGATTTCCTTTGGCAACAGACAGGACTGGTGGTTCCCCATATCACCGTTAGGGTTTGCCCTGGGTTCAAGCCAAAGAGCCTGGGTTCCTTGCCTACACCCTGACGAAACAAGCCCCCAGTACCGAGGGAGACTGGCAAGACTTGGTTGCGGGCCAACTCCGATACTGGAAGGAGTCGGAGGTGAAGGCGTGACATCTAGTAAGACACTCTTTTAATATTGACCAAACCCAAGACGTTCTACCCCATCTCTGGGCAATTTCAGGCCATGAAATCGGCAGCATCAACTGCCCCCCTGTCCAGATCACCGTGAAAGAAGGACAGACTCTCCCATCCCTTCCGCGATACCCCCTCAGGCCCAAGGCAACATTTTATGAGGATGAAAGCTCTTCTGTGGATCCAGCAGGAAAACGATATTCTGGCTATGTGATAGTGACGGACAGTGAAATAGTTGAGCAGGCCTCTTTTGAGGCAGCTGTCTCCGCCCAGAAGGCTGAGCTCTTTGCTCTGACTTGTGCCTGTATCCTAGCAACAGACAAAAGTGCGAATGTTTACACAGATTCCCGTTATGCATTTGGAGTTGTACATAAATAATCTTCCGGAAATAGTAGGGCACAGGGGGTCCAGTGAGATGGAGGAACCGAGGGAAATACATGTTAGTAGGGAAGTGGTGTTAGGTCAATTGAAGGGATTAAAGGCAGATAAATTCCCAGGGCCAGATGGTCTGCATCCCAGAATGCTAAAGGAAGTAACCCAAGAAATAGTGGATGAAATAGTGATAATTTTTCAAAACTCTTTAGATTCTGGACTAGTTCCTGAGGATTGGAGAGTGGCTAATGTAACCCTGCTTTTTAAAAAAGGAGGAAGAGAGAAACCGGGGAATTATAGACCGGTTAGCCTGACATCAGTGGTGGGGAAAATGCTAGAGTCAGTTATCAAAGATGTGATAACAGCACATTTGGAAAGCGGAGAAATCATCGGACAAAGTCAGCATGGATTTGTGAAAGGAAAATCATGTCTGACGAATCTCATAGAATTTTTTGAGGATGTAACTGGTAGAGTGGATAGGGGAGAACCAGTGGATGTGGTATATTTGGATTTTCAAAAGGCTTTTGACAAGGTCCCACACAGGAGATTAGTGTGCAAACTTAAAGTACACGGTATTGGGGGTAAGGTATTGATGTGGATAGAGAATTGGTTGGCAGACAGGAAGCAAAGAGTGGGAATAAACGGGACCTTTTCAGAATGGCAGGCAGTGACTAGTGGGGTACCACAAGTCTCTGTGCTGGGACCCCAGTTGTTTACAATATATATTAATGACTTAGATGAGGGAATTAAATGCAGCATCTCCAAGTTCGCGGATGACACGAAGCTGGGTGGCAGTGTTAGCTGTGAGGAGGATGCTAAGAGGATGCAGGGTGACTTGGATAGGTTAGATGAGTGGGCAAATTCATGGCAGATGCAATTTAATGTGGATAAATGTGAGGATATCCAGTTTGGTGGCAAAAACAGGAAAACAGATTATTATCTGAATGGTGGCCGATTAGGAAAAGGGGAGGTGCAACGAGACCTGGGTGTCATTATACACCAGTCATTGAAAGTGGGCATGCAGGTACAGCAGGCAGTGAAAAAGGCGAATGGTATGCTGGCATTTATAGCGAGATGATTCGAGTACAGGAGCAGGCAGGTACTACTGCAGTTGTACAAGGCCTTGGTGAGACCACACCTGGAGTATTGTGTGCAGTTTTGGTCCCCTAATCTGAGGAAAGACATTCTTGCCATACAGGGAGTACAAAGAAGGTTCACCAGATTGATTCCTGGGATGGCAGGACTTTCATATGATATAAGACTGGATCGGCTAGGCTTATGCTCGTTGGAATTTAGAAGATTGAGGGGGGATCTGATTGAAACGTACAAAATCCTAAAGGGATTGGACAGGCTAGATGCAGGATGATTGTTCCCGATGTTGGGGAAGTCCAGAACGAGGGGTCACAGTTTGAGGATAAAGGGGAAGCCTTTTAGGACCGAGATTAGGAAAAACTTCTTCACACAGAGAGTGGTGAATCTGTGGAATTCTCTGTCACAGGAAACAGTTGAGGCCAGTTCGTTGGCTATATTTAAGAGGGAGTTAGATATGGCCCTTGTGGCTAAAGGGATCAGCGAGTATGGAGGGAAGGCTGGGGCAGGGTTCTGAGTTGGATGATCAGCCATGATCATAATAAATGGCGGTGCAGGCTCGAAGGGCCGAATGGCCTACTCCTGCACCTATTTTCTATGTTTCTATGTATCGCTGAGAGGTAGGAGGAGACCGCTCGGCCCGTCGGTTTGATGCCGGTTCCCCGGGGAGGGAGAGGGGGATTTTATTGAAAGGATGAAGACGGTGAGAGAGGGGGCGGACAGGATGTTTGTCCCGGTGGGGACAGGAGGGGCTCATCTGTGGAAATGTCTGAGCCCACGGTGGTGGCGATTCACCACATTGGGGGGCAAACACCGGCAGACTGTTGCCCTGCAAGCGGGGCCAATGGTCCGGACAAAGTGACAATTATTTGTGTTTTGTTGAGATTGCACCGGGAATATGGTGTAAAATCCCGCTCCCCACACTAACACGGGTTATACAGACCAAAGAACAAACTGCCGGAGGAACTCAGTGGGTCGGGCAGCATCTGTGGTGGGAAATGGACCGTCAACATTTTGGGCCGAGACCCTCCCTCTGGACTGAGAGTGGACGGGAAATAGTCAGAGAAAAGAGGTGAGGGGTGGGGATGGGGCAAGAGCTGGGGAGTGAGAGGTGGATCCAGGTGAGGGGGAGGTGGGAAGGTGGAAATAGTGACAGGGTGGGAGGTGAGTGGTTGGGGCAACACGGGGCTGCAGAAGATGGAAATTAATTCCATAGAGGGTTAACAAAGAGGTTAGAGAGTATTTGTTACAGAGAGTGCAATGAAGATTCACCAGACTGATCCCTGGAGTGGTGGGGTCATCATATGAAGGAAGATCAAATGTGATAACCCTTTCATTTAGAGCAGGGGTAACCTTTTTAGCAGCGCAGACCGGCAGACCGGTTTAATATTGACAATATTCTTGCGGACCGGCCAACCGGAGGGGTGGGGGGGGGAGTAGGGTTGCCAACGGACAAGAGTGGCAGTCAAATACATGGTCTTTACCCTGAGAAAGACTACAATGACCATGAAGCCTTGAGCAGGCACCAGTGCGCATGCGTGCACGTGCCGATTTTTTTTCTACAAATCGTTTTTGGCAATTCTGCTCCGGGGGGGGGGGGGGCGGGAGGTGTTAATCACGACCGGAATATAGGTGATAAGCGGCTAATACACTCAATTTCGTTTCTAAAAGGGTTTATCTAATGAATTTAATATTAAACACACAGCACATATTTTCCTTGCATGAATATAGAAACATAGAAACATAGAAAATAGGTGCAGGAGTAGGCCATTCGGCCCTTCGAGCCTGCACCGCCATTTATTATGATCATGGCTGATCATCCAACTCAGAACCCAGCCTTCCCTCCATACCCCCTGACCCCTGTAGCCACAAGGGCCATATCTAACTCCCTCTTAAATATAACAAATGAACTGGCCTCAACAGTTTGCTGTGGCAGAGAATTCCACAGATTCACCACTCTCTGTGTGAAGAAGTTTTTCCTAATCTCGGTCCTAAAAGGCTTCCCCTCTATCCTCAAACTGTGACCCCTCGTTCTGGACCTCCCCAACATCGGGAACAATCTTCCCGCATCTAGCCTGTACAATCCCTTTAGGATCTTATACGTTTCAATCAGATCCCCCCTCAATCTTCTAAATTCCAACGAGTACAAGCCCAGTTCATCCAGTCTTTCTTCATATGAAAGACCTGCCATCCCAGGAATCAATCTGGTGAACCTTCTTTGTACTCCCTCTATGGCAAAGATGTCTTTCCTCAGATTAGGGGACCAAAACTGCACACAATACTCCAGGTGTGGTCTCACCAAGGCCTTGTACAACTGCAGTAGTACCTCCCTGCTCCTGTACTCGAATCCTCTCGCTATAAATGCCAGCATACCGTTCGCCTTTTTCACCGCCTGCTGTACCTGCATGCCCACTTTCAATGACTGGTGTATAATGACACCCAGGTCTCGTTGCACCTCCCCTTTTCCTAATCGGCCACCATTCAGATAATAATCTGTTTTCCTATTTTTGCCACCAAAGTGGATAACTTCACATTTATCCACATTAAATTGCATCTGCCATGAGTTTGCCCACTCACCCAACCTATCCAAGTCACCCTGCATCCTCTTAGCATCCTCCTCACTGCTAACACTGCCACCCAGCTTCGTGTCATCCGCAAACTTGGAGATGCTTCATTTAATTCCCTCATCCAAGTCATTAATATAGTGATAAGTCAATTATCAGGGGAGTACAAGGGAGCTTGAAGTAAGTGTTGAACAAACTTTCAGTAGAAGTGGTAGAGGCAGGTTTGATAATTATCATTTAAAGAACAATTGGATAGGTAAATGGACAGGAAAGGAATGGAGGGTTATGGGCTGAGTGCAGGTCGGTGGGACAAGGTGAGAGTAGCATTCGGCACGGACTATAAGGGCAGAGATCACCTGTTTCTGTGCTGTAATTGTTATATGGTTATATAAGTCACTTATAACTCAATAGCATCATAACATTTTAAGTAACGTTTGGATATTAAGCACACCCCGCATATTAGTCAGAGTCATACTTTATTAATTCCGGGGGAAATTGGTTTTCGTTACAGTTGCTCCATAAATAATAAATAGTAATAGAACCATAAATAGTTAAATAGTAATATGTAAATTATGCCAGTAAATTATGAAATAAGTCCAGGACCAGCCTATCGGCTCAGGGTGTCTGACCTTCCAAGGGAGGAGTTGTAAAGTTTGATGGCCACAGGCAGGAATGACTTCCTATGACGCTCTGTGCTGCATCTCGGTGGAATGAGTCTCTGGCTGAATGTACTCCTGTGCCCACCCAGTACATTATGTAGTGGATGGGAGACATTGACCAAGATGGCATGCAACTTGGACAGCATCCTCTTTTCAGACACCACCGTCAGAGAGTCCAGTTCCATCCCCACAACATCACTGGCCTTACGAATGAGTTTGTTGATTCTGTTGGTGTCTGCTACCCTCAGCCTGCTGCCCCAGCACACAACAGCAAACATGATAGCACTGGCCACCACAGACTCATAGAACATCCTCAGCATCGTCTGGCAGATGTTAAAGGACCTCAGTCTCCTCAGGAAATAGAGACGGCTCTGACCCTTCTTGTAGACAGCCTCAGTGTTCTTTGACCAGTCCAGTTTATTGTTAGTTCGTATCCCCAGGTATTTGTAATCCTCCACCATGTCCACACTGACCCCCTGGATGGAAACAGGGGTCGCTGGTACCTTAGTTCTCCTCAGGTCTACCACCAGCTCCTTAGTCTTTTTCACATCAAGCTGCAGATAATTCTGCTCACACCATGTGACAAAGTTTCCTGCCATAGCCCTGTACTCAGCCTCATCTCCCTTGCTGATGCATCCAACTATGGCAGAGTCATCCAAAAACTTCTGAAGATGACAAGACTCTGTGCAGTAGTTGAAGTCCGAGGTGTAAGTGTTGAAGAGAAAAGGAGACAAGACAGTCCCCCGTGGAGCCCCAGTGCTGCTGATCACTCTGTTGGACACACGGTGTTGCAAGCACACGTACTGTGGTCTGCCAGTCAGGTAATCAAGAATCCATGACACCAGGAAAGCATCCACCTGCATCGCTGTCAGCTTCTCCCCCAGCAGAGCAGGGCGGATGGTGTTGAACGCACTGGAGAAGTCAAAAAACATGACCCTCACAGTGCTCGCTGGCTTGTCCAGGTGGGCGCAGACATGGTTCAGCAGGAAGACGATGGCATCCTCAACTCCTAGTCGGGGCTGGTAGGCGAACTGGAGGGGATCTAAGTGTGGCCTGACCATAGGCTGGAGCAGCTCCAGAACAAGTCTCTCCAGGGTCTTCATGATGTGGGAGGTCAATGCCACCGGTCTGTAGTCATTGAGGCCGCTGGGGCGCGGCGTCTTCGGCACAGGGACGAGGCAGGACGTCTTCCACAGTACAGGAACCCTCCAGAGCCTCAGGCTCATGTTGAATACATGACGAAGTACTCCACATAGCTGAGGGGCACAGGCTTTGAGCACCCTGGTACTGACACCATCAGGTCCTGCAGCCTTGCTTGGGTTGAGACGTTTCAGCTGTCTTCTCACCTGTTCAGCTGTGAAGCCCACCGTAGTGGTTTTGTGTGGGGAAGGGGTATAGTCATGAGAACAGGGTGGGGGACTGTGAGGAGGGGTAGGAGGGGAGAGTGGAATATGTGTTGGTTGGGGGCCGACAACAGATGGCTCATGTTGGGGATGGGCAGGGGTCACAATGTCAAATCTGTTAAAGAAGAGGTTAAGTTCGTTGGCCCTGTCCACACTGCCTTCCGCTCCTCTGTTGCTGGTTTGCCGGAACCCAGTGATGGTCCTCATCCCCCTCCAGACCTCTCTCATGTTGTTCCTCTTATGAATATATAAAATCATTGCAACACACCAATATTACTGAATCAGTGGGAGCCCTGGGCTTGTTTCCCTGCAACAAGACGGTGCCATCGAGGGGTGATGGGAGACAGTGATACTCAAAGGAGGTTCCTTATGTCCAGTCTATTCTGCAATTTAGTTTTCATTGCATTCATTGCAGAGATATGTTGCAAATGGAATCAATGTTTTCAGTGCTTTCTTGGCTATTAGGATATTCAGCCTTGACTTTGATCCAGAATGCTGGCAGAGGTGTTATGTCAAACATACTTTTCAGCCCGCCGTCATTTGCAAGCTCGAAGAGTTGATCTCCTTCCCACGCTGACATGGTTGACGTGAGGGTAATATCCTCACGTGCATTCAAGTTCAACAGTGGGCGTGACAGGGAATGCAGCTGACTCATATTGCCAAATCATGTTGTTTCCTCGCGGCCCGGTAGCGCATGCTTTGCGGCCCAGTACTGGTCCGCGGCCCGGTGGTTGGGGACCGCTGATTAGAGAATGGAGGACTGAGAGGTGAACACATTGAAATGCACAGCATCATTACAGACATCCCACCTCTCCTGGAAGTTCCGGGAGTCTCCCGCATATTGATCGTGGCTCCTTGACGCCCAGAAATTATATACAATATCCCGGAAATTGATTTTATTGAGAGGGAGAGCGAGCATCCTGATTGGTCTCTCTTCATGCTAAGAGTGGTGGAAACAATATGATTTGGCGGTATGAGTCCGCTGCACCTTTCCTCATTCCCTGTCACGCCCACTGTTGAACTTGAACGCACGCGAGGTCATTACCCGCGCGTCATCCATGTCAGCGCGGGAAGATCAACTCCTCGAGCTTGCAAATGACGGCGGGCTGAAAAGTATGTTTGACGTAACATCTTTGCTGGCATTCTGGATCAAAGTCAAGGCTGAATATCCTGAGATAGCCACGAAAGCACTGAAAACATTGCTTCCATTTCCAACTTATCTCTGTGAAGCAGGGTTTTCTGTAATGAAAACTAAATTGTGGAATAGACTGGACATAAGGAACCCCCTTCGAGTATCACTGTCTCCCATCACCCCTCCATGGGACCGTCTTGTTGCAGGGAAACAAGCCCAGGGCTCCCACTGATTCAGCGATATTGGTGTGTTGCAATGATTTTATATGTTCACACGAGGAAAATAAGCGCTGTTTAATATCCAAACGTTACTTAAAATGTTATGATGCTATTGACTTATAATTGATTTATCACTCTATTAATGCAAGGAAAATATGCTCTGTGTATTTAATATTAAATTCGTTAGATAACCCCTTTTAGTAACGAAATTGAGTGTATTAGCCACTTATAAGTGACTTATGGTTGACTTATCACCTATATTCTGGTGGTGATTAACACCACATCCCCTCCCCAGTCGGCCGGTCCACAAGAATATTGTCAATATTAAACCAGTCCGTGGTACAGAAAAGGTTGGGGACCCCTGCTAAGTCGACCTATCAGTTTTCTCTGTGGGTGGGCTTTACAGTCGACCTCAAAAATATTGACAATGTTGCTCACTGCACTGTTTGCAACAGTGACTTTTCTATTGCCCATGGTGGGCCAAAATGTGAAAGACATGTTGAGGTGAGTTTAACAGGTGTCATTTGTTCATTAGCATAGCCAACGTTATTTAAACTACACAAACACGAGGAAATCTGCAGATGCTGGAATTTCAAGCAACACACACAGGCTGGCTCCTGAGGAGCTACGCTATTGATGTCCTACATGATGAGGCCGAACTCCTTGTAGACTTGCTTAAAGTTGTAATAGAATAAACATAATAATATAATATAAGTACATATTTTAATGTCACATTTTCTGCATATACCCAACTTGGTTTACAGATTAGACAAGATGATTAAACAAAGTATTACATACACCCTTGGAGATTGACGGGGGGGCGGGGGGGGGACGGAGTAGATATGGGGTTGTAGGGGGCGGGGATGCTACCTCCCTGAAATGAGTTTTGCAGGGTGGGATGTCTGCCATTATTGGTTGAACCAGGGATCCTAGTCTCTGAAAAAGGGGGTGGACTGTTCGGGACTGAGATGAGGGGAAATGTCTCCACTCCGAGGGTGGTGAATGTCTGGAAATCCCCACCACAGAGGGCGGTGAAGACTCAGTGATCGTCCTCACATAAAACAGAGGCTGGCAGATGTGTGGAGACCGGAGGGATCGAGGAAATGAGGATCGGGCAGAAACATGTGGCTGAGAGGGGAGAGCAGTCACCATCTTGTTGATAGTTAGAGGGGCTGAATGAGCTGTTTCTCACTTGGTGTTTCAGTGTTCCAGTCCAGTGAGGCCGGAGGAATGTAAATAGAAATGAGTGTTTATAAACACAGACTGATTTGAACGAAACCTGCACATTTCCTGTTTGGGTCTGAATTGAGTGATTAGATCAGACTAGACGCAACTTTATTGTCATTGTGCCGACTCCAGATACAAAGCCAATGAAACGCAGTTGGCGTCTATACTGGGGTCAGGACTGTCACGTGACGGCTCTGCCCATTTACCTGGTCGGAAGACACGTCACCTGCCAATCAAGATCTGACCCCACCCCGCCCATCAATGCTCACCTCACCATTGGCCCCTTTAATTAGCCTTGTACTTGGCCTCGGGCAATTGGCCTTTGTAATCAGCTTAACCCTGCTGGCACCGAGCCATTGGCTTCCCTGTGAATCACCTGGGCTGGACCTTCCAGTCCTATAAAGGAGCCCACGGGTGCGTGACCCTCTCTCTTTTTTGCTCCCTCCGAGGGACCACCCTGCTGTCTGTGAGTTGTGCTTTGAATAGGGTTGGGAGTGTGGATATTGTCCCTAAGCAGAAGAGAGATGTGCCTGCACAGAGTGAAGGGGGGTTGTATATGTCTGTGTGTACTTTGTCCCCACGCGATTTAATGTGATTTATTGCTGATCCGACTACTGTAAATGGTGCGCGTGTTGCTTCTGTTGCCATTTTCCCCTGTTTGCCTCCTGTAAATAAAATCCTTCACTACCCAGACTGTGAGCCCAGAGCCCTTGACTTTGAGACCTGCAGAATCTGTTTCCTGACTTACAATAATTGGCGCTGCGTGGGGGAAGTGTTCTGGAACAGGGGCAGAAAAGCCAGTACAGGCACCGAGCATAGGATTCCCGGGTGGACCGACGAGAGAGGGATTTGAGCGTTGGCGGACCACGGTAAACCGGTGGTCTGGTCCGAGCAGTTGGACCCACGTGGCGAGCACCTGGCCGCGGGGCTGCTCCGGCTGTGGGATGAGCGGCCCCCAACATGAACCTCTCTCTTCAAGACGCGAGCGCCCCGGGGAGCCTCTCTGACCAACAAAGCATCAATAACGCCCCACGGGCGCCGGAGCCGGAGATCAGGGAAGGCTCTACCCTGTGGGATCGGTTGGTGACCGCCGTGAGGGTCCGGTACCCCACCCTCCTGGAGTGGGATCTACACCGGCGCCCGCAATGGGGTACGGTCAGTGAGGGCCCCCGGGCTGTTAGAGAGTGGGCGCTAGTCAACGGCATCTACCAGGGAGCCTGCGACCGTAATTTTTTAGCAAACACCCGGGTGACCGGTGCCCTAACAGGATACCCGGTCACCACCGCGCACCCCGATCCTGCCTCTCATGGCACCAGCTAACGGGAGGACCGTGCGGGATGCCATCACCCTCCTGGAAGGGCTTGAATAGATGCAGCGGGGGGCACCCACCCTGATCCGTAGGGCAGAGGCAAGGGCTGGAGACGCAACCCCTGCCCGTTTTACACGCAGGCAGCTGTACATGGACATGGATCCCCAACCCTGACCTCTACACCCTGTGGAAGGAGCTTTGTGGCGGTGGGGTGGTGGGCAACTGGTCGATTGCACCCATCCGTTATCATCGCTGTGTGTGTTATGTTGTGTCTGCCCAATTATTAAGAGCACGTCTGCCTATCTTTAGTCACAAAAAGCGTTAACCTTAGAAATAGTTAGTGTAAGACTTCCATTAAGATGTATTCCTTTCCTTTTCACTGTTAACGCTTGGCGAGTGGCGTGGCTACCGAGGGTGGACTGTACTGGAGGGGTCGTGACTGTCACGTGACAGCATTGCCCACTCCTGGTCGGAAGACACGCCCCCTGCCAATCAAGGATTGACCCCTCCTCGCCCATCACTGCACACCGAACCACTGGCCTCTTTAATTAGCCTTGGATATGGCCTCGGGTAATTGGCCTTTGTAATCAGCTTTAGGGTACGTCCACACTACGCCGGATAATTTTGAAAACGAAGCTTTTTCTCTTCGTTTTGCCCTCCCGTCCACACTGAGCCGGCGTTTTCAGCCCCCGAAAACGGAGATTTTCGAAAACACTCTCCAGAGTGAATAAATCTGAAAACGCTTAATATCCGGCGTAGTGTGTACGGGGTAAACGGAGAGATTTAAAACACTCTCGTGACAACACCACAACAATAATGTTTTTTTCTGCTTCTGCTTGGTACTGCGCAAGCTGTTATAACGCGCAGCCGATGTGAACGGCGTGGGAGTTAAATTGAAAAGTGAGCGTTTTTGACTATTTAAAAGCGCTGTCATGATGTACCGGAACAGATGTTCGTTGTTTTCTTGAATGACACCACCTAACAATTTCAGAACAGACGGACGAGACTGAAGCCAGAAGAGTTAGAAATGTACTCACCAAATACTTTGACCCACAGCTTACTGTATAAATAAGTATTCTCACTTCGCCCTGTTTTCTGTCCTTGCTTGTATGAAGGTGGTTTACCTATTTATGCAAGTACTTCTCTGACAATAAATGTGTAACAGCCTAATGTAACATTGTATGGAAATAACGCTGATGCAGACGTTTTATACATTTAACAAGGTGCTTTATTAATGCAGCAGCGTTAGTCAGTTTTTGGAACAGCGCTGTTCGTCGTCAGCTGGGTCATACTGTCCGTGAACTCCCTGTTGGTTGTCTTCATACGCTCCAGTATTTGTTTTTTTTATATAAGTTTTAAGTCCTGCGCGAGAGCCAAGAGCAATTCCTTTCAAGTTTCTCTAGTCTGTAACTGGACAAACGCGCACTAAGTTCACCGTTTCCTCTTCGCTTGTTTTCTGTGTGTCCTGCGCATGCCCAGTAGGAGGAGATTCACCCAAATATCCGTCTAATGTGGACGGAGATATTTTGAAAAACGCTTAGTGTGGACGCCTGTTGTTTTTACTCGAAACCGGCGTTTTCAAAATTATCCGGCGTAGTGTAGACGTAGCCTCAGTCTGTCAGCACCGAGCCGTTAGCGTTCCTGTGAATTACCTGGGCCGGGCACTTCAGCCTTCCTGCATTAAAAGGGCGCTCCGTGTGCTGAACGCTCTCTTTGCCATTTCTGAGGGACCACTCTGCTTCATTTTAGGCTGAGAACCGTGGAACATGGCTGGAGAAAATTGTTGGTAAGGTGTGCATTGAATAGGGTGTTAGTGATTGTCCCTGATAGCATTGAGCCGTGCCTGTACAGTGAAGGGGCTCGAGCACCGTATTGACTTTTCCCTTGGATGTGTGTGTACTTTATTCCCACGTTCGTTATTAATTGTCTGCGTGTGATTTACTGCCGATCCGACTTTATCCACGACTGCTGTAAATTGTGTGCGTGTTGTTTCTGTTGCCTTTGAGACCTGAAGAATCCGTTTCCTCGCTTGTTTCTTCCATGTGGTGGTCAAGAGGCTCCTAAATATTCTGTAAATAAACTGCTTTACCCACGCAAGCCTATGTGTGTAGCCTGCAAAAAGTACGAGGCAGAAATAGGAAATACGCCCGACAGCCTGCATGCGGGTAACATAATTCTGCTGTTTGTTTGTTGTTAGTCTCCCCGAGGGGAGGTGCACCGTTCCCGGAGGCACTGCAATACCGGGTCGATGCGCGGAGTGGACGGAGCAAGCCCCTATTCCATCTCCCTGTTCCAAAAATCAATTTAATATATGGTCCCCAGATAGGGGACGTATCAGATATTAAACTGATAAGAACAGATTTTTTTTTTTTATTTCAAAATATACTTTATTCAAAAATAAATATATACAATAAACCATTCAATAACTTTTCATCCTTTACATACGTTTGCATTATACACAGTACATATCCGTATTTATACCACATCATTTCATTGTTGAGGGGTATACTCCCCGCCCTCCGACCCCTCCCACTCCCACGGGTGGAGAAACCTATACTGTGGTCCTTCCCCACCGGGCCCTTGCGGTGGCTGCACCAAGTTTCAGTGCGTCCCTCAGCACGTACTCCTGCAGTCGAGAATGTGCCAGTCGGCAGCATTCTCCCACGGACATCTCCATGTGCTGGTAGATCATCAAGTTACGGGCCGACCAAATAGCATCTTTCACCGAGTTGATGATCTGCCAGCAGCACCGGACGTTGGTCTCCGTGTGTGTCCCCGGGAACAGCCCGTAGATCAGAGAGTCCTCTGTTACGCAGCTGCTGGGGATAAACCGTGACACTAGCCCATCCATCCTCCTCCACACCCTCTTTGCGAACTGGCAGTGTGCAAAGAGGTGGGTCACAGACTCCTCCTCACTGCAGTCCTCCCGTGGGCAATGGGGTGCGGAGACGACGTTCCGGGCGTACAGGAGGGCTCTGACTGGGAGGGCCCCTCTCACCGCCAGCCAGGCGAGGTCTTGGTGCCTGTTGGTTAGATCTGGCGATGAGGCATTTTGCCAGATGAACTGGACAGTCTGCTCCGGGAACCACCCCACTGTGTCCATCACGTCCTTCTCCTGCAGTGCCTGCAATACACTTGATCTTAGCCAAAAGGCCGAGAAGCGATACCCACAATTGTCCGGACCCTTTCGGATCCTGCTGGTCTTCCCTCTATTAAGTTGGACCGACTGTCTACAGGACACCGATTTATCCTACTTCTCTCCAACGTTTGAAGTAGGTTTGGTGTAATTTCTCTCAATCTTTGACATACATCGTATTTTACCCCCTTGTCGCGAAATCTCTCTCGGAATACAGCTGATCATGTAAAATAGCTGATATTGCACCAACCAAATGAGAGAGGCGGCCCCGGTTTGTATGCAAACTCCTCTCAGCTGATAGTCCTGTCGAACTGTTCCGTCCGCCCTCTCCAGCGTCTGATGTCATTGCAAGCGTGATGACGTTTACGGAAGTGTTGCAGCGAGAGAAGCAAAGTTTGGGCCGGGTCGTTCGGCGGGCCTGACGGGGCAGGTGATTGGGGAGGGGGGACCTCTGGAAACGGGAGGAGTGTGGCTAGGAACATCGGATGGAAGCGATGGCTGGGGACTGCGAAGAAGGGGAGGGTTGTAAATAGGGGGAGTGAGGCCGTGTGATGAGGGATGATGGGTGGGTGGAGAGGGACGGGGTAGAGTCGGACGAAAGGGAGGGGGTAGGGTTGCAACTCGCACAATATTTAAATGTGAGCTGGTATGTGGCAAATAACGGCATAGCAGTCAATGGATTATTTCCACAGAGAAAGCGTCCGGCTGGACTTCAGCTTTTTGACCAGAGCTGGTTCCGTTAAGAAATCGGTGATAATCGGGGGAGAATGTGGGTACACTGCAGTGACCACTACTTCCCTGAAATCCCAAGGCTTTTCTGCCAAATGTCACTAGCCAAATACTGGAAGTAATTATGAATATTCCGTATTTGCCTAAATTTGTGCAGCTCCATCCAGCATTTAACAGCATACCCCAACCTATGGCTTGTATCACTTACTGCATCTCCAGGGAGAAAAAAAAGATGGAAATCTGGGGAAAAGAGGCATAAAATACCGAAAAGGATTCGGTGGTAATGCAGCATTCTGTAGAGAATGAAGCAGTTAATGATTCAGATGTGATGTGATTCTTAATCAGAGATCTTTCATCAGTTCTAAGGAACAGCCATTAACCTGACACATTTGCTCTGTTTCTCTGCAGAATGCTGAATGAAGTGACCAAGTATCCCCGGCACTTATTTTCATTGAAAAGATATTGCCATTCCGTCGTTGTGGTGGCTGGGTCGAAATCCTGGAACGCCAACGCCATCCCCATCAGGAGTGCAGAGATCCTTAACCAGAAGAAGTGCAGTTGTTCCGGATGCATTCACTGTCACTTCCTTTGTGGCAATGATGGATGGTGCTGTAAAATCTGGCATTGGTAATGAAGTGTGGATTCTGAAAAGTCAATAACTGAAAACAGCATTATAGACTGCTACAGCACAGTGCAGGTCGCTCGGGCTAACCACTCCCTCCTAAATCACCCTCTACTTTTCTAAAATCTATGTGCCTATCTAAAAATCCCTTTCATGTCCCCAATGTATCTGCCTTTACCACCACCCTGGCAGTCAGTGTGTTCCACGCACCACTCTCTGTGCTTAAAAACAATCTTACACCTGATGTCCCCCTGTACTTTTCTCCGGTCACCTTAAAATGATGCCCTCTCGTATCAGCCATTTCGGCACTGGGAGGAAAGGTCTCTGGCTGTCCTTCTTGCGAGCCTTCAAGTGTAACTGAAGATGACTTCAGCTTGTGATGATGTGTTCCCCTTTTCAGCATCATACGTGATTGTGCAGGATGATGGCAGTTCCATTTATGCAAGATTGGGATCTGCTGCAGACTTTGGGTGATAATGGTGAGCATATGGTGAGTAAGTCATGCACTTCAAAAAATAATTCTTAAAAACTAATTTGGTAGATTAGCAATAGCACTCATTTAAGAAGGTATTTCTTAACTGGCAACCAAAGTCTGGAGAAAGAAATGCCCCACGAGAAGGGTGCACCATCTGTGGAGAATTCCCAAGGAAGTTAGGGTGATATAACTTTGAAATAACATGCGTTATAATGAGGATTAATTAATTGATGGTAGGCAAGAGGACTGGGAAAGTTTAAAACTGCAAGGTATGCCACAAAAATTGTAAAGAATGTGGGACATAATGCTTTATGTATTATGAACCAGCAGCAATAGATATGAAAATGAGTCAGGCTTTATAAACAAACAACAAAATTTATGAATCTCTGCTCAAAAACAAATGACGAACATAACTGGAAGTTAACAGTTATGTGGCAATATCTAACAAACAGTCAAACTTAGAAACACTTCTCATTCAAGCACAGTCTTAAAGCGGTAAATTCAAAAGTCCAAGTGATTTATATTACCATTAAGGAGAGACTTCCCCGAAACAACAATTCCTTCGAAGAAATGACAAATCTGTCAATCACAGCGGAGAGATGCCTTGTCAGATGAAATCACAAAGAAATAAAGTCTCTTAAAGTAACTGACCTTTTGGCTGGAGGGTGGTCACTGCACAAACCTTCCCGACCTTGCAGGGGTTTAACTCGAACGTGCATGCCACAATTTCCCGAAAGAAGATACAAAAAGTTCAATCACTCCCAAATCGCTGAACGACATTAACTTTACCCAACCCTTCGGGGTTGGATAACACTGGTAATGTCTTCACTCTCTGATACTAGACTGTGAGGGGAAAATAAACGTGTAACAAACAAAACCGGTGACGTCCAGCACAACAGCCGACCGGCAACAACGTGGTTGAACCATTAAATAACAAGAACTGCGTCACAGTGACGGCTTTTCTTTTATACCATGCCATCACGTGACATTACATCACTCCACTGTCACAAGACCATTCCATCATCCCACTCACAAGACCATTCCGTCATCCCACTCACAAGACCATTCCATCATCCCACTCACAGGACCATTCCATCCTCCCACTCACAAGACCATTCCGTCCTCCCACTGTCACAAGACCATTCCATCATCCCACTGTCACAAGACCATTCCATCATCCCACTGTCACAAGACCATTCCATCATCCCACTGTCACAAGACCATTCCATCATCCCACTCACAAGACCATTCCATCATCCCACTCACAAGACCATTCCATCATCCCACTCACAAGACCATTCCATCCTCCCACTCACAAGACCATTCCATCATCCCACTGTCACAAGACCATTCCATCATCCCACTCACAAGACCATTCCATCATCCCACTCACAAGACCATTCCGTCATCCCACTCACAAGACCATTCCATCATCCCACTCACAAGACCATTCCATCATCCCACTCACAAGACCATTCCATCATCCCACTGTCACAAGACCATTCCATCATCCCACTGTCACAAGACCATTCCATCATCCCACTGTCACAAGACCTTTACATCATCCCACTGTCACAAGACCATTCCATCATCCCACTCACAAGACCATTACATCATCCCACTGTCACAAGACCATTCCATCATCCCACTCACAAGACCATTCCATCATCCCACTGTCACAAGACCATTCCATCATCCCACTCACAAGACCATTCCATCATCCCACTCACAAGACCATTCCATCATCCCACTCACAAGACCATTCCATCATCCCACTGTCACAAGACCATTCCATCATCCCACTCACAAGACCATTCCATCATCCCACTCTCAAGATCATTACATCATCCCACTCACAAGACCATTCCATCATCCCACTCTCAAGATCATTACATCATCCCACTCACAAGACCATTCCATCATCCCACTCACAAGATCATTCCATCATCCCACTCACAAGACCATTCCATCATCCCACTCACAAGACCATTCCATCATCCCACTGTCACAAGACCATTCCATCATCCCACTGTCACAAGACCATTCCATCATCCCACTCACAAGACCATTCCATCATCCCACTGTCACAAGACCATTCCATCATCCCACTCACAAGACCATTCCATCATCCCACTCACAAAATCTTACTGTGGCAGGTAACAGTATGAGGAGTAAAGAAAGCACAACTTTTCCCTGTAAATTATCCTGGTACCAATCTGTCTGTTATTCTTGGAAATGTGTTTCGTACAGTTGTTGCTAACGAGGTTTACAAGAATAACCTCAGGAATGATCGGCGTTATGTATGAGGAGCATTTGATGGTTCTGGACCTGTGCTCAATGGAGTTCAGAGGGACGGTGGGGGTGGTGGAGGGATGTATGGTTAAGTAAACCTACCGAATGCTGAAAAGCCTGGATACAATGGATATGGAGAGGATGTTTCCATTAGACAGACAGTCTGATCTGACAGCAGAGTCTCTAAATAAATATGCTTCCCTTTAAAACTGAGATGAGGAAAATTTTTTGGCCTAAATATATCTGATCTGTGGAATTTGTTGCCACAGAGGTTGGTTGAAGCTGCCATTTGGGTATATTTATGACAGAAATTAATATGTTCATGATTGCTAAGTAGCTTCAGGGTTACAGGAGGAAGGCAGGAATATGGTGTTGGAATAAAACTCAGCCATGGTTGAGTGGTGGGGCAGACCAGATGGATTGAATCACCTGATTCTGTTCCTGTGTCTGATGTCTCACCATGACTGACCGATAACTCCTTCTTATCCCATATCGTTTTGTGACGTGTGAGGGACAATAAAAGATTGCTGACCGAGATCATTATATTTGCGTTCAATGTTTAAATTTCAGTGAGTTTTGTTCTTAGCAACATTAAGCAGAAATGTTTGGTTCTCCTTTTTATTCTTAATGTGCTTCATTATCTTTCATGTTAAAGTTAGACCTGCGGTGAGAGATTTATTGGTAGAAAAACCCCAACTGGAAGCAAACCACGACTGAAGACGAGGGAACAGCAACAAGTGAACCAGCCCGAGGATTGAGAGCATCAACTGGAGAGGACCCATCTGACTCGGAGAATCCAGTGACTCTGTCAGGAGAAAGTTTGGTGAGTCTCATTTACTCAAACTCTGGTCCTTCAGACATTACATAACTGTACAAAAGAAGGTAGGAAATAGTTGGAGTGAGACTGAATGTGCCCAGAAGAAGTTATGCCTCTGTCAGACCCAGTTGCAATCACTCCAGGTCTGATATTGTGCTTCCAGCAGCCCAGCCCTTTAAAACCACTCCAATTCTGTGGAAGTCGAATCCGGATAAAGTCACTCAGAGACTGTATAAGTACAAACTCTTTATTCCAAGCACCCGGGGCTTACTCAGTTAGTCGCTCAAACAGGAACAGTCTATGACTGTTCCCACCCAATCCACTAACTGACTTACAATTCCCCTTACACCATGGTTATATCCATCCAGATACCCCCCACACAGGACAGGCTGGAGCCAAAGTTATGAACTACATGACAGCCCCTAAAGACAAATTACAAAATAGTCATAATAGCTTTCACACACAGAACAGACTGAAGTTGTCCTATCTCTACGCATGAGTGCACAAGGAGATAAGCATCCTGAAACCCCAGCTAGCTACACTCAAGAAGAAATATGGCTCAGCATGGCTTAGCACATCTAGAAACACAGAAACATAGAAAATAGGTGCTGGAGTAGGCCATTTGGCCCTTCATGCCTGCACTGCCATTCAGTATGATCATGGCTGATCATCCAATTCAGAACCCTGTACCAGCCTTCCCTTCATAACCTCTGATCCCTTTAGCCACAAGGGCCATATCTAACTCCCTCTTAAATATAACCAATGAACTGGCCTCAACTGTTTCCTGTGGCAGAGAATTCCACAGATTCACCACTCTCTGTGTGAAGAAGTTTTTCCTCATCTCCGTCCTAAAAGGCTTCCCCTCTATCCTCAAACTGTGACCCCTCATTCTGGACTTCCCCAACATCGGGAACAATCGTCCTGCATCTAGCCTGTCCAATCCTTTTAGGATTTTATACGTTTCAATAAGATCCCCCCTCAATCTTCTAAATTCCAACGAGTACAAGCCTTGTCAATCCAGTCTTTCATCATATGAAAGTCCTGCCATCCCAGGAATCAATCTGGTGAACCTTCTTTGTACTCCCTCTATGGCAAGAATGTCTTTCCTCAGATTAGGGGACCAAAACTGCACACAATACTCCAGGTGTGGTCTCACCAAGGCCTTGTACAACTGCAGTAGTACCTCCCTGCTCCTGTAATCGAATCTTCTTGCTATGAATGCCAGCATACCGTTCGCCTTTTTCACCGCCTGCTGTACCTGCATGCCCACTTTCAATGACTGGTGTACAATGACACCCAGGTCTCGTTGGACCTCCCCTTTTCCTAATCAGCCACCATTCAGATAATAATCTGTTTTCCTGTTCTTGCCACCAAACTGGATAACCTCACATTTATCCACATTAAATTGCATCTGCCATGAATTTGCCCACTCACCCAACCTATCCAAGTCACCGTGCATCCTCTTAGCATCCTCCTCACTGCTAACACTGCCGCCCAGGTTCGTGTCATCCTCAGACTTGGAGATGCTGCACTTAATTCCCTCATCTAAGTCATTAATATATATTGTAAACAAATGTGGTCCCAGCACTGAGCCTTGCGGTACCCCACTAGTCACCGCCTGCCATTCTGAAAAAGTCCCGTTTATTCCCACCCTTTGCTTCCAGTCTGTCAACTAATTCTCTATCCACATCAATACCTTACCCCCAATACCGTGTGCTTTAAGTTTGCACACTAATCTCCTGTGTGGGACCTTGTCAAAAGCCTTTTGAAAATCCAAATATACCACATCCACTGGTTCTCCCCTATCCACTCTACTATTTACATCCTCAAAAAATTCTATGAGATTCATCAGACATGATTTTCCTTTCACAAATCCATGCTGACTTTGTCCGATGATTTCACCGCTTTCCAAATGTGCTGTTATCACATCTTTGATGACTGACTCTAGCATTTTCCCCACCACTGATGTCAGGCTAACCGGTCTATAAATCCCCGGTTTCTCTCTCGCTCCTTTTTTAAAAAGCAGGGTTACATTAGACACCCTCCAATCCTCAGGAACTAGTCCAGAAACTAAAGGGTTTTGAAAAATTATCACTATTTCATCCACTATTTCTTGGGCTACTTCCTTCAGCACTCTGGGATGCAGACCATCTGGCCCTGGGGATTTATCTGCCTTTAATCCCTTCAATTTACCTAACACCTCTTCCCTACTAACCTGTATTTCCCTCAGATCCTCCATCTCCCTAGACCCTCGGTCTCCTACTATTTCCGGAAGATTATTTATGTCCTCCTTAGTGAAGACAGAACCAAAGTAGTTATTCAATTGGTCTGTCATGTTCATCATCAGCAGTTTCTTTCATGAAAACAGGCTGCTATTGTTAACCCTTTTACATACTTTATCATTCCCTCCGTTTGATCATTACATGATTGACTCATCAGTGGGTAAAACAGTGTACATCAGTAACTATAACAATGATATGTACAACTATTAGGCCATACTGCAATATCATGCCCCACATATTACTGAACAGACCTTCGACGACCACCATTTCGACCCTTTGGTGAACCCGTGTAAATCCTGCCCTACTTTCTTGATACTGTCAGTCTCCTTGGCAGTGTGCTCGGAGAGGGATGTAATGTTAGTAGACTCATCAGGGATATAGGTGCAGCATTCTGTGTCAGTAATAGCACGGGTTCCCCCTTTCTCAGCTAGGATAAAATCTAAAGCCATACGATTCTGTAGGGCTGTTTGCCAGATTGCAATCTTTTCAGTAGATATTTCTGTTACTTGGGCCTGTGTTTCTGTCAGGGCCCCTGCAGTATTGTGGCCAGCTCCTCAAGTGCTGTAGCCAAATTGATGATCTCTTGTGAATTCCTGGCTGCTCCATAGGAGAGAAAAGTGATCATCCAAAATCGCTCAGTCTCAGTTATTCCTCTCCGCTGGGCACCTGCAAGTATGGCCAGGATGCATGTTTCCCAGTATAGGAAGTTCCGTTTGGTCGGGGCCTGAGATACCATCCCTCAAAACACTGACAGCCACAGTCATCTCTGACTGGACCACAGTTCCTCACCTCTCTTCCCCGGGTGTTATTTGAGAAAGCCCAGGCTGAGAGTTCCTCACTCTGGTTGAGCGGGATTACTGACATTGGAATCATAGTTTTCCCATGCTGGGGAATTTGGTTACAAACCCAGCAGGCCCCTAGTTCTACCTGTTTGGCATAGGTGTGACAGAGAGACAGAAAGGTGTTAACATGGGATCTCCCGGATGCTGGGGTGAGCCCTCTCAAAGACATAAACACAAACACCACTATCAACCAATACATTTTCCTTCAGTCCAAGAGAGTCCTTCTACTCAGTTCCTTCAGTAAAACGTTTGCAGTCTGTTCGATGTATCCACCGAGATTGCCGCTTCAGTTTCACAGCTGTGGGAGTCTCAGTAACATCTGACATGGTCCTCTCCACGGAGGTCTGAGTTTCCCTCGATCCCAGTTCTTGATCAGGACAAAATTTCGAGGTTCTATGGCGGGATAGTCCCTCCTCTCTGTGGGGTAGTTCTCTTCCTTGTAAGCCTGTTGTACCTGTGAATGTAATGCTTTGAAAATTTTGGTTAGTTGGCATATGTATTTCCCCATCTCTTCCCCTAGTGTATGCATATCTAATTTTGCTGGTAGACTTTCTGGGAGCAATGGTACACAAGGTCTTGGTCCCCAGAGTGTCCTCATGGGCCGTCCATAAATGATTTCAGCTGGTGACAACCCTGTTTTCCCCTGTGGGGTAACCCTCATGTGGAATAGGGGTAACGGTAGGACCTTCACCAAGTGAGTCCAGTCTCTGCTGTTAGTTTGGCCAATTTCCTTGCCATTGGCTCTCTCCACTATGCCAGCAGCCTGTGGGTGGTGTACACACTGGAACTGGTGCTTGATAGCTAGTTTGTTACATACCTGTTTGTTTACTTTCGCCACAAAGTGTGGTCCATTGTCAGAACGCAGCATCTCTGGCAGGCCGTACCTGGGAATTATTTCCTGTAATATACCTTCACAACAGTCATAGCAGCATTACTGGTAGTTGGAATAGCTTCAATCCATCTACTAAACACCTCGATAATAACTAAGCAGTATCTATAGCAATGTACTCTGGGCAATTCAATAAAATCAACTTGTAGACATGAAAAATGTTCACCTGGCAAGGGAGTAGTACCCAGTGTCCGGGGTGAAATCCTGGCCACTGGGAGATCCTACTTTCTCTGGCGGACAGAGCGTAGGTGTTCAGCAAAACGATCACACATTCAGCCACACATTTTAATTCCACATCCCATTCCCATTCTGACATGTCTATCCACGGTCTCCTCTACTGTAAAGATGAAACCACACTCAGGTTGGAGGAACACCTTATATTCCGTCTGGGTAGCCTCCAACCTGATGGCATGAACATTGACTTCTCTAACTTCCGCTAAGGCCCCACCTCCCCCTCGTACCCCATCCGTTATTTATTTATATACACACATTCTTTCTTTCTCTCTCCCTTTTCTCCCTTTGACTATACCTCTTGCCCATCCTCTGGCTTCCGCCCCCGCCACCTTGTCTTTCTCCCTGTGCCTCCTGTCCCATAATCCTCTCATATCCCTTTTGCCAATCACCTGTCCAGCTCTTGGCTCCATCCCTCCCCCTCCTGTCTTCTCCCATCATTTCGGATCTCCCCCTCCCCCTCCCACTTTCAAATCTCTTACTCACTCTTCCTTCAGTTAGTCCTGACGAAGGGTCTCGGTCCAAATCGTCGACTGTACCTCTTCCTAGAGATGCTGCCTGGCCTGCTGCGTTCACCAGCAACTTTGATGTGTGTTGCTTGAATTTCCAGCATCTGCAGAATTCCTCATGTTTACAATATATAATGTTATGATCTAACAAGGGTACAATCTATAATGTTATCAGCTCTCAGTGTGTCTGTCTACAAGCCGCAGAGAAATGCTAATGAGCCTGCCTTAGCTAACTGCTGAAGACAGAGATTACTTCAATTCAAAAAATCCTATTCAGTCCCAATTATTCTTTTAGCCAGTGCTTACATAGGTTCAAAATGAATTTTTTATTTATCCTCAATTCCTCTGGAGGGTTCAGGGAAAATATTTATGTCCAATTTAGAAACTGGTGTTACCTGTGTGTATTGTGGCGATGAAAAAGTTGCTGTAGAATTTACTAGTGGGACGAAGTGGAGTGATATTTGGAATTCTGACTTTTTAAAGCATAATTTAGCAAGCAAACCACATATGGACAATGTGCATAAGCAATGGTGAGAAAATCCTTCATTACTCATTACAGGCCTGCTGCATAGGTTGTGTGAGAGTGCAGATGAACTTGATCGAACGCAGAGGAGATCGAAGTTCTTATCGACAGTGATTTGCCAGCTGTTAAAATGAATACCTCTCTATATAAAATTCACTATGCACATGTCGTCACTGGGTTAAAAAAATGCACAATACAAGTTTTACGTGCACACTGGTCATTACAAATTAAAGACGACATTAGTGAAAAGGTGGGGAGACCTCCCATGTCCCTGATGCCCTCACCTACAAGATATACATCCAACTGCAGCTTGTAACCCTGTACTTCAAGGAGTTGGAACTTGAAATGGATGAATTCCGGATCATCCAGGAGTTGAAGGGGGTGATAGATATGACATGAAGAGAGGTGAGTTACACCCAAGGTGCAGGACACAGGAAACTGGGTGAGAGTCAGGAAGGGGAATGAGGTTAAATAGCCATTGCAGAGTACTCTTGTTGCCATCCCACACAACAACAAGTGGACCACTTCAGAAACTGTTGTGGGGATGGACAGTACCGGGCAGAGGAAAGTCAAAGGGGTGATAGGGGATTCGTTAGTTAGGGGAACAGAACAAGAGGGGACTAATATCCTTGTGTTAATGTTTGCTCATGTTAGTATGGGGGGAGAGGTGATGTGGTTGAAATAAGTTGTAGGGGGAATGGGAGCCACAATGACAGAACAGATAGAGGAGAGGGTGAATTGAATTGAATTGACTTTATTACATACATCCTTCATATACATGAGGAGTAGAAATCTTTATGTTACGTCTCTGTCTAAATGTGCAATATGTAATTTATAGTAATTTATAATAAATAGTTTGTACATAGGATGGTCAATATAACATTAAAATGCAGTTGTATCAGCATGAATTAATCAGTCTGATGGCCTGGTAGAGGATGATGTCCCGGAGCCTGTTGGTCCTTTTGCTGTGGTACCATTTCCTGGATGGTAGCAGCAGGAACAGTTTGTGGTTCTGGTGAATTGGGTCCCCAGTATCCTTTGCGCCCTTTTTCCACACCTGTCTCTGTAAATGTTCTGAATAGTGGGAAGTTCACATCTACAGTTGCGCTGGGCTGTCCGCACCACTCTCTGCAGGTTCTTGCAATTAAGGGAAGTACAGTTCCCATACCAGGCAGTGATGCAGCCAGTCAGGATGCTCTCAATTGTGTCCCTGTAGAAATTTCTGAGGATTTGGGGTCCCATCCCAAGCTTCTTCAAACGACTGATATGAAAGAGGTGCTGCTGTGCTCTTTTCACAACACAGCCAGTATGTACAGACCATGTGAGATCCTCGGTGATGTTTATGCCGAGGAATTTAAAGCTGTTCACCCTCTCAACCCCAGATCCATTGATGTCAATAGGGGTTAGCCTGTCTCCATTCCTCCTGTGTCCACAATCAGCTCCTTTGTTTTTGTGACAATGAGGGAGAGTTTGTTTTCTTGACACCAGTCAGATGTTGTTCAGACCTCAGATAGAGTCAGCAATCAAATGTTTGAGCATGGTGCGATGAATGTGCTGAGCTGTGTATATCACAATGCAAGAAGCATCGTAGGAAACCCAGATGAGCTCAGGACAGGGAATTATGATATTGTAGCTATTATTGGGACTTGGTTGCACCCAACAGTCTGAGGGATTCAGAGGAACAAATTTGTAGAGAGATCGCAGACCATGCCAAGAAACAAAGGTTGATTCAGTAACTGATTTTAACTTTCCATATATTGACTGGGACTCGCATTCTATAAAAGGACTACATGGGTTTGAGTTTGTCAAGTGTGCCCTTAATCAGTACGTAGAATACCCGATGTAGAAGTGTGCAATAAGCTGTTAGGAAATGATCCAGGGCTGGAGACAGAAATTAGTGATCATAATGCCATGAGATTCAAAGCAAATATGGGAAAAGATAGGTCTGGACCACAGGTTGAGTTTCTAAATTGGAGAAAGGTCAATTTTGATGGTATCAGAAAGGATCTAACAAGTGTGGTTTGAGACAGGCTGTTTTCTGGCAAAGGAGTACTTGGTAAGTGGGAGGCCTTCAGAAGTGAAGTTTTGAGGGTGTACAGTTTGTATGTGCCCGCCAAAATAAAAGTTGAAAGGTAACTGGTGCAGGGAACCTTGGTTTTCAAGAGATATTCAGGCCCTGGATATTTTGTTCCTCTAACTGCCTCAGACTGTTGGGTGCTACCAAGACTCATTAATGACTACAATATCATCATTCCACCCCTGAGCTCATCCGACTTTTTTTTTTAGTCATCTTCAGTAGGTTTCTAAAAGTTACCCAATAGTTTTTGCTCATTATTTGCCCTCTCTGACTTTGATGTTGGCTTTGGTTTCTCATTTCAGCCACGGTTGTGTCCTCCTGCCTTTCCAATGCTTCTACTTCTTTGGAATGTATCGATCACTCAGCTCCCGAATTGCTCCCAGAAACTCCAGCCATTGCTGCTCCATTGTCGCTCCTACCTTTCCCTTCCAAACAAGTTTGTCCAGCTTCTCTGTCATGGAAACATGGAGAAGTTCAGTAAGGAAACAGGCTATTTGGCCCATCTAGTCAATGCCAAAAAAACATTTAAGCTGTCTAATGCAACCACTTGCACTGGGACCATCACCCTCCATACCCCTACCATCCAGACCCACATCTGAACTTCTTTGAAATGATGAAGCTGAACTCATATTCACCACTTGTGCTGGCATCTCATTCCACACTCTCATGACCATTTCAGTAAACAGCTTTTTCACATGTTCCCATTAAATTTTCACTTTCCCCACTTACCCATGATCTCTGGTTGTCATCCCACCCAACCTCCGTGGAAAAAGCTGCTTGCATTTACCCTATCTATACCCTCATAATTTTGTATACTTCGAACAAATCCTCAAAGCAATGTATAATTTCCTTGTTTATGTTTAGAGCCTTTTTCAGATGGATAAGATGATGAGGGGCATTGATCGTGTGGATAGTCAGAGGTTTTTTCCCAGGGCTGAAATGGCTAAGACAAGGCGGCATAGTTTTAAGGTGCTTGGAAATAGATACCGAGGGGATGTCTGGGGTAAGTTTTTTACACAGAGAGTGGTGGGTGTGTGGAATGCACTGCCGGCTATTTGTGTGAGAGTGTTTCAGTTACTGTGGGGCCAGGAACCCATGCAGCTCAGTGGGAACAGGGAATAATACCAATGGAGAGAGTCAAACTGAGCCAAGTCACAGATTGGAGATGGCAGAAATGCCCCATTCATTCAGGAAGAGCATCAGAATTTGATGGTCATTCCAGATACCAGCACTGTGCCCATTTAGAAGATGATTTCTCTCTCTAACTTGGGTTGAACCTCACAGTAACAGTGTGATATCAGTTCACACCTTGACAAATCAAGTGATCTCATCTGAAATGTTGTCCTATACCCATTGATCGGTTTTGTAAATCTTTTTTGCAGGTTAAAAATGACAAGGAATTTGTTTCCGGGAATCTCGAACACAACACACCAGTTTTGCTGTCTCTGTCCGGACATTTAATAAGTGGAGCAAGAGATTCACTTGATCATCTGACCTGCTGGCATGCCTGTCATTTTACACAGGGGGGAGCCCATTCATTTGCTCAGACAGTAGGAATGGATCAGTCGGTCATCTCCACTGAAGGTACATCAGCAAATTCACACTGGGACAAGGATATTCACCTGTTTTGTGTGTGAGAAGGGATTCAGTCGGTCTTCCCACCTGTGGACACACCAGTCAGTTCACACTGGGCAGACGCTGGTTATATGCTGAATTTGTGGGGAAGGATTCACTCAGTCGTCTGACCTAATGGCACACCAGCGAGTTCAAACTGGGGAGCGGCCGTTCACCTGCTCGAACTGTGGGAAGGGATTCACTTGCTTATCTAAACTGAAGGAACACCAGTCAGTTCACACTGGGGAGAGGACATTCACCTGCTCAGACTGTGGGAAGAGATTCTCTTTGTCATCTCAGTTACTGAGACACCAGTGAGTTCACACCGGAGAGTGGCCATTCACCTGCTGGACTGTGGGAAGAGATTCACTGAATCTTCTCACCTACTGAGACGCTGGTCAGTTCACACTGGGGAGAGGCCATTCACCTGCCCAGACTGTGGGAAGGGATTCACTGTATCATCTCAACTGATGGTACATCAGCGAGTTCACACAGGGGAGAGGCCATTCACCTGCTCAGAGTGTGGGAAGGGGTTCACACCAGGGAGAAGCCGTTCACTTGCTCAGACTGTGGGAAGGGATTCACTCGGTCATCTCGCCTACTGACACACCTGTCAGTTCACATTGGGGAGAGGCCATTCACCTGCTCAGTGTGTGGGACGGGATTCACTCGATCATCTCATCTACAGAGACACCGGTCAGTTCACACTGGGTAGAGGCCGATCACCTGCTGTGAATGTGGGAAGCGATTCACTCAGTAATGTAATCTTATGTAACTCTCGCTTCAGCTAGCAGCATAATATAGGGGGTGATAGCCCCCCCAGCACGGCCAAACTTATGAAATCTCGTTTTGGTGGATGCTGTGTGATGTGTCCTGTGTTACAAATCAGTCCCCCAAAATAACAAACAGTACACAATATCTGATTAAACGAATGAGATTTAAAATTCTTACTTTGACTGTAGGGTTAGTAAAGAAAACAAAAAAAAAAGAAAATGGGCCCACTCTCTCCATTCACGTCTTCTCATCTCTCCCCAGCAAAAGACCATGAAATCTCTCTTCCAGACTCACAAGGAAGAACATTTCTGTCATTGGATAACCCCGCACTCCAAAACCCTGTTATCTCTAGTTGTAACCTAAACATTGCTGCTACAGAGAAACCATTCCCTCAGCAGTGAAACATCACAGAGAGGCCGTTACATTAGCAGTGAAACCTTACAGCATGTTACACTTGTGACCCACTACCGGGTTCACACTGGGAAGAAAGTTTCAATAAGCTGCATGCTGGATATTTGTCCATCACCATTGCAATTTCGAGAGTGACTGTCGGTGCTGAACTCTGCAATTATTGCTGCTGCTCACCATACCCAGTTCTGCACCCTGGTCACTGGGCATGGGAGGAGTTTCTTCTGCTGCATATTCACCTTTAATGGGACTGGAGTTTAATATTCTTGATAAGAGACAAATAAATCAGTTCTATTTTAAACTCTGTCTATGGTACTTAGTGAATTTATAACACAACTAGTGTACAGTAGAGAGTCAACTCAGGCCGGCTGGACCCTGCCAGTGATTCAGTTCCACAAATCCTTTTAAATCCTCCCCTGTTGTTCATCTCTCGCTCTCCCTGTGGTGATGGGTTCGAAACAGTCACCACTCTGTGGGTGAAGAGGTTTCCCTTGAACTTTCTGCAGACTAAATAAGTCGAGGAGAAGGGAATCAGCAGTGGGGTGCGGCAAAGAATGACAGAGTAGCAACATTTGGAGGCTGATTGACAGAGTTAAACTGCTGCAGAATCCTGAAATGTGTTGGATTGTGTCTGGTTTCTCTTGGCATTTTCTGCACTTGCTGCCTTGTTTGTTTATATTTCATGTGTTTTTGATTTTCTTTTCCT
Source organism: Mobula hypostoma (assembly GCF_963921235.1). Classification (NCBI taxonomy): domain Eukaryota; kingdom Metazoa; phylum Chordata; class Chondrichthyes; order Myliobatiformes; family Myliobatidae; genus Mobula; species Mobula hypostoma. Next base: position 2,015,138 of record NW_026948187.1, on the reverse strand, counting down.
TTTGTTAACCACCTTGTCCTGTAGTTCTGCAAGGACCCCTCTGTTTCTGGGAAGAGGTCTCCAACTCTCAGTCAGGTGCTCGATGCTTCCTTGTCACCATCTTGTCTGCTCAGATCATTGGGACGTCTCCCATGGAGGGTCATACTCATTCCACTGGTTAATGTTTTCTTCCATAGTGATGATTCATTTTTCTGATTTGACCTCTCATTTATGTTTTCTGGTCTGTATTTCTTACATGATTGCATATACACACAGGGAGTGCTGAATCCTGTTCATTTTTGATGAAGATATATACAAGGGGTGATTGATATGTTCGCGGCCTCAGGTAAGAGTCAGTTTTAGAAAACCTAGCACATTTATTTTTCAACATAGTCCCCTCCTACATTTACACACTTAGTCCAGCAGTCGTGGAGCACACGGATCTTGGACCTCCAGAAAGTGTCCACAGATGGGCGATTGATAAGTTCATGGCCTAAGTTAGAAGGAGATGAGTTATAAAGCTCTCATTATATGCACATGCAGGTCAGCTCTTTGAGTGATTATGCGGAAAGTTTGAAGTTAATAACTCATTTCCTTCTACCTTAGGCCACAAACCTATCAGTTACCCCTGATAAGTTCTTAACTTCAAACTTTCTGCATAATCACTCAGAGTTGAACTGCATGTGCATGTAACGAGGGCTGTATAACTCATCTCCTCCTACCTTAGGCCATGAATTTATGAATCACCCCTCGTACTTAGAAGTTTTATCTGACTGTTGTGTGATTTTGTTTTAATGTGTGTTATTTCACTTCCTTCTTCTGTCCAAGGTAGTGTTAATCTAAGTGGGTTTCAGTGTAAATAGTCCTTTCTAAAGTTTTCCAAAGTTCTTATTTATCTTTATAAATTTTACTGATTGAAATGGAACCAAGATACTTTCATTTTAAAAATGCCAATGTTGGTATTGATGAAAGTGTTTATTGCCCTTGTTGTGTTTGTTAACTATTGAGCTCTGTTTGGCAGGTTTTTTAAAGCCTTGAACGAAATTTTGTCAAAGGTTTTCCCTACTTCACACTACTTTCTATTTTCTTTGCTTGTTGATATTCCAGATACATTGGGATCAAGAGTCCCGATGAAGGGTCTTGGCCCAAAATATTGATTCCCATCCATAGATGCTGCCTGACATGCTGAGATCCTCCAGCAGTTTGTGTGTAGTTCTGTAGATTTCTAGCATCTGCAGGTCCTCTTGTTTCCCAGATACTTATATGTTTCTTGAAAGAACAAGCCAGGAACAAGCTGATAGTGGGATTCTGTGGCTGTGTTTGTAAAATATTAAGTAAAGTCATTAGAAAGAGGTGGCATAGGGTTGGAAGGTGTAGAATCTGTGGGTAGAATTAAGGAACAGCAAATGTAAAAAAAATCCCTGATGGGAATTGTATAGAGACCTCCAAACAGTAGTAAGTATGTGGTCCACAAATTACAATGGGAGATAGAAAATGTGTGCCAAAAGGGCAATGTTACAATAGCCATGGGGGATTGTCATGCAGGTGATTAGGAAAATTAGGACGGTGTTGGTCTCAAGACGAGGAATTCCTGGAATGCCTACAAGATGCTTTTTTAGAGCAGCTCGTGGTTGAGCCCACTTGGGGATCAACTATTCTGGATTGGGTGTTGTAATAATGCAGAATGAATTAGTTCACTTAAGTTCAAAGAACCCTTAGGGGCAAGTGATCTTTATATGATCAAATTCACCCTGACATTAGAGAAGGAGAAGCTAAAGTCAGATGAGGAATAAAGAGAATTAGAGAGGCATAAGAGATAAACTGGTCAAAATTGATTTTCAAAGAACGCGGGCAGGGATAAAAACAGAGCAGCAACGGCAGGAATTTCTGGAAGCAATTCAGAAGGCACAGGATATATACAGTGCCATGTAAATGTTTGGGCACCCCTGGTTAAATTTCTGTTACTGTGAATAGCTAAGCGAGTAAAAGATGACCTGATTTCCAAAAGGCACAAAGTTAAATATAGCACATTTCTTTAATATTTTAAGCAGGATTACATTTTTATTTCCATTGTTTACAGTTTCAAAATAGCAAGAAAGGAAAAGGGCCCGAAGCAAAAGTTTGGGCTACCTGCATGGTCAGTGCTTAGTAACACCCCCTTGACAAGTATCACAGCTTGTAAACGCTTTCTGTAGCCAGCTAAGAGTCTTTCAGTTCTTGTTTGGGTAAATTTCTGGGTTCAGTCATTAGCAGCAAAGCACTGACTGTGGAAATTACAGATCAGAATATTATTAGAGTCACAGAGCCCAGCAGCACTGAAACAGGCCCTTCGGCCCTTCTAGTCAATGCTGACCTGTTTATGTTTTTACTGCCTAGTTCCAACTATGTGCACCATAGCCTCCATACACCTCCCATCCATCTCATCACCCAAATTTCTCTTTAGTGTCTAAATCGAACCCACATTCACCACTTTCACTGGCAGCTCATTCCACACTCCCACCAACCTCTGAGTGTAGAATTCCCCTTCAGACTCCCCTCAAAGAATTCACTTTCACCCTGAACTTATGTCCAATGTGGGGGTGAGAGGGAGGATGGGGTGGAGAGGGAAGACAGTAAGGGGACAGTAATGTTGCCTCCTTACAACAAAACTAACCCTCTCACTGTGTCAGAATCCAGCCCCAAACACTGTGCTTTCATCCCTGCACATTGTAACTTGAGCCATCTCACTGAGGGTCTGATGGAGACACAACCACTGCCCTCTGCACATGTGATCACATCTCCCCTGCTTCTGCCATTTCAAATACCCTCAGAATGGTTTTCTGATTCAGTCTGAAGGTTATGGTACATTCAGCTCATCGTCAGACCTGACAAACCATGTCTTCCCACAGCTGGTTCCACCTGTTGGTGTGCCCTCTTTCCTCCACCTCCAGGGAAGCTGCATCTCCACACAAACTCCTCACTTGAGACGACTGTCTGTACCCGTGACACAGGAAATCACATCACTGTCACTCTCCTGATACCATCCGGGAAGCGGTACCGCAACATAAAAGCCAGGACCAACAGGCTCCGGGACAGCTTCTTCCACCAGGCCGTCAGACTGATGAACTCACGCTGATTTGAGTGTACTCTATATTACATTGTCTGTTTTATTTATTATAAACTGTTATAAATTACTATGATTGCACGCTGCACATTTAGAAGGAGACGTAAGGTAAAGATTTTTACTCCTGATCGATGTAAGAAATAAAGTCAATTCAATTCAGTTCCTGATTCCGTGTCTGAGCTGCTCGCCTCCGGGTATCCTCCGTCAACAAGCTTCTTCCTCAGTCACCATCTGTCAGATTATAAAATACAATTAAAACGGTCTATCAGACAGCTCCTGTACCCCTCCACCCCTGAACAGGTTCCCCTGTTAAAACTCTCTGCTCAGCCCCTTCCCTATTCCCTTTCCCTTTCAGACTCCCGATGTGCCAGCAGATCCGAATTCACCGTGTGGACATTTCTACCCCACAGGAGGCTGTACAAACCCGTGTCCTTCTCTGATGCACAGCTCAGTGACCCCAATCCCTGTCTGCACTCGCAGCCCATGACGGTGACAGCTGTCCTAGACTCTGTAACTCACAATCTTGTAACACAGAATCTTGTTCACAGCAAGTTTAGACAGTCATTAATATGAAGAGAGAATTGTTGTTTCCTGAAAGGACAGGCGAGCGAAGCTGTCTGATCCAATTCACCAGATGGTCCGGTGTTTACAAGTTAATTTGTGCCGGGACCCACACCCACACCCACTCATAACCCCGACCCACACAGACAGACAGACTGTCCCTTCGCCCCAAACCCCCTGCACAACCACAAGGAATTGATCCACGGCCCGGGCTCGGTCGCAAAGTGAAAACCGGGGCTGAGGAGAGCCCGGAGACAAACACCCCGCTGCCCACTCCACCAACAACACGGCACAGCCGGACACATCTCACAACACCGGATCCGGTCCCGATGAAACCCGAATTTAATTTTGTTGTTCCAGATCGGACCCAACAAAAGGTGTTTTAAAACTGAAGCGCTCCCCTCACGTGACGTCACACAGCAGCCCCCCCCACGCCTGACGTCACCCATGGTCTCCCCGTTTCTGCATCTGCTGTCTCGAGCACGGTGCCTTACGTCACACACGCGCTGCTGTGCTCGAGCTTTTTCGGTTTAACGGCTGAGCTACTGAGCACGAGCCACGACCACCCCCCCCGAACAGTCAACAGAGGAATTGAATTGATTGCAGAGCTGCGCTATTCCCATTGGTGCGAAGCGATGTCAATCACTGGTTACACCCAATAGTGGAGGCGGACCAGCCGAGAGGGCGTTACTGCAAATCCCAAAGTAAATGTCCGCTTTCTGATTTATTTCCATTTCCCTCCGAGGGAAGTTGGGGCGTTTGTGAAGCGTCTCCTGCGGCCGGAGTCTGATGTATCGCTGAGAGGTAGGAGGAGACCGCTCGGCCCGTCGGTTTGATGCCGGTTCCCCGGGGAGGGAGAGGGGGATTTTATTGAAAGGATGAAGACGGTGAGAGAGGGGGCGGACAGGATGTTTGTCCCGGTGGGGACAGGAGGGGCTCATCTGTGGAAATGTCTGAGCCCACGGTGGTGGCGATTCACCACATTGGGGGGCAAACACCGGCAGACTGTTGCCCTGCAAGCGGGGCCAATGGTCCGGGCAAAGTGGGGGTGGGAGTGGTGTTGGGGGCTCCGGGTCTTATTGAATGACAGGACGGTGTGGAGGGGCCGAGTGGCCTTCTCCAGTTCCTGGTCTCTGTGTGTTTAAATACAAGGAGTAACCAGACCCTTCCCGGGCCTGCAGGATATCCCAGTCGGTGTTGTAGGGACTAATGCTTTGCACCCAGTTGTTCCCAAACTGTGTCAACGATTTGGCTGAGAGACCATATCCAACATTTCCAAATCTGTTACTGACACAAAATGTATGTTCATAGAAACATAGAAAACCTACAACACAATTCAGACCCTTCAGCCCACAAAGCTGTGCCAAACATGTCCTTACCTTAAAATTACCTAGGGTTACCCATTGCCCTCTAATTTTCTCAGCTCCATGTACCTATCCAAAAGTCTGTTAAAACACCCTATCGTATCCGCCTCCACCACCATTGTGGGCAGCCAATTTCACCCACTCACCATTCTCTGAGTAAAATACTTACCCCTGACAATCTCCTCTGTCTCTGCTCCCCAGCACCTTAAACCTGTGTCCTCTTGTGATAGCAATTTCAACCCTCGGAAAAGCCTCTGACTATCCACACGATCAATGCCTCTCATCATCGTATACACCCCTATCAGGTCACCTCTCATCCTCCATCTGTCACTTCTCAGCCAAGTTTTGCATCCTATCAAAGTCCTGCTGTAACCTCTCCTCCGTCGCTCCAAGGAGAAAAGGCTGAGTTCACTCAACCTATTCTCATAGAGCATGCTCCCCAATCCAGGCGACATCCTTGTAAATCTCCTCTGCACCCTTTCTGTGGTTTCCACATCCTTCCTGCAGTGAGGCAACCAGGATTGAGCACAGTTCTCCAAGTGGGGTCTGACCAGGGTCCTATATAGCTGCAACATTACCTCTCGGCTCCTAAATTCAATTCCACGATTGATGAAGGCCAATGCACCATATGCCCTTTTAACCACAGAGTCAACGTGCGTAGCAGCTTTGAGTGTCCTATAGACTCAGACCCAAAGGTCGCTCTGATCCTCGACACTGCCAAGAGTCCTACCATTAATACTATATTCTGCTATCATATTTGACCTACCAAAATGAGCCACTTCATACTTATCTGGGGTTAACTCCATCTGCCACTTCTCAGCCCGGTTTTGCATCCTATCAATGTCCCAATGTAACCTCTGACAGCCCTCCACACTATTCACAACACCCCCAACCTTTTTTGTCATAAGTAAATTTACTAACTTCCTCATCCAGGTCATTTATAAGAAGAGTAGGGGTCCCAGAACAGATCCCTGAGGAACACCACTGGTCACCGACCTCCGTGCAGAATTTGACCCATCTACAACCACTCTTTGCCTTCTGTGGGAACGCCAGTTCTGGATCCACAAAACAATGTCGCCTTGCATCGCATGCCTCCTTACTTTCTCAGCGAGCCTTTCATGGGGTACCTTGTTAAAGATCATCTGAAAATCCAGGTCAACAACATCCACTGGCTCTGCTTTATCTATCCTACCTGCTATTTCCTCAAAGAATTCCAAGTGATTTGTCAGACATAATTTCATCTAAAGGATTCCGGCTGACCTTGGCCTACTTCATCAGGCGTCCCCAATTACAGTACCCAAAAAACTCACCCTTAATACACACAAACACCTTCCTGACCACTGTGGTCAGCCGAACTGTCCTATAATTTTCTTTCTTCTGCCTCCCTCTCATTTGTACTTACTAGTCCACCAGAACCATTCCAAAATCTAGTGATTCTTGATACATCGTTACCCATTACTTTAAGAGAAAACTAAGGGGGAAGTTATTTGTTCAGAGGCGGGGAGAGTGTGCAACGATCTGCCAGAGCAAGTGGCAGGGACGATTTCAACCTTTAAGAGAAGTTTGCTTTGGTCCATGGATGAGAAGGATATGGAGGGCTATGGTCCAGGTGGAAGTTGTTGGAACTCGGCAGATTAATGCTTTGGCACGGACTACATTGGCCGAATGGCATTTTCCTATGTTGTAGTGTTCTATGACTCTAATGCCTTCACAATCTCTTCAGCTACCTCTTTCTGAACCCTGGGGTGTTCACCTTCTGGTCCAGGAGTCTTATCTACCTTCAGGCCTTTTAGTTTCCAAAACACCTTCGCTCCTTGGTAAAAAGCATGTATCCTCACTTCTGCCCCAGATACTCCCGAATGGTTGGCATTTATGTAATAAATTTAATGACACAATTGTAGTGCATGACTTCAATCTGCAGGACAATTGGGAAGTCATATTTGTGTCAGATCGCAAGAGAGGGAATGTATTGAATTCCTACGAAAGGGCTTTTTCGAGCAGCAGATGGTTGAGCCTACTCAGGGAACTACAATCTTTGATTGGATATTCTGTAATAACCCAGATCTTATTAGGAAGGTTAATGTAAAGGAACCATTAGAAGGCAGGGACAATAATATGCTTGAATTCCTACTGCAATTTCTGAGGGAGAAGCATAGGTCACATGCATAGTATCGCAATGGAACAAAGGGAATTACAGAGGCATGAGAGAGGTGATTCCCCGGGTGGATTGGAGAAGGATACTCGTGGGGATGACGCCAGAGCAGAAATGGCTGACGTTTCTGAGAATAGTTCATAATGTACAGGATAGATGTGTCCCGACGAAGTAGCTCTCAAACAGCGGGGCTAGGCTACCGTGGCTGACAAAGGAAGTTAAGGACTGTATAAAAGTGAAGTAAAGTGCATATAAGGCAGCAAAAGTGAGTAGGAAGTTAGATAATTGGGTAGCTTTTAAAATTCAAAACAGGCAACGAAAAATAGATAAGAATGCTAAAGGTAAAATAAGAGGGCAAACGAGACAATAATATAAACTAGTTATAAAAATGCGAAAGGGAGGCGACAGTTGACATTGGACCGCTGGAAAATGATGCTCATGAGGTAGAAATGGGGAAGAGATGGTAGATGAACTTGATAGGTACTTTGCATCTATCTTCTCTGTGGAAGACACTAGCAGTGTGCCAGAGATCCGTGAGTGTCAGGGAGCAGGAGTGAGTGCCATTGCTATTACAAAGGAAAACGTGCTGGGCAAACTCAGGTTCTTAACATGGATAAGTCACCTGGACCAGATTGGACTACATCCCAGAGTCCTGATAGAGGTTGCTGAAGAGATAACAGATGCATTGGTCATGACCTGTCAAGAATCACTTGATTCTGGCATGGTCCCGGAGGTGAGGAAAATTGCAAATGTCAATCCACTCTTTGAGAAGGGAGGAAGGCAAAAGAAAGCAAAGTATAGTCCAGTTAGCCTAACGTCAGTGTCTGGGAAAGTGTTAAGAGTCTATTATAACAGATGAGGTTTTGGGGTACTGGGAGACCAATGATGAAATAAGTCAAAGCCAGCACAGCTTCTGTGCAGGGAAATATTGCCTGATCAGTCAGGGCATTACCGGATCTGCCGAGGAGGCAGATGCATAGGGTTGAGTAAGAACTGGGATCAGCCATGATAGAACGGCGGAGCAGACTTGATGGGGCTGAATGGCCTAATTCTGCTCCTATGTCTTATGGTCTGATACAGCTAGTGTCTTACACAGTGAAGATTGACACAGAATACTTATTACATTCGACCGCTGTTTCTCTGCTTTATTAATAACTCGCCAGCATCATCTTTCAGCAGCAGAATATCCATTCTTGCCTCTCTTTTACTCTTTATATATCTGAAAAAGAAATTTTGATACTTGATATTATTGGCTCACTTATCTTAATTTTTCATCGTGTCTCTCCTGTGTTTTTTTTTGTTGTCTCCTGTTGGTTACGTGGAAGTTTCCAATCCTCTAACTTCCCACTATTTTCTTGCTATATTATATGACCCCACTTTTGCTTTTATTATCAAAAACAGGAGGAAATCTGTGGATGCTGGAAGTCCAAGCAATACATACACAAAATGCAGTAGGAACCTAGGAGGCCAGGCAGCATATATGGGAAATAGTAAACAGTCGATGTTTTGGGCCGAGACCCTTTATCAGGACAGGGAAATCAAAAGATGAGATGTCAGAGGAAGAAGTGTGGGGGTGAGAGGGGTGGAAAAAGTGGTAGGTGATAGGTGAAACTGGGAGAGGGGGAGTAGTGAAGGAAAAGACTTCTGAGGATATAATTTCCTTAACGAATCTCGAAAGATCATTGCTAATGCCTCCACATCTCTTCAGCTACCTCTTTCAGATCTCTGGGGTGTTCACCATCTAGTCCAGGTGACCTTTTTACCTTCAGACCATCTTTGTTTCCCAGTAACCTTCTCCTGAGTAACGTAACTTTACACATTCTGATCACTGACTTCTGGGACTTCCATATTCCTGCCAGTGTCTTTGACAGATAAGAGTGATGTACAATACTTACTCAGTTCATCTGCCATCACAGTGCACCCCCAGCCCATTACTACCTCTCCACCATCATTTTTCAGTGGTTTGATATCCACTTCCGCTTCTCTTTTACACTAAATGTACCTGAAGAAAAATCTGATATCCTCTTTAATATTACTGTCTAGCTCACCTATGTATTCCATCTTTTCCTTAATTGTTTTAGTTGCATTCTGTTGGTTTTTAAAAGCTTCCCAATCCTCTAACTTCCTCGTAATTTTTGCTCTATGCCCTCTCTTTGGTTTTTATGCAACACACATTAAAGTTGCTGGTGAACGCAGCAGGCCAGGCAGCATCTCTAGGAAGAGGTACAGTTGACGTTTCAGGCCGAGACCCTTCGTCAGTACCTCTTCCTAGAGATGCTGCCAGGCCTGCTGCGTTCACCAGCAACTATGATGTGTGTTACTTGAATTTCCAGCATCTGCAGAATTCCTCGTCTTTGGTTTTTATGTTGTCTTTGATTTCTCTTATCAGCCACGGTTTTGTCACCTTACCTTTAGAATACTATTTCCTCTTTGTAATGTATATATCCTGTGCCTTTCCGAATTGCTTCCAGAAATTCCAGCCATTGCTGCTCTGTTTTCATCCCTGCCCATGTTCTTTTCAAATCAAATTTGACCAATTCTTCTCTCATGCCTCTCTAATTCTCTTTATTTCACATCTGACTTTAGCTTCTTCTTCTCTAAAGTCAGGGTGAATTTGATCATATTAAGATCACTTGCCCCTAAGTGTTCTTTGAACTGAAGTGACCTAATTAATTCCAGTTCATTACAACACCCAATCCAGAATAGCTGATCTCCAAGTGGGCTCAACCACGAGCTGCTCTAAAAAAGCATCTTGTAGGCATTCTAGAAATTCCTCCTCTTGAGACCAACACCATCCTAATTTTCCTAATCACCTGCATGACAATCCCTCATGACTATTGTAACATTGCCCTTTTGGCACACATTTTCTATCTCCCATTGTAATTTGTGGACCACATACTTACTACTGTTTGGAGGTCTCCATACAATTCCCATCAGGGATTTTTTTAAATATATTTGCTGTTCCTTAATTCCACCCACAGATTCTACAGCTTCCAACCGTATGTCACCTCTTTCTAATGATTTAATTTAATATTTTACAAACAGAGCCACAGAACGCCACTATCAGCTTGTTCTTTCAAGAAACATATAAGTAGCTGGGAAACACGAGGACCTGCAGATGGTAGAAATCTAGAGAACTACACACAAAGTGCTGGAGGAGCTCAGCATGTCAGGCAGCATCTATGGATCGGAATCAACATTTCAGGCCAGGACTCTTCCAGATACTCATGTCTCTGGAATATCAACAAGCAAAGAAAATAGAAAGTAGTGTGAAATAGGGGAAACCTTTGACAGTATTTAGTTCAAGGCTTAAAAAAACCTGCCAAACAGAGCTCAACAGTTAACAAATACAACAAAGGCAATAAACACTTTTGTCAATACTGACATTGACTTTTTTAATGAAAATATCTTGGTCCCATTTCAATCCGTAAAATTTACAAAGATAAATAAGAACTTTAGAAAACTTTAGAAAAGACTATTTATATTCAAACCCACTTCAATTAACACTACCTTGGACAGAAAGGAGAAGAGAAATAACACACATGAAAAAAAAAATCACACAACAGTCAAATAAAACTTCTAACTTTATATTTTCATCAAAAATGAACAGGATTCAGCACTCCATGTGTGTATATGAAATTGTGATAAGAAATACAGACTAGAAAACTTCAATGAGAGGCCAACTCAGAAAAACGAATCATCACTGTGGAAGAAAACATTAACCAGTGGAATGAGTACAACCCTCCATGGGAGACATCCTAACATTCTAAGCAAACGAGATGTTCACAAGGAAGCATCGAGCACCTGACGGAGAGTTGGAGAACTCTTCCCAGAAACAGAGGGGTTCCTTGCAGAAATACAGGACAAGGTGGTTAACAAAAAGAAAGTAAAAAAATCAAAAGTACATGAAATACAAACAAACAAGGCAATAAGTGCAGAAAATGCCAAGAGAAACCAGACACAATGCAACACATGCCAGGATCCTGCAGCAGTTTAACTCAATCTGATTACTTACAGCGGTACAATAAAGTGGCAAATATCATTCACCAAAATTTTGCTTTAAAATACAAACTCATGAATGTCCTCCATAACTTCATAAAGGCACCATAAATTCAAGGCTGTTCCAGTTTTAGAGTCAAAATCTTACAAATTATAGGATAATACATACATTATTTCAGACAGGACCATCCATAAAACCATCTGGATATAATATTACAGGATAAACAAGCAGGAACAATTCAGTCAATAGATAAAACCATTCCCAACACACACACACATGTTCCTCAACCAGTGGAGCACCTCACCACAGGTATTGTTTGTGTCATCAGTCAGACAACCAAAAGATTTTCTCTGTCAGTCTGCTTCCAAATGTTGTTACTCTGTCATTCATTGCCATGCCCTGTTGCTGATTCCCTTCTCCTCATCATATGTCTTACCCCGACCATCGTCCAGAGCCCCAAACTCTGCCCTGTGCAGACCTGCCTCTGGTTTCTGACCCTGCTCCACTGATCATCCAACTGATGGTTTCCCATTCTGTTTTCAGTCTTTAGAGGACAGTGGTGTTTTCTAACAACCCTTTAGAAGCAGGAAAAATGACCCATAACGTGGAAATGAGTAGTGATTAAGGAATTTAATGACCAATGTCATTCTTCCTCAGCCCAGAGATTAGAGGGACGAAGAACATCTCAGACAGAACTGCAGTCAGGTCGACTTCTTCAGACTGCTGAGAATTCAAGGGAAACCTCTTCACCCACAGAGTGGTGACTGTTTGGAACCCATCACCACAGGGAGAGCGAGAGATGAACAACAGGGGAGGATTTCAAAGGACTGCCATGGAACTGAATCACTGGCAGGGTCCAGCTGGCCTGAGCTGATTCTCTACTGTACACTAGGTGTGTTATAAATTCACTAAGTACCAGAGACAGAGTTTAAAATAGAAATGACTTATTTGTCTCAGATCCAGAATTTTAAACTCCAGTCCCATTAAAGGTGAATATGCAGCAGAAGAAACTCCTCCCATGCCCAGTGACCAGGGTGCAGAACTGGGTGTGGTGACCAGCAGCAATAATTGCAGAGTTCAGCACCGATAGTCATTCTCGAAATTGTATTCAGCAATGGTGATGGACAAATATCCAGCAAGCAGCTTATTGAAACGTTCTCCCCAGTGTGAACCCGGCAGTGTGTCACAAGTGTAACATGCTGTAGGTTTCACTGCTAATGTAACGGCCACTCAGCAATGTTTCACTGCTCAGGTAATGGTTTATCTGAAGCAGCGATGTTTAGGTTACGACTAGAGATAACAGGGTTTTGGAGTGCAGGGCTATCCAATGACAAAAATGTTCTCCCTTGTGAGTCTGGAAGAGAGATTTTCATGGTCATTTGCTGGAGAGAGATGACAAGGCACGAATGGTGAGAGCGGGCTCTTTTTCTTTTTTTTTTGTTTACTTCACTAACCCTATAGTCAAAGTAAGAATTATAAAGAGCAATCGTTTAATCACATATTGTGTACCGTTTGTTATTTTGGGGTACTGATTTGTAACAGGGGACACATCACGCAGCATCCACCCAAACGAGATTTCTTAACTTGCCCGGGCTGGGAAGCTATCACCCCAATATTGAGCTGCTAGCTGAAGCGAGAGTTACATAAGGTTAGATGACTGAGTGAATCCTTTCCCACATTCACAGCAGGTGAACAGTCTCTCCCCAGTGTGGACTCAATGATACACATATGATTGATTTGGCTGAGAGAATCTCTCTCCAAAGATTGAGCAGGTGATCGGCCTCTACCTAGTGTGAACTCGCTGGTGTTTATGTAGTTGGGATAACCAAGTGAATCCCTTCCCACACACGGAGCAGGTGAATGGCCTCTCCCCTGTGTGAACTCGCTGGTGTCTCTGTAGTTGAGATAACCGAGTGAATCCCTTCCCACATACTGAGCAGATGAACGACCGCTCCCCACTGTGAACTAACCGGTGTTCTTGAAGGTGGGATGACTGAAAGAATCCTTTCCCACAGTCTGAACAGGTGAATGGCCTCTCCCCAGTGTGAACTCTCTGATGTACCTTCAGTTGAGATGAGAAAATGAATCCTTTCCCACAGACTGAGCAGGTGAACGGCCATTTCCCTATGTGGGCTGACTGGTGTCTCAGTAGCTGAGATGATAAAGTGAATCCCTTCCCACAGAATGAGCAGGTGAACGGCCTCTCCCCAGTGTGAACTCCCTGATGTACCTTCAGTTTAGATGAGCAAGCGAATCCCTTCCCACATTCAGAGCAGGTGAATGGCCACTCTCCGGTGTGAACTGACTGGTGTCTCAGTAGATGAAATGACTCAGTGAATCCCTTCCCACAGTCTGAGCAGGTGAACGGCCTCTCCCCATTGTGAAGTCGCTGATGTACCTTCAGTTTAGATGACCAAGTGAATCCCTTCCCACAGTCTGAGCAGGTGAATGGCCTTTCCCCAGTGTGAACTCGCTGATGTACCTTCAGTTGAGATGAGCAAGTGAATCCCTTGCCACAGTCTGAGCAGGTGAACGGCCTCTCCCCATTGTGAAGTCGCTGATGTACCTTCAGTTTAGATGACCAAGTGAATCCCTTCCCACAGTCTGAGCAGGTGAACGGCCACTCCCCGGTGTGAACTCGCTGGTGAGCCATTAGGTCAGATGACCGAATAAATGCTTCCCCACAAATTTAGCAGATGACCAGCCTCTGCCCAGTGTGAACTGACTGGTGTGTCCGCAGGTGGGAGGACCGACTGAATCCCTTCTCACACACAGAACAGGTGAATGGCCTTGTCCAGTGTGAACTTGCTGATGTACCTTCAGTTGAAATGACCGACTGAATCCATTCCCACTGTCTGAGCAGGAACGATATGGAGTGTGTTGTTTTTGAGATTCTCATAGACAAATTCCTTGTCATATTAAACCTGTAAAATGATTTACAAAATCCATCAGTGGGTGAAGGACAACATGTCAGATGAGATCTCTTGAGTCGTCATGGTGTGATCTGACATCACACTGTTACAGTGAAGTTCAACCCAAGTTGGAGAGAAATCATCTTCTAACTGGGCACAGTGCTGGTATCTGGAATGACCATCAAACTCTCTGATGCTCTTCCTGTCTCGATAAGAATGGGGCATTTCTGCCATCTCCAATCTGTGACCTGGCTCAGATTGACTCTCTTCACTGAGCTGCATGGGTGCTTGGCCCCACACTAAGTGAAACAATCAAAAGCAAATTAGCCAGCAGTGCACACCACGCACCCACCACTCTCTGTGTAAAAAAAAACTTACCCCTGACATTCCCTCAGTGTCTATTTCCAAGCACCTTAAAACTATGCCCCCTCGTGTTAGCCATTTCAGCCCCGGGAATAAAACTCTGGCTATCCACACGATCAATGCTCCTCATCATCCTATACACCTAAAAAAAGGCTCTGAACATAAACAAGGAAATTATACATTGCTTTGAGGATTTGCTGGACGTATACAAAATTATGAGGGTATAGATAGGGTAAATGCAAGCAGCTTTTTCCACTGAGGTTGGGTGGGATGACAACCAGAGGTCATGGGTAAGTGGGGAAGGTGAAAATTTAACAGGAATATGTGGTAAAGCTCTTTACTGAAATGGTTGTGAGAGTGTGGAATGAGATGTCAGCACAAGTGGTGATATAAGCCATTTCAAAGACGTTTGGATGGGAGCCTGGATGGTAGGGGTATGGACGGCGATGGTCCCGGTGCAGGTAGATGCATTAGACAACTTAAATGTTTTTTTGGCATTGACTAGATGGGCCAAATGGCCTGTTTCCATACTGAACTTCTCCATGTTTCTATGACAGAGAAGCTGGCCAAACTTGTTTGGAAGGGAAAAGGTAAGAGTGACAACGGAGCAGCAATGGCTGGAGTTTCTGGGAGCAATTCGGGAGCTGAGTGATCGATACATCCCAAAGAAGTGGAAGCATTGGAAAGGCAGGAGGACACAACCGTGGCTGAAATGAGAAGCCAAAGCCAACATAAAAGCCAAAGAGAGGGCAAAATATAGAACAAAAACTATTGGGAAGCTTTTAGGAACCAACAGAAGATGACTAAAAAAAAGTCGGATGAGCTCAGGGCGTGGAATTATGATATTGTAGTTATTAATGAGTCTTGGTAGCACCCAACAGTCTGAGGCATTAAGAGGAACAAAATATTCCGGGCCTCAATATCTCTCAAAAACCAAGGTTCCCTGCACCAGTTACCTTTCAGCTTTTATTTTGGCAGGCACATACAAACTCTACACCCTCAATCTTCACTTCTGAAGGCCTCCCACTTACCAGGTACACCTTTGCCAGAAAACAGCCTGTCCCAAACCACACTTGTCACATCCTTTCTGATACCATCAAAATTGACCTTTCTCCAATTTAGAATCTCAACCCGTGGTCCAGACCTCTCCTTTCCATATTTACTTTGAATTTCATGGCATTATGATCACTAGATACAAAGTGTTCCCACTGTTGATGTCTTCCTCAGTGAAGACTGATGCAAAATACTCATTCAGTTCCTCTACCATCTCCTTATCTCCCATTGCAATTTCTCCAGCATCATTTTCTATCGGTCCTATATCTACTCTCACCTGTTTTTTACTCTTTATATACTTGAAAAAGCTCTTAGTATCCTCTTTGATATTATTTGCTATCTTCCTTTCATAGTTAATCTTTTCCCTCTTAATGACCTTCTTGGTTTCCTTTTGCAAGGTTTTAAAAACTTCCCAATCCTCTGTCTTCCCACTAATTTTTGTTTCCTTGTATGCCCTCTCCTTTGCTTTAACTTTGGTTTTGACTTCTCTTGTCAACCATGGTTGCATCCTTTTTCCACTCGAAAATTCCTTATTTTTTTGGAATATACCTGTCTTGCACCTTCCTCATTTCTCACATAAACTCCAGCCACTGCTGCTCTGCTGTCTTTCCCGCCAGTGTCCCTTTCCAGTCAACTTTGGCCAGTTCCTCTCTCATGCCACTGTAATTTCCTTTACTCCACTGAAATACCAACACATCAGATTTTGGCTTCTCTTTTTCAAATTTCACAGTGAACTCAATCATGTTATGATCACTGCCTCCTAAGGGTTCCTTCACCTCAATCTCTCTAATCACCTCCGGTTCATTACACAATACCCAATCCAGTATAGCCGATCCCCTAGTGGGCTCAACAACGAGCTGTTCTAAAATGCCATCTCGCAGACATTCTACAAATTCTCTCTCTTGTGATCCAGTGCCGACCTGATTTTCCCAATCCACTCGCATGTTAAAATCCCCCACAATTATCATAACACGGCCCCCCTGACAAGCCTTTTCTATTTCCAGTTGTAATTTGTAGTCCACATCCCTGCAGCTGTTTGGAGGCCTATAAATAACTGCCATCAGGGTCCTTTTACCCCTGCTATTCCTTAGCTCAACCCATAAAGATTCTGCACCTTCCGATCCTATATCACCTCTCTCTAATGATTTAATATCACTGTCAATAAGAACTTTGATCTCCTCTGGGTATGATCGAGTTCATCTGCACTATCACACAACCAATGTAGCAGGCCTGTAACGGGTAATGAAGGATTTTCTCACCAGAGCTTTTGCACATTGGCCATCAAACTTTACAACTCCTCCTTTGGAGGGTCAGACACCCTGAGCCGATAGGCTGGTCCTGGACTTATTTCATAACTTACTAGCATAATTTACATTTTACTATTTAACTATTTATGGTTCTATTACTATTTATTTATGGTGCAACTGTAATGAAAACCAATTTCCCCCGGGATCGATAAAGTATGACTATGACTGTGACTATATATGGGTTTGCTGGCTAAATTATGCTTTAAGAAGTCAGATTTCAAAATTTCATTCCACTTCTTCCCACTTGCAAATTCTCCAGCAACTTTTGCATCACCGCAATACACACAGGTAACAGCAGTTTCTGTATTGAACATAAATATTTCCCCTGAACCCTCTGCCAAATGACTGACTGTGGTGAACTCATTGATGGTCCAGTAATGCCAGTGAATATAATGAGAAGGGCAGTAGTCTGTCTCATTGGAGTCTGGCACATCTGTGATGTGAAAGCTACTTGTTGCCCAGGGCTAAGGTGTTTGATATCATTATGTGCCCAGAGTGAATGGGTCAATTCATGTCCTCACGGGTAGAAAGGTCCAGAACAAGAGGAGGTAAAACAAGCAACACTCACAAAATGATAGAGGAACTCAGCAGGCCAGGCTGCATCTGTGGAAAAGAGTACTAATGCTGAATTCCTCCGGTATTTTGTGTGTGTTGCTTGGATTTCCAGCATCTGTAGAATTTCTCTTGTTTGTGATTGGAGGTAGAATAAAGGTGATTTTCTCACCTGGTGATGTAAAAGATTTTGTTCCCTTTCTCCGAGTTCCCAGTCCTTGCATTTGGATAGCTGGAGCTCAGCTCTGTCTGAGAGATCCATCGGCTCCCATTTCCTCATCAGCCGGAAGCTCCCCGGGATCCGTGCAGGGATCGTGGGGCTGAGAGAGAGGGAAGAGAACAGGACTATCCCGGGATCACGGGTCACAGTTTCCCGATGTCACAGCAATTGCCCCTCAGTCGGTAGTGAAAACGGTCTCACGGAGAAACACTCACCAACAGCGATATCCGAGGCCTTTTGTGTACTGCGCATGCGTGATATTCGGGACCAGCCGCGACCCTGACGCCTGCGCATTCGGTCGGTGCTTCAGCGACGGTGAGATTTGTTAAAGAGCTTTCAAGTTAATCACGGTGCCATTGAAAGTTTCTGCAAGCACCGGTTCAAGTACATACCTCAGTTTCTTTTTGTGTAGAAAACTCATCACCTCTTTTAACGCAGAAAGCAGCTCTAATACAACAATACACTTAATATCAGCAAACGTCCCGCGTGTTTAATGCCAAAGTAAAACGTTCTTACAAATGCAGATATAAAACACAAGAGATTCTGCTGTTGCTGGAAATGTAGACACATACACACAAAATGCTGGAGGAACTCTGCAGTTCAGGCAGCAACTAAGCAAAGGAGTACACAGCCAATGAATGCTGAGGGGGCTCGGCCTAAACGTTGTTCATTTGTTCCTCTCCACATTGGCTGCCTGATCTGTTGATTTCCACCAGTATTTTGCAGAAATTAACCACTTTTTTGATCAACTAGTTTCCAAATGTTTTTGATCTTTCATTTGTAGGCACATCTTGCTGGTCTGATTCCTCTTCTTCCTC
This sequence comes from Mobula hypostoma, assembly GCF_963921235.1. Classification (NCBI taxonomy): domain Eukaryota; kingdom Metazoa; phylum Chordata; class Chondrichthyes; order Myliobatiformes; family Myliobatidae; genus Mobula; species Mobula hypostoma. The sequence continues at coordinate 1,996,754 of NW_026948187.1, read as the reverse complement.
CTTCTTGTAAACTCTAGGCCGCATCTCTTTCCGAAGCCCCAAAGCCCTGACTCAGGCTGGCAACTCATTGGTTTCTGACTCTGCTCCATCGAAGATTCACTATCTGGTCACCTGTCAGACTTTAGCAGCGCATTGCAACAACCCAGCTGTCTGAGGCACAGTCGTTTGAAATTAGTGAAAATCACCCCAAAAAGTTGAAAAGAGCAGGGAAGGAGTTTAACCACCTTAGTCCAGAGCCCTGAAGAAAGTCAAAACCACAGTGAGCTCATCGTCTTATTCAGCCTGGAGAAAATCATGCAGGAAATTCATGCAGGTGTATAAGATGATGAGAGGCATTGGTCATGTGGATAGCCAGAGGCTTTTCCCAGGGCTGAAATGGCTAACACGAGGGGGCATAGGCTTAAGCTGCTTGGAAATAGGTGCAGAGGAGATGTCAGAGCTAAGTTTATTAAACAAAGTGTGGTGTGTGTGCGGAATGCACTGCCAGCAACGGTGGTAGGGGCAGATACAATAGGGTCTTTTAAGAGACTCATAGATAGGTACATGGAGATTAGGAAAATAGAGGCCTGTGTGGTAGGGTAATTCTAGACAGTTTCTAGAGTAAGTTACATGGTCGGCACAACATTGTGGGCCAAAGGGTCTGTAATGTGCTGTAGATTTCTATGATTCTATGAAATTCAAGGGGAATCTCCTATCCCACGGAGTGGTGACCAGTTGCAACCTGTCATTACAGGGAGAGTGAGGGGGGAACGGCGGGGATAGATATTGATATACTGATATGGAACATAAACATAGGCAGGGACCAGATGGGCCGAGTGGCCTCTCTAGTGTACATTACAGACAGTAAGTACCTGAGACACGGGATTTGATACAGAACTGATTTATCTTTCACAGATCCAGAATATTAAACACCAGTCTAGTTTAAGGCTAACATCGGCAGAACAGACTTTTCCAATGCTCAGTGACGAGGGTTCAGTCCTGGGTGCGATGAGCAGCCGCAAGAACGGCAGAATCTGACAGTAACAGCCCCTCATGAACCTGCAGCTGCCGTCAGTCACCGTGATGGTTAAACATTTGACACAGAGTTGATTTGAACTTCCTCCCTGATGTGAAGTTGCTGGTGCTACAGCAGCTGGGGTGGTTTAGTAAAAGTCTTTGCTCACTCCGGACAGAAATGTGGCCTCTATTTATTGTGAACTCACCGGAGCATCACAAGGTGGGTTAACTGAATGAGTCTCTTCACACACACGGAGCAGGTGAACGGCCGCTTCCCAGTGCGAAGCTGTTGGTGTATCTGCGATGGCGACTGAATCCCTTCCAAAATGAGAGCCAGTGAATGACATCACACTGCTATCAACGTCATGGCGATGTATCCAATCAGATCACGGACATGGACACGTGATCGGGCTCTCCTTGTAGCGAGTGGGGCGCTGTCTTCTCCAGCATCTCCACCTCCACATTCAAGGATCGGCGGCATTCAAGCGCTGGTGAACTGACAGATACAGCGGAACGAACGTGATGTTGTGTTTGTGATTCGCATGCACAAATCCTTTTACTTTTCTACACTGTTAAAAGTTTACAAAGCACGTCAGTGAGTGAAGGACAACATTTCAACTTAGATAATTTTAGTCTCCATGGTTAGTTCTGATATAAAAAAAATACTTTCACAGCTCAAAACAAATTGGAGGAACAAGAAACACACACAAAAAATGCTAGTGGAACGCAGCAGGCCAGGCAGCATCTATAGGAAGAGGTACAGTCGACGTTTCGGGCCGAGACCCTTCGTCAGGACTAACTGAAAGAAGAAATAGTAGAGATTTGAAAGTGGGAAGGGGAAGGGGGAGATCCGAAATGATAGAAGAAGACAGGAGGGGGAGGGACGAGGCTAAGAGCGGGAAAGTTGATGGGCAAAAGGGATACGAGGCTAGAGAAGGGAGAGGATCACGGGATGGGAAGCCTAGGGAGAGAGAAGCGGGAGGAGTGCCCGGACGGTGGAGATCAGGCAAGGAGTTATAGTGAGAGGGACAGAGGGAGAGAAAAGAGAGAAAAAAGGGGGAAAATAAAAATATATTAAATAAATAAATAAATAAATAAGGGATGGTCTGTGAAGGGGGGGAGAGGCATTAACGGAAGTTAGAGATGTCAATATTCATGCCATCAGGTTGGAGGCTAAGCCGACGGAATATAAGGTGTTGTTCCTCCAACCTGAGTGTGGCTTCATCTTGACAGAAGAGGAGGCCGTGGATAGACATATCAGAATGGGAATGGGACATGGAATTTAAATGTGTGGCCACTGGAATAACAAGACCTTGCTTGGGCCTGCAGGATGTCCCAGTCGGTGTTGTAGGGACCGGTGCTCGGAGCCCAGTTGTTCCCAAACTGTGCCAACAATTTGGCTGAGGGACCAGATCAACACTCCTCAGTCTGCTATTGACAAAAAAATGTACATTTATATCGTGAAAATGACATCAACTGTATATTAGATCCCGAGAGTTTCGGGAGTTTGGATAAATTAAATGAGGGTGTCTGTGGGTTTTTGTTTCCCGGGGTTTGTTTCCACGCCCTGATATCGATGGAGTGAAGCGGGAGTTCAGAGCCGACACAGCGGGGTCCGATACCGGTCAGACGGGGTAAGTTACAGGCGACACTCCGCTTCGGGACCATCAGCACCGGAGCATTCAGAGTAACGCCGCAGTAATTCGGAGCGGTCAGGGAGAATATTAAATAAAACCAACACGGGAACTTTCTGATCCGATCCCCTGACAGAGTGTGAAGGAGCCGCGGCGAAGAGTAGTTGCGGAATTTAAAATAAGCGAGCCGAGCCGGGCCCGTGTGGGCGGAAGCCGAGGAGGAGATCGATGCCTGCGAACGGGGGAAGTAAATCTGCAACGAGCTTTGGAAACTGTCCATGGACAAAGTCGGAGACAGCGGGGCTGAGCGGGACCGGACAGTGTGAACAGATGTGACCGGATCGCGGGAATCACTGTCGCTGAGAAAGTTGCCGAGGATTTCTCGGCTTTGCATATCAGTCAGAAACCTGATGGACAGAGATTTACACTGATTTCCAAAGCGTTCCCGGCCTCCTTCCCGAACCCTGCTCTCCGTGCAGCGCCCCGGACCGTAACGTTTCTCTCGGCATCGGCACCTTTGAGGCTGCGGCGATCCCCGCCTTCCGCGTTTTAAACCTCCGAGAATGAGCTGCTCTCCATTTCCAGCATCTCCCTGCCCCGAGACCCACGGAGCGAACAGACAGTTACTCACTCGCTCTCTCTGTTGTTTTCCAGTGAATTTAGTGGCGATGGTGATCCTGTCCCGGGGAAAGTGCGGCCTCTCCACCCGCACCACTCGCTACCTGGTGGCCACGGCAGCGGCGGATCTACTGACCATCGTGTTTGCGGTGATATTGTGGCGGGTCGGTTATTATTACTTCCCCGGGACTTTCCTGGACATCACCCCCGTGTGCAGTGTGATCTCTGTCCTGGGAGAGGCAGTCACAGAAAGTTCTGTCTGGTTCACCGTCACTTATACGTTTGATCGGTTTGTCGCCATTTGTTGCCAGAAGTGGAAAATAAAATATTGCACCGGGAAAACTGCGGCTGTGATTCTGACAACAACCGGCGTTCTGCTCTGTTTTAACAATGTGCCCGAATTTATTATCCTGTGAAAGTGGTTGACAATATACCTCGGGACTGTATTGAAATACCGGGCTACTATACGGATCCCGGGTGGGTGGGATATAACCGGCTTTCTACCGTCCTAACGCCATTACTCCCGTTCGTGTTAATACTACTGTTCAACGCTCTGACAGTCAGACACATTTTAGTGACTAGTCGCGTCCGTAAGGGGCTGAGGGGTCAGAGCAAGGCGGAGAACCGCAGTGATCCGGAGATGGAGAGCAGGAGGAGGTCTGTGATCTTACTTCTCACCATCTCCGGCAGCTTCATCATCCTGTGGTCGGTGACTGTTTTTGAATTCCTTTATAACACCATCGCTGGACTGGATCAAAATAATTACAACGATTCTGAATACATTTTTTCAACACACCGGAGACATGCTGATGATATTAAGTTGCTGCACAAACACGTTTATTTATGGGGTAATTCAGTCCAAGTTCAGAGAGCAGTTCATCAGCGCAGCGAAATATCCGCTCACGTCAATTATTCAACGAATTAATAAACAAAATATCTAAGCTCTTCTCGGCGGCGGTTGCAATGTTTTAGATCTTGACTCTACAGAACCGGCGATCATCGGAGAACGTGGCAGCGGGGAGAGTAAATCTGGTTTCGAGCCCGAGAGAAACACAGCCCAGGAACAGACTCTCCGACACCCGCACCCCGCGACCTCCACTCCTACCAATTATTAAACTCATCCTACCTTTTATTTTCAGTTTTCCACTATATTCCCGCCCTCGTCACCGCCAGACCCTTTTCGGTCATGAGAAAGCGAGACGGGTTCTGGGGACATTCAAGACCAAATCGGCATAAAATGCCGCTTATTCGTTACTTTAGTCTTTTGCATAAGAATGAATGAAAAAAAAAGAAAGTCAACACGAACTTACAGTGAAGCTTGGACATGTCCGTCGCATTAGACAAAGATGTTACAGAGAAATATTTAACACCACAGAACTCATTCATAATTGTGCAAATTGTTACGGAAATCTCCGGTGCCTACTCTGCTTCAAGGAAAATAATGTCATCTCAGTTCCTGATTTCTAATAAATGCCCGTCCGATCAAATTGCTTGTTGACTCTCCTCTGCATTCACTCCAGTAGAATCGCATGTTTATTATTTTTACTTTTTATTTCAGCTAAAACTGGTAAAAATTGCGTTATGGACAGAGACGAGCACACTTATTTCTCAATCGCTTGGAACTTTTGGACTATTCTAGTGCTTTTTAGTATTGTGCCTTTCTGGAGATTTGAATAAATATTGCCGTGCAGGTCGAAATGTTTAGAGCTATTGTGCAGTGATTTGGGGAAGATGCCAGTCGTGTATATTACAACGGGATAATGTATACCCTCTTCATGTACCATAGTCGTTCATTTCCCTCTTTCGTCAGCTTATTTCTGGTGTTTTATACTGACTGATTTCCATGGGTTGTGTGTGTTCGGAGTGGCCATACCCATTAAATAAATTATTACTGCATATTTATCCTGTAATATTATATTCGGGCGGGTACCAGGTATTATCCCATCTCCAATAATGTATCGGTGGTAATATAATTGTAGGGTCCTGACTCTAAAACTGGATCAGGATTGTATTTATAATAATGCATGGTATGTTTCATGATTTTGTATCTTAAAGCAAGAATTTGGTGAAAGATGTTTGTCGCCTGATGGTGCCTGTGTAAGTAATCGGATTGAATTAGATTGTTGCAGGATACTGTAATTGTGGGATTTTTTTTTCCGGTTTCACATGGCATATTCTGCTTTTATCGTCTTGAATTTGTTAGCCTTTTATTGCGCATCTTTGATGTTTTTGTCTTAACCACCTGGACCAGTATTGCCAGAAGGAAACATCCAGTTTCTGGGAAGAAGTCTCCAACTTTGAGCCTGTCGTCGGACACGTTCTCGTTGACACCTAGTCTGCCATGATCGTGCGGATCCCATCCATGGACGGTTATGCTTTCCCAGTGGATAACTCTTTCTTCCAGAGCAGTGTTTGCCAACCCAACGCCCACATACTTGCCAACGCCCTCCTGAAGACCTTCATACTTGCCATACTCGCCCCTCTGAGACCGAATATACTTTCCAGCGCTCCCTTCGTGTAAAAACATGGCTATCATATGCCAGCATGAAAGAAATATTCTGCTTTGACTTTTTATTTATCTTTAAACCTAGTTTTCACAGTACCTGTGCCCCGCACAGTAGCTGCGGGGTGTTGACAATGAATGACACCACGGGCTTGCAATTTAATTTTCAGAAATTCCACTAAACCAGCATGGCGACCTGTCCTATATGCCGCTCTATCCATTGCACAAGAAATCCTGTTCCTAATCAAAATAATGTTGTCATCAATATACATTTTGAGCTCTCATAGATTTATTCCACGTTAATATCTGTTTTCAACTATTTACAATAGGAAATCCCTTCATCGACTTTTCCATTTTTGATTAGCCATACATATGCCATTAGCAAGGTCTCATTGTCCCGCATAATTGACTCATACAGTTGGCTCCCAAATTCTGTTGTATTTTTTTTTGTGTAGTTCTGTGCATAGTGATACTTAATGTCCTTACTCATGTCATCAGTACGACGAGACACAGAGTTATTACTCAGGGGAATTGATTTTAAAATACTGGTATCCGTTTTGAGAACAGTGGCGAGCACTTCTGATACAACAGGCATTAATAATCTTTATCTAATTGTATGAGATCTTTCACACTTTGCTATCATTTTGGAAATGTTATGAGAAGCAAGGAGATCGCGATCAAGGATATTTTTAGCTTTCCTGGCAAATGACTCGAGTGTACAACGCCTGTCAAACGCTTCTTTCATCCTCTGGAACTGAGTAATAACATAGGTAGCCTTTTCGGGGTGTCTTTTACGGAAGTGTTCCTGCAATCTTGATAGTTTCAGTGTTTCATTAGACAGTACAGTATTACGAATAAGACACATGGGGCGTCGCTGATCTGACAGAAATAGAATAAATCCATACTCCAGGTACGTAAAGAAGCACTTTTTGTAGTTTCTGATTCTTAGCAGAATTAGAATTCAAGTCCTCATCGCCTTCAGATTCACAGAGATCCTGCCGTACGTATTAAGCCATCATTATCGGGGTTAGACTGTTAAATTGCATGAACTCGTTCCGTGCCGCGAGTAAAGGGGAATTGTTGAGCGCTCTGGTTGCTAATTTATGCTTCCCCAATAATGTCTGTTAGGCTGGTAAGGTGGGAAGAGGTTGCCGAGTTTCAGACGGTTGAGACGACGAGCGTTTGCTGTCTGCGGAGCTACGGCTCTTGCTGTGTTCCAGGGCCTGCTCTACTAACAGTCGGTCAGGTCTGGTGCCTCATGTTATAGAACATAGAAATATACAGCACATTACAGGCCCCTCGGCCCACAATGATGCTTACTCTAGAAATTGCCTGGAATCTCCCCAGCGCACAACCCTCTATTTTTCTAAGCTCTATGTACCGATCTCAGAAGCTTTTAAAAGACCCTTTTGTATCGGCGTCCAGCACTGCCGCCGGCAGTGTATTACATGCACCCACCACTCTCTGCATGACAAACTTACCCCTGCCACCCCTCAATAAGTTCGTGGCCTAAGGTAGCAGGAGATGAGTTATACAGCTCTCATTACATGCACATGCAGTCCAACTCTTTGAATGATTATGCAGAAAGTTTGAAGTTAATAACTCATCTCCTTCTACCTTAGGCCACGAACTTATCATTCACCCCTGGTATTGACTACTTCTGCAGGTCCAAGACGCCGGCTTCTACAAAGAAGGGATCCGTACGCTCCACGACCGCTGAACTAAGTGTGTAAATGTAGGAGGGGACTATGTTGAAAAATAAATGTGCTAGGTTTTCTAAAATTGACTCCCTCTACCTTAGGCCACGAACTTGACAATCACCCCTTGTATCACGGGCTCATAACTTGTTAAGCGGACCCCTGGGTGGCATCTTGTCAAGGACCTTCTGAAAATCCGGGTGCACATCATCAACCGATTCTCCTCTGCCTGTCTTCCTTGTTACTTCGTCAATGAAATCAAAGAATGTCAACATGCTTGTCAGACAAGATTTTCCCTTGAAGACAACATGCTGTAAATGGCCGATTTTATCATGTGCCCCAGACACCCTGAAAACACATCCTCAACGTCCGACTCCAATATCTTCCCAACCAGTCAGGTCAGACTAACTGGCCCATAATTTTGCATCTTCTACCTCTCTACCTCCTTGAAGAGTGGAGTGATATTTCCAAATTTCCAGTCTCCCAGAACCATACCAGAACCCACTGATTCTTGAAGCATCGTTACTGATCCCTCCACAATATTTTCAACCACCACTTTCAGATGTTCACCATCTGGTCCAGGTGACCTATTTACCTGCAGACCATTCTATTTCCAAGAACCTTCTCCTGAGTAATGTAAATTTGCACAATTCAGACCACTGACATCCAGACATCCATCATCCTGCTAGTGTCTTCCAGAGTGAAGACTGATGCAAAATACTTATTCAGTTCATCCGCCAGTTCCATGTCCCCCAATACCACTCCTCCAGCATCGGTGTCCAGTTGTCCGATATCCACACTTTCCTCTCCTTAACACTTAATGTATCTGAAGAAACATTAGGCATCCTCTTTAATATCACTGTCTAGCTTAAATTGATATTCCATCTTTTTCTTCTTAACTACTTTTTAAAAATTTGCCTTCTGTAGGTTTATAAAAACTTCCCAATCCTCTAACTTCCCACCATTTTTGCTCTGTTATATGCTCTCTCTTTGGTTTTTATGTTGGCTTAGCCACGGTTGTTTCATCTTGTCTTTAGAATACATCTTCCTCTTTTTTATATATATATCCAGTGCCTGCCAAATTGCTTCCAGAAATTCCTGCCATTTTGTCATCATCTCCGCCCATGTTCTTTTCTTATCAACATTGGCTAATTCTTCTCTCATGCCTTTATAATTCTCTTTATTCTATGGTTACACTGGAATACCTCACTTTAGCTTCTCCTTCTCACACTTCAGGGTGAATTCCATTATATTAAGATCATTTGCCCTTATGGGTTCTTTCACCTTAGGCACTCTAATTAATTCTGGTTCATTGCATAACACCCAATCGGGAATGGCTGATCCCCAGCTGGGCTCAACCAGGAGCTGCTCTAAAAAGCCATCTTGTGGGCATTCTAGGAAACCTCCTCTTGGGATCCTGCACCGACCTGATTTTCCTAATATATCTGCATGACTATCTCCCATGACTATTGTACATTGCTGTTTTGGCATGCATTTTATTTCTCCCATTGTAATTTGCAGACAATATACCTACTACTGTTTGGGGGTCGCAAAACAAATCAAGATCTTTTCACCCTTGCTGTTCCTTAGTTCCACCCACAATGACTCAGCACCTTCCAACACCATGTCAACTTTCCGATGATTTGATTTAAATTTTTACCAACAGAACCACAGCACCCTCTCTGCCTACCTGCAGTCCTTTGCAGAAACATACAAGCAAATGGGCCACAAGAGATACTGCAGATGCTGGAAATCTAGAGCCATAACAGAACGTGCTGGAGGAGCTCAGCAGGTCAGGCAGCATCTATCGATGGGAATCAACATTTTGGCCCAAGTATCTGTAATATTAACAGGCAAAGAACATAGAAAATAGCAAGAAAACCAAAAAAAAATCAAACAACATTTGACAAAATTTAATTCAGGGCTTAATAGATTTCCCAAGCAGATCACCAGATTCCCAAGCAGATTCGTGGAACGGAATCACTGGTAAGGTCCAGCCAGACAGACTTGACTCTCTACTGTACACTAGTTAAGTTAGAAATTCACCAAGTACCGGACGCAGAGTTTAAAATGGAAATGATTGTTTTGTCTCCCATCCAGAAAATTAAACTCTAGTCCCATTAAAGGTGAATATGCAGCAGAGCAAACTATTCCCCTGCCCAGTGACCAGGGTGCAGATCTGGGTGTGGTGAGCAGCAGCAATAATTGCAGAGTTCAGCAAAGACAGTCACTCTCAAAATTGCATTCAGCAACGGTGATGGACAAATATCCAGCATGCAGCTTATTGAAACTTTCTCCCCAGTGTGAACCCAGTAGTGTATCACAAGGTTAGATTGCTGAGTGAATCCCTTCCCACATTCACAGCAGGTGAACCGTCTCTCTCCAGTGTGAACTCAATGATGCACGTTCAGTTGAGACGACTGAGAGAATCTCTTCCCACATTCTGAGCAGGTGAATGGCTTCTCCCCAGTGTGAACTCGCTGATGACTCTATAGGTTGGATGACTGAGTGAATTTCTTCTCACCGACTGAGCAAGTGAATGGCTTCTCCCCAGTGTGAACTCGCTGGTGTCTCTGTAGGTTAGATGCATGAGTGAATGTCTCCCACAGTATGAGCAGGTGAATGGCCTCTCCCCAGTGTGAACTCGCTGGTGTGCCAGCAGAGCAGATGACCAAGCGAATCCTTTCCCACAGTCTGAGCAGGTGAACCGCCTCTCCCCAGTGTGAACTGACTGGTGTCTGTGTGAATCCCTTCCCAGAGACTGAGCAGGTGAACGGCTTCTCCCCACTGTGAACTTGCTGGTGACTCTGTAGGTTGGATGACTGAGTGAATCCCTTCCCACAGTCTGAGCAGGTGAACGGCCGCTCCCCGGTGTGAACTCGCTGGTGAGCCATTAGGGCAGATAACCGAGTGAATCCTTCCCTACAAATTCAGCAGATGAGTAGCCTCTGCCCAGTGTGAACTGACTGGTGTGTTCACAGGTGGGAAGACTGACTGAATCCCTTCTCACCCACAGAACAGATGAATAGCCTTGCCCAATGTCAACTTACTGATAAACCTTCAGTTGCGATGACCGACTGAATCCATTCCCACTGTCTGAGCAGGTAAATGGCCACCCCCTGTGTAAAATGACGGGAGTGCCAGTCGGTCAGATGATCGAGTGAATCACTCCCCACACTCTGAGCAGGAAGGATGATCGAGTGAATCCCTTACAGAGACAGCAAAACTGACGTGTTGTGTTCGAGATGCCCGTAGACAAATTCCTTGTCATTTTTAACCTGTAAAAAGAGTTACAAAATCCATCAGTGGGTGTCGGACAACATTTCAGATGAGATCACTTGAGTTGTCAAGGTGTGATCTGGCATCACACTGTTACAGTGAAGTTCAACCCAAGTTGGAGAGAGAAATCATCTTCTAAATGGGCACAGTGCTGGTATCTGGAATGACCATCAAATTCTCTGATGCTCTTCCTGTCGCTAAAAGAATGAGGCATTTCTGCCGTCTCCAATCTCTGACCTGGCTCAGTTTGACTCTCTCCATTGGTATTATTCTCTGTTCCCACTGAGCTGCATGGGTTCCTGGCCCCACAGTAACTGAAACACTCTCACACAAGTAGCCGGCAGTGTATTCCACGCACCCACCACTCTCTGTGTAAAAAAACTTACCCCTGACATCCCCTCGGTATCTATTTCCAAGCTCCTTAAAACTATGCCCCCTCCTGTTAGCCTAATATCGATACTTCCTCCCCCCTCAAAAAGAAACCCTACCCCGCACAACTGCGGAGGAGCTAAATATAATTCCTCTCTTTGATCACTGTCTGAGTGATTCCCTGACTCTGAGAGGAAGGGGTATCTATGATCCACATTGTCAGGGTGTTGAGTTTACCAGGAGACAGAGACTGCAGGGACGAGAGGTTTTCTGTTCACTAATACACTGTGTGTGGACCCCGCTGGCAATTCTGTTGTTGTGACCCGAATCGAGACAAACACCACGCTGCCCACTCCACCAACAACACGGCACAGCCGGACACATAACAGGGGACTTTACATCTCACAACACTGGATTCAGTGATGAAACCCGTGATTAATGTTGTTGTCCCACTGAAATCATAAGAAACGTCCATTCAGGTGTTTTTAAATACGAGCGCTCCCCCACAGGTGACGTCACACAGGCGCATCCACGCGCCTGACGTCACACATGGGTCCCCCACACCGGGATCTGCCCTCACGTGCGCGGTGTCTTACGTCACCCACGCGCTGGTGAGCTCGAGCTTTATCGGTTTAACGGCTGGGCTACTAATCATGTGACCAGTCCCTCCCCCACCGTTGTCAATAGAGGATTCAGGAGCTGCGCTATTCCCATTGGTGCGAAGCGATGTCAATCACCGGTTACAACCAGTCGCGGAGGCGGACCAGCCGAGAGGGCGTTACCCTCGCGGACTCCGTCGCCCCCTCAATCGTCAACTCCTCATCAGAGCGGAACAAATCCCAAAGTAAATGTCCGCTTTCTGATTTATTTCCATTTCCCTCCGAGGGAAGTTGGGGCGTTTGTGAAGCGTCTCCTGCGGCCAGAGTCTGATGTATCGCTGAGAGGTAGGAGGAGACCGCTCGGCCCGTCGGGTTGATGCCGGTTCCCCGGGGAGGGAGAGGGGGATTTTATTGAAAGGATGAAGACGGTGAGAGAGGGGGCGGACAGGATGTTTGTCCCGGTGGGGACAGGAGGGGCTCATCTGTGGAAATGTCTGAGCCCACGGTGGTGGCGATTCACCACATTGGGGGGCAAACACCGGCAGACTGTTGCCCTGCAAGCGGGGCCAATGGTCCGGGCAAAGTGACAATTATTTGTGCTTTGTTGAGATTGTACGGGGAATATGGTGTAAAATCCCGCTCCCCACACTCACACGGGTTATACAGACCAAAGAACAAACTACCGGAGGAACTCAGTGGGTCGGGCAGCATCTGTGAAGGGAAATGGACCGTCAACATTTCGGGCCGAGACCCTCCCTCTGGACTGAGAGTGGACGGGAAATAGAGAAAAGAGGTGAGGGGTGGGGATGGGGCAAGAGCTGGGGAGTGAGAGGTGGATCCAGGTGAGGGGGAGGTGGGAAGGTGGAAATAGTGACGGGGGTGGGAGGTGAGTGGTTGGGGCAACAGAGAGCTGCTGAAGATGGAAATTAATTCCATGATGGAGGAAGGGAGGATCGGGCAGAAACATGCGGCTGAGAGGGGAGAGTTGTGAATGTGAAATGAAGTGGGAAATGTGGCCGGTGGGTCAGGCAGTCACCGGGTCACGTGGGAGACCCTCTGCCGTCACGTGATGCCGTTTATCGCAGATCGGCAGCATCTGCAGGTTTGTATTCGAGGCCCGCCCCCCCCGCTCTGATGACGCTATAAGCACATTGCGCATGCTCGCAGTCCCGGGACCGGCGGCGATTTTTTTTCCCGTCTTTTTCCGGAGCGACTGATCGTCTGCGGGATCCGGATCGAGTGAGGGTCCTCGCCCCCTCGGGCGGGCAGGCGGGGGGTTGGGGGACTGATCGTTCTCTGCGCAGCGAGAGCGACAAGATCCATGCGGTGAGTATTGAGTCGGTCCCGAGCGATGTTCGGCAGTGAGTCCCGTTTAATCCCCCGAACTCGCGGTCTCACCCCGCTTCCTGGACAAAATCTGCCGGGGTTGGTCACCGAACCTTCGAATACTTTCCATGCTGTGTTGATAAAAGTTGGTTAGGGAAGAAGGGTAAATGCCAAAGTTGCTGTTGTTCTGTTTTTGTCATTTTCGTACATAGTAGTACGTAGTGTTAATTCAGCATCTGTGTATTGCTGGAGGACTATCAGTGATCGTCCTTGATCTCTTCTCCCATTTGGTTCTATCTGCTCATCCCCTGCCCATCTTATTCAACCTCAATGATATGTATCAATCATCTTGTTCAGCCTCTGTATACCACCACCTCAATGATATGTATCAATCATCTTGTTCAGCCTCTGTCCAGTCTGTATCCCACCACCTTAATGATATACCTGTATATCAATCATCTTGTTCAACTTCTGTCCAGCCTGTATACCACCACCTCAATGATATACCTGTATATCAATCATCTTGTTCAAACTCTGTCCAGCCTGTATCCTACCAATGATTATAAATCAACAATCTGTCTCCTACTGTTGCCTTCACTGTGAAGTGTTTTGCCTCACTGAGTGATTTCTGTTTGTTACCTGGAATGACCAGGGAATTTATTTAATGCAGAATGGGGAAGGATAAAGACAGTCACCACAATTTTATTTTCAAAGTTACCAAACGGTCACTATGTTAATCTTTGACAACAGAAGACTCTCCACATTTAAAGTTGAGTCTGTTATTTCCTGTTTTGGTCTTTTTTGAAGAGGCAATTTCCCTGTTGGCAGAAACAGCCCACAGAATCTGCAGGGAGTGGTGCACATTTTTATAGCACTCTGGTCACTTCCCCTCATTGAGAGTTAGTGACCTTGGGGGCAGATGGAACAGATTGATAGAGGGGTGGGGAGGATGTTGTGAGCATTGACTGTATCGACTGTATTAACCCTGTGTTGGAATGAAGAGATAATTAATGAATGTGGTCATTATATTTGTTCAACATTATTCAGGCTATCACAAACATCTTGTAATCAGTCAATAGTTGTGCGTCACTTAAAGTAAAAAGAGAAAATGCTGGAAGTGTTCTGCAGATCGTGCAACATCAGTTCTGATACTCAGTTTTCCACATTTACTCTTTCCACACCCCCAATCTGATGTACCGAGTTTCCAGCACTTAATTTCAATTTGAAATGAAAAGCCTGTTAATCCTGTTAGCCTACAGAAAATGTGATGGCCAATTGTGCTGGGCAAAATCTCATTTAACAACAAGATAATGATAAAATGTGTTCATTTTAGCTGCTGGAGACCAACACCCAGGTTTTGCAGCCCAATATCTGGCCCAGTCAGATGATTATCAGGTTCCCATTCTACCACAGGTTGATGCAGGAGTGTTAGTTTTTGAACTCTGAATGGCTGACACACTGCAGCATGTTACCGGCAACAGGGGAGTCCTGGGAAAATTGGTGCTTGGTCTGTAATCCTGGGATGCAGACTCCAGGCATATGGAACTGTTAGTATTTGGGATTTGACCCAAGTCAGTACTTCTGTAGATGGGGCTGAATGTTCCTCCTTCCACAATGATTCAGAAGTCTCAGGTTGCTGGACATTGGTTGTGGGGAAATTCCTAATATGGGGACGATGTGCGAGGATTCTGGGGTCGGTAAGTGGCACGTTCAGCTGTGTGACCCTATCACAGATTTTCACCAAGGTAAAATGGATTTGGGGATCAAACTGCTTGGATTTATGAGTGAGTATTTCTGGTTTGGGATCAGATATTTGTTTCTGGAGATCCTTTGGAAGCAATGATTGCTAATCTAAGGAGAGAGTAAGGTCACATTCCATCCCTCACAGGGAGAGGCTGTGATTAAATGTTTGGAAAGGTAGAATTGGATCCAGGGGTTCAGAGTTCAAACCATGTTTGGAAATTCCCCCTCACTGTCACCTGTCTATTAGTCAGTGGTTCTGGGCCTGTGCTCAATGGAGTTCAGAGAGATGGTGGGGGTGGGGGTGGTGCTTGTTTAAGTAAACCTACCAAATGTTGAAAAGCCTGGATACAGTGGACATGGAGAGGATGTTTCCATTAGATGGAGAGCCTGGGATCTGAGGGCACAGTCTCAGAATAAAGAAGCTTCCCCATAAAATTGAGATGAGGAGAATATCTTAAGTAAAGGGTTGCTTATTTGTGGAATTTGTTACCACAGAGTGTGGTTGAGGCTGTCATTTGTGTATATTTATGGCAGAGATTAATATATTTGTGATTGCTAAGTAGCTTCAGGGTTACAGGAGGAAGGCAAGAATATGGTGTTGGAATAAAAATCAGCCATGGTTGAATGGTTGAGCAGACTCGATGGATCAAATCACCTGATTCTGCTCCTACATCTCATGTCTTACCATGACTGAACGATGACTCCTTCCTATCCCTTATCAGGTTTTATGACGTGTCAGCGATATTTACAGATTTGTTCACTGAGATCATTACATTTGTCTTCAATGCTTAAATTTCGGTGAGTTTTATTTTTAGGAACATTGAACAGAATTGTTTTGTTCTCCTTTGTATTGTTAACGTGCTTCATTATCTTTCGTGTTAAAGTTAGACCTGCGGTGAAAGATTTATTGGAGGAAAAGCCCATAACTGTAAGCGAACCGCAGCTGAAGATGAGGGAACAGCAACAAGTGAACCTGCCAAAGGACTGAGAACGTCAACTGGAGAGAACCCAATGTTGCCTTGGGCTTGAGGGGGTATTGCAGAAGGGATGGGAGAGTCTGTCCTTCTTTCACGGTGATCCAGACAGCGGGGCAGTGGTATGGCCGACTTCATGGCTTTAAATTGCCCAGAGATGGGGAACAACATCAACATCAGAGATGGGGAACAACATTCGGTCAATATTAAAGTAATGTCTTACCAGATGTCCCGTCTTCACCTCAGACTCCTTCCAGTATTGGAGTTGGCCCACGACCAAGTCTTGCCAGTCTCCCTCTCTGTTGGAGGCTTGTTTCATCAAGGTGTAGGCAAGGAACCCTGGGCTCTTTGGCTTGAATCCAGGGCAAACCCTAACGGTGATATGGGGAACCACCAGTCCTGTCTGTCGCCAAAGGAAATCTGGAACTTTGGCCAGAAATGCACTGCCCTCTCTTCCTTTCACCTCTCCAATCACCGTGACTGGGAACTTCTGTCCCTCGAGGAGTGTATAATATTGGCTTTCCTCAACTGAGCACCCCGTAGGCTCATAGCACAGAGTCACATGAGAGTCAACCGCTGGCAGAAGGGGTTCAAATGCAGTGGAGTCCAGGTTAAGTGCTCACCACTGGGGGTCAGTAACTGGGGAAACTGCCAGTTGTTCACTGGTCCCAGGGTCATACCCTTGTCTGAGCATAGAATCTCGACTTCCAAGGTACATAGCAAGTCTCCCCCAGACTGGTGGTGGCTGTAAATGAAACATCACACTGGATCCCCTGGAATTCCACCTGCACGTGAATACATGCGTTGCGTGCTTTGGTTCCCATTTCTGATCCCCAGATATAGCCTGCTTGCGTCGTTCTTCCCACTGAACATATTCACCTTTGATAATACTTCCCTTCGGGGTTCGTCCGGATTCAAAAGCCGGGTCCCAGTAATATGTCAAAACTCGTCGCATTCGATTTTGTTCATAGTCAGGCCGATCCATATTATTTGTTTTAATCATGTTGGCTAACTTAGTTGGTAAGCATTGGAGCAGTAAGGCATTAAACTGGGGGGGGGGGGACAAATTCCCATCATTAAAGGCTTGGTCTCCTGCAAAAGTGCCATAGCAGCCCACAATTTGCTCCCAATACTCTGGTCCCGATTCTCCAGGCATAGGTTTGCATTCAAGTACTTTAATGATGTTTACAGATTGCTGGAGAGCCCTTCCAAGGCTTGAATAATCTGGTCTGTCTGTTCATTCCCATTATGGTTTCCCGTCTGTAACTCCTGATAGGTTTGGTATCTCAATTCGGCCTTCCATTTCCACCCCTCATCAGCTGAGAGAATCATGCAGCAGAGACTGAATAAATCTTGCAAGGTTGCATTAAACATTTGTTTAGTACTGCGGACATACTGAGCAAACTGTGCTGGTTGTTCTTTTCTATCTGGGGCCTGATTCATGATCATTATCATTTCCTGAGGCTTCCAGGGTGCATACACAGGAATTACTGAGGGCTGTCCCTCCTCCTGCTCATGGATTGGGCAGCATTCAGGTGGGCAATGGTCTTTGTGGAGCCATTAACTCTGCTGTTTTATTGGATTCTTCCCTCCCTGTCACGGAATAATCCTCGGTATTCCCTTTCTGGATCTCAGGGTATAGGGACCTCCCCTTCCCTGCCGCCGCTGTTTTACCCGAGTGGCCACCATATCTGAGTACTGGGAGGATTGGGGTTCGGGAGCACTGGGTCCACTTTGCCCCTGGTAAGCTGGGGGGGGGGTGGTACGGTGGGTGCCCACTCCTCATCACGGTTATTGTCCTCAAACAGGGTCGGTATGCCAGACATGGGTTCGGGATCCCTTGTTTCCTTATCAGTTCGAACTTTAGACTTGCGTTCCTGCCCTCCTCTCCTATCTACAAGATGTGTATCCAGCTACAGCTTGTAACCCTGCACTTTAAGGAACTAGAACTTGAAATGGATGAATTCTGGATCATCCAGAAGATGGAGGGGTTGATAGATATGACATGAAGAAAGGTGAGTTACACTTAAGGTGCAGGACACTGGAAGCTGGGTGAAAGTCAGGAAGGAGAATGAGATTCAATAGCCATCGCAGAGTACTCTTGTGGCCAACCCCCACAACAACAAGTGGGCCTCTTTACAAATTGTTGGAGGGATTATCTAGTTAACGCAACAGAACAAGAGGGGACTAATATCCTAGTGGTAAGGTTTGCTGGTGCCAGTGTGTGGGGGAGGGGTGATGTGGTTAAAATAGTTTGCAGGGAGAATGGGAGCCAGAATGACAGAACAGAGAGTGGAGATGGTGAATTGAATTGAATTGACTTTATCACATACATCCTTCATCTACACGAGGAGTAGAAATCTTTACATTACATCTCCATCTAAATGTGCAATGTGTAATTTATAGTAATTTATAATAGATAGTTTATACATCTGTCAGTCAATATAACATAGAAATGCATTTGTATCAGCATGAATTAATCAGTCTGATGGCCTGGTAGAAGATGATGCTCCAGAGCCTGTTGGTCCTTTGCTGTGGTACCGTTTCCTGGATGGTAGCAGCAGGAACAGTTTGTGGTTGTGGTGAATGGGGTCGCCAATATCCTTTGGGCCCTTTTTACACAACTGTCACTGTAAATGTCCTGAATAGTGGGAGGTTCACATCTACAGGTGCTCTGGGCTGTCCGCACCACTCTCTGCAGGTTCCTGCGATTAAGGGAAGTACAGTTCCCATACCAGGCAATGATGCAGCCAGTCAGGATGCTCTCAATTGTGTCCCTGTAGAAAGTTCTTGGGATTTGGGGCCCCATCCCAGACTTCTTCAACCGACTGATATGAAAGAGGTGCTGCTATGCTCTTTTCACAACACAGCCGGTAAGTACAGACCATGTGAGATCCTCGGTGATGTTTATGCTGAGGAACTGAAAACTGTTCACCCTTTCAACCCCAGATCCATTGATGTCAGTAGGGGTTAGACTGTCTCCATTCCTCCTGTTGTCCACAATCAGCTCCTTTGTTTTTGTGACAATCAGAGAGAATTTGTTTTCTTGACACCAGTCAGATGTTGTTCAGGCTGCAGAGAGAGTCAGCAATCAAATGGCTGAGCATGGTGCGATGAATGTGCTGAGCTGTATATATCACATCGTAGGAAAGCCAGATGAGCTGAGGACAGGGAATTATGATATTGTAGCCATTATTAGGACTTGGTTGCACCCAACATTCAGAAGGGTTTAGAGGAACAAATTTGTGAAGAGTTTGCAGACCATGCCATGAAACAAAGCTTCATTCATTAAGTGATTTTAAGTTTCCATATATTGACTGAGACTCCCGTACTGTTAAAGGACTAGATGGGGTAGAGTTTGTCAAATGTGCCTTTAATTAGTACGTAGAATTCCTGACATAAAAGAGTGCAATAAGCTGTTAGGGAATGATCCAGGGCTGGTGACAGAAATTAGTGATCATAATTCCATAAGATTCAAAGTAAAAAAGTGGAAAAAGTGAGGTCTGGACCATGGGTTGAGATTCTAAATTGGAGAAAGGTCAATTTTGATGGTACCAGAAAGGATCTGACAAGTGTGGCTTGGGACAGGCTGTTTTCTGGCAAAGGAGTACATAGTAAGTGGGAGGCCTTCAGAAGAGAAATTTTGAGTGTGTAGAGTTTGTATGAGCCTGTCAAAATAAAAGGTGAAAGGTAACTGGTGCAGGGAACCTTGGTTTTCAAGAGATATTCAGGCCTGGGATATTTTGTTCCTTTAAAATGCCTCAGATTGTTGGGTGCTTCCAAGACTCATTAATGACTACAATATCATAATTCCTTGCCCTGAGCTCATCTTACTTTTTTAGTCATCTTCTGTAGGTTTCTAAAAGCTTCCCAATAGTTTTTGCTCTTTTGTTTGCCCTCTCTTTGCCTTCTCAGTTCAGCCACGGTTGTGTCCTCCTGCCTTTCCAATGCTTCCACTTCTTTGGGATGTATCGATCACTCAGTTCCCGAATTACTCCCAGAAACTCCAGCCATTGCTGCTCCGTTGTCACTCCTACCCTTTCCCTTCCAAACAGGTTTGGCCAGCTTCTCTGTCATAGAAACATGGAGAAGTTCAGTATGTAAATAGGCCACTTGGCCCAACTAGTCAATGCCGAAAAAACATTTAAGCTGTCTAATGCATCTACCTGCACCGGGACCAGCGCCCTCCATACCCCTGCCATCCAGGCTCCCATCCAAACTTCTTTTAAATGGGGAAACTGAGCTCATATTCACCACTTGTGCTGACATCTCATTTCACACTCTTATGAACATTTCAGTAAAGAGCTTTTCCACATGTCCCCATTAAATTTTCAACTTCCCCACGTACCCATGACCTATGGTTGTAGTCCTACCCAACCTCAGTGGGAAAAGCTGCTTGCATTTACCCTATCTATACCCTCATACTGTTGTGTACGTCTGACAAATCCCAAAGTAATATGTAATTTCCTTTTTTAGATGTATAAGATGATGAGGGGCATTGATCATGTGAATAGTGAGAGGTTTTTTCCCAGGGCTGAAATGGCTAACACGAGGGGCATAGTTTTAAGGTGCTTGGAAATAGATACCGAGGGGATGTCAGGGTAAATTTTTCACACAGAGAGTGGTGGGTGTGTGGAATACACTGCCGGCTATTTGTGTGAGAGTGTTTCAGTTACTGTGGGGCCAGGAACCCATGCAGCTCAGTGGGAACAGGGAATAATACCAATGGAGTCAAACTGAGCCAGGTCACAGATTGGAGATGGCAGAAGTGCCCCATTCTTACAGAGACAGGAAGAGCATCAGAGAATTTGATGGTCATTCCACATACCATCACTGTGCCCAGTTAGAAGATGATTTCTCTCTCCAACTTGGGTTGAACTTCACTGTAACAGTGTGATGCCAGATCACACCTTGACAACTCCAGTGATCTCATCTGAAATGTTGTCCTACACCCACTGATGGATTTTGTAAATCTTTTTACAGGTTGAAAATGACAAGGAATTTGTCTACGGGAATCTTGAGAACAGCACGCCAGTTTTGCTGTCTCTGTCCAGATATTTAAGAAGTGGAGCAAGTGATTCACTCAATCATCCTTCCTTCTCAGATTGTGGGGAGGGATTCACTCGGTCATCTCAAGTGAAGGTACATCAGCAAGTTCACACCGGACAAGGCCATTCACCTGTTCTGTGTGTAAGAAGGGATTCAGTTGGACATCCCACCTGTGGACACACAAGTCAGTTCACACTGGGCAGAGGCTGGTCATCTGTTGAATTTGTGGGGAAGGATTCACTTGGTCATCTGACCTAATGGCTGACCAGCGATTTCACATCGGAGAGCAGCCGTTCACCTGCTCAGTGTGTGGGAAGGGATTCACTTGCTCATCTAACCTGAAGGAACATCAGCGAGTTCACACTGGGGAGAGGCCATTCACCTGCTCAGACTGTGGGAAGGGATTTACTCAGTTATCCACCCTACAGAGACACCAGCATTTTCACACTGGGGAGAAGCCGTTCACCTGCTCAGTCTGTGGGAAGGGATTCACTCAGTCATCCAACCTACTGAGTCATCAGCGAGCTCACACTGGGGAGAAGCATGGTGCGATGAATGTGCTGAGCTGAGTATATCACAAAGCAAGAAGCATCATAGGAAAGCCAGATGAGCTCAGGACAGGGAATTATGATATTGTAGCCATTATTGGGACTTGGTTGCACCCAACAGTCTGACGGATTTAGAGGAACAAATTTGTAGAGAGATCGCAGACCATGCCATGAACCAAAAGTTGATTCAGTAACTGATTTTAACTTTCCATATATTGAATGGGACTCATGTTCTGTAAAAGGAGTAGATGGGGTAGAGTTTGTCAAGTGTGCCCTTAATCAGTACGTAGAATTCCCGACGCAGAAGTGTACAATAAGCTGTTAGGAAATGATCCAGGGCTGGAGACAAAAATCAGTGATCATAATGCCATAAGATTCAAAGTAAATATGGAAAAAGAGAGGTCTGGACCACGGGTTGAGATTCTAAATTGGACAAAGGTCAATTTTGATGGTATCAGAAAGGATCTGACAGGTGTGGTTTGGGACAGGCTGTTTTCTGGCAAAGGAGTACTTGGTAAGTGGGAGGCCTTCAGAGGTGAAATTTTGAGTGTGTAGAGTTTGTATGTGCCTCCAAAAATAAAAGTTGAAAGGTAACTGGTGCAGGGAACTTTGTTTTTCAAGAGATATTGAGGCCCCGGATATTTTGTTCCTCTAAATGCCTCAGAATTTTGAGTGCTACCAAGACTTATTAATGACTACAATATCATATTTACACCCCCTGAGCTCATCTGACTTTTTTTTTTAGTCGTCTGCTGTTGGTTTCTAAAAGCTTCTCAATAGTTTTTGCTCTATATTTTGCCCTCTCTTTGGCTTTTATGTTGGCTTTCGCTTCTCATTTCAGCCACGGTTGTCTCCTCCTGCCCATCCAATGCTTTCACATCTTTGGGATGTATCTATCACTCAGTTCCTGAATTGCTCCCAGAAACTCCAGCCATTGCTGCTCCATTGTTACTTCTACCTTTTCCCTTCTGAACAAGTTTGGCCAGCTTCTCTGTCACAGAAACATAGAAACATGGTTCAGTATGGAAACAGGCTATCTGGCCCATCTAGTCAATGCTGAAAATACATTTAAGCTGTCTAATGCAACCACCTGCACTGAGACCATTGCCCTGCATACCCCTACCATCCAGGTACCTATCAAACTTATTTTAAATGGTGAAACCAAGCTTATATTCACCACTTGTGCTGGCATCTCATTCCTCACTCCAACGCCCATTTCAGTAAAGAGCTTTTCCACTTGTTCCTGTTAAGTTTCTCCTTCCCTACTTACCCAGGACATCTGGTGGTCGTCCCACCCAACCTCAATGGAAAAAGCTGCTTGCATTTACCCTATCTATACCCTCATAATTTTGTATACTTCTAACAAATCCTCAAAGCAATGTATAATTTCCTTGTTTATGTTCAGAGCCTTTTTTAGGTGTATAAAATGATGAGGGGCATTGACCGTGTGGATAGCCAGAGGTTTTTTTCCCAGGGCTGAAATAATGAACACGAGGGGCATAGTTTTAAGGTGCTTGGAAATAGATACCGAGAGGAGCTGGATGACCTGCGGATCATTCGGGAGAATGAGGATATTATAGATCGTAGCTACAGGGAGGTAGTTACACCAAAGGAGCAGAGGACAGGAAATTGAGTCACTGTCAGGTGAGGGAAGGGGAAAGGGCAGGCAGAGCAGGGTTCCCCTGTGGCCATTCCCCTCAACAACAAGTATACCGCTTTGGATACTGTTGGGGGGGATGACTTACCTGGGACTGGCTGCAGTAGCCGGATCTCTGGCACTGAGCCTGGCTCTGCAGTGCAGAAGGGAGGGGGGATAAAGAGGAGAGCGGTAGTGATAGGGGACTCGATAGTTAGAGGTGCAGATAGGAGGTTCTGTGGTCGTGACAGAGAATCCAGGATGGTTTGTTGCCTCCCAGGTGCCAGGGTCAAGGATGTCTCTGATCGATTGCATGACATTATGAAGTGGGAGGGTGACCAGCTATATGTCGTGGTGCACATCGGTACCAATGACATAGCAAGGAAGAGTGAGGAGGTCCTGGATAGTGAGTATAGAGAGCTTGGTAGGAAGTTGAAAAGCAGGACCTCAAGGGTGGTAATCTCAGGATTGCTACCTATGCCACGTGCCAGTGAGGGTAGGAATAGGATGCTCTGGAGGAGGAACAAGTGGGTGAGGAATTGGTGTAGGAGGCAGGGTTTCAGATTTCAGGATCATTGGGACCTCTTCTGGGGCAGGTGGGACCTGTACAAGAGAGACGGGTTACACTTGAACTACAGGGGGACCAATATCCTTTCAGGGAGGTTTGTTAGTGCTATTGGGGAGGCTTTAAACTAGATTTGCAGGGGGATGGGAACCAGAGTGCCAGAGCTGACAGTGTGGCTGGGGTGAAAATGAGTGATGTTGAAAGTTTAAACAAATCCGCTGATAGAAAGGTTGTGAGTGGCGGTAAAAATCTTCTGAGGTGTATATATTTCAATGCTAGGAGTATTGCGGGGAAGGCAGATGAGTTGAGGGCGTGGATTGACACGTGGAATTATGACATTATAGCAATTAGTGAAACTTGGCTACAGGAGGGGCAGGACTGGCAGCTTAATATTCCAGGGTTCCAATGTTTCAGATGTGATCGAGGCAGAGGAATGAAAGGTGGGGGAGTAGCATTGCTTGTTAGGGAAAATATTACAACAGTGCTCAGGCAGGACAGATTAGAGGGATTGTCTACTGAGTCCTTATGGGTGGAGCTGAGAAACAGGAATGGTATGGCCACATTAGTGGGATTGTATTACAGACCACCCAACAGTCAACGAGACTTGGAAGAGCAAATCTGCAGAGAGATAGCAGGCAACTGCAGGAAACATAAAGTTGTGGTGGTAGAGGATTTTAATTTTCCATACATTGATTGGGACTCCCATACTGTTAGTGGTCGAGATGGTTTAGAGTTTGTAAAATGTGTTCAGAAAAGTTTTCTAAATCAGTATATAGAGGGACCAACTGGAGGGGATGCAATATTGGATCTCCTGTTAGGAAACGAGTTAGGACAAGTGACGGAAGTCTGTGTAGGGGAGCACTTTGGTTCCAGTGATCATAACACCATTAGTTTCAATCTGATCATGGAGAAGGATAGATCTGGTCCTAGGGTTGAGGTTCTGAACTGGAAGAAGGCCAAATTTGAAGAAATGAGAAAGGATCTAAAAAGCATGGATTGGGACAGGTTGTTATCTGGCAAAGATGTGATTGGTAGGTGGGAAGCCTTCAAAGGGGAAGTTTTGAGAGTGCAGAGCTTGTATGTTCCTGTCAGGATTAAAGGCAAATTGAATAGGAATAAGGAACCTTGGTTCTCAAGGGATATTGCAACTCTGATAAAGAAGAAGAGGGAGTTGTATGAAATGTATAGGAAACGGAGTAAATCAGGTGCTTGAGGTGTATAAGAAGTGAAAGAAAATACTTAAGAAAGAAATCAGGAGGGCTAAAAGAAGACATGAGGTTGCCTTGGCAGTGAAAGTGAAGGATAATCCAAAGAGCTTTTATAAGTATATTAAGAGGAAAAGGATTGTAAGGGATAAAATTGGTCCTCTTGAAGATCAGAGTGGTCGGCTATGTGCGGAAACAAAGGAAATGGGGGAGATCTTAAATAGGTTTTTTGCATCTGTATTTACTAAGGAAACTGGCATGAAGTCTATGGAATTGAGGGAATCAAGTAGTGAGATCATGGAAACTGTACAGATTGAAAAGGAGGAGGTGCTTGCTGTCTTGAGGAAAATTAAAGTGGATAAATCCCGGGGACCTGACAGAGTGTTCCCTCGGACCTTGAGGATACTAGTTTTGAAATTGCGGGTGCCCTGGCAGAAATATGTAAAATGTCGCTGTCTATGGGTGAAGTGACGGAGGATTGGAGAGTGGCTCATGTTGTTCCGTTGTTTAAAAAAGGATCGAAAAGTAATCTGGGAAATTATAGGCCGGTGAGTTTAACATCGGTAGTAGGTAAGTTATTGGAGGGAGTACTAAGAGACAGAATCTACAAGCATTTCGATAGACATAGAAACATAGAAAATAGGTGCAGGAGTAGGCCATTCGGCCCTTCGAGCCTGCACCGCCATTTATTATGATCATGGCTGATCCTCCAACTCAGAACCCCGCCCAGCCTTCCCTCCATACCCCCTGACCCCTGTAGCCACAAGGGCCATATCTTGCTCCCTCTTAAATATAGCCAATGAACTGGCCTCAACTGTTTCCTGTGGCAGAGAATTCCACAGATTCACCACTCTCTGCGTGAAGAAGTTTTTCCTAATCTCGGTCCTAAAAGGCTTCCCCTCTATCCTCAAACTGTGGCCCCTCGTTCTGGACTTCCCCAACATCGGGAACAATCTTCCTGCATCTAGCCTGTCCAATCCCTTTAGGATCTTATACGTTTCAATCAGATCCCCCCTCAATCTTCTAAATTCCAACGAGTACAAGCCCAGTTCATCCAGTCTTTCTTCATATGAAAGTCCTGCCATCCCAGGAATCAATCTGGTGAACCTTCTTTGTACTCCCTCTATGGCAAGGATGTCTTTCCTCAGATTAGGGGACCAAAACTGCACACAATACTCCAGGTGTGGTCTCACCAAGGCCTTGTACAACTGCAGTAGTACCTCCCTGCTCCTGTACTCGAATCCTCTCGCTATAAATGCCAGCATACCATTCGCCTTTTTCACTGCCTGCTGTACCTGCATGCCCACTTTCAATGACTGGTGTATAATGACACCCAGGTCTCGTTGCACCTCCCCTTTTTCTAATCAGCCACCATTCAGATAATAATCTGTTTTCCTGTTCTTGCCACAAAACTGGATATCCTCACATTTATCCATATTAAATTGCATCTGCCATGAATTTGCCCACTCACCCAACCTATCCAAGTCACCCTGCATCTTCTTAGCATCCTCCTCACAGCTAACACTGCCACCCAGCTTCGTGTCATCCGCAAACTTGGAGATGCTGCATTTAATTCCCTCATCCAAGTCATTAATATATATTGTAAACAACTGGGGTCCCAGCACTGAGCCTTGCAGTACCCCACTAGTCACCGCCTGCCATTCTGAAAAGGTCCCGTTTATTCCCACTCTTTGCTTCCTGTCTGCTAACCAATTCTCCACCCACACCAATACCTTACCCCCAATACCGTGTGCTTTAAGTTTGCACACTAATCTCCTGTGTGGGACCATGTCAAAAGCCTTTTGAAAATCCAAATATACCACATCCACTGGTTCTCCCCTATACACTCTACTAGTTACATCCTCAAAAAATTCTATGAGATTCGTCAGACATGATTTTCCTTTCACAAATCCATGCTGACTTTGTCCGATCATTTCACCGCTTTCCAAATGTGCTGTTATCACATCCTTGATAACTGACTCCAGCAGTTTCCCCACCACCGACGTTAGGCTAACCGGTCTATAATTCCCCGGTTTCTCTCTCCCTCCTTTTTTAAAAAGTGGAGTTACATTAGCCACACTCCAATCCTCAGGAACTAGTCCAGAATCTAACGAGTTTTGAAAAATTATCACTAATGCATCCACTATTTCTTGGGCTACTTCCTTAAGCACTCTTGGATGCAGACCATCTTGCCCTGGGGATTTATCTGCCTTCAATCCCTTCAATTTACCTAACACCACTTCCCTACTAACATGTATTTCGATCAGTTCCTCAATCTCCCTGGACCCTCTGTCCCCTACTATTTCTGGAAGATTATTTATGTCCTCCTTAGTGAAGACAGAACCAAGTAATTATTCAATTGGTCTGCCATGTTCTTGCTGCCCATAATCAATTCACCTGTTTCTGTCTGCAGGGGACCTACATTTGTCTTTACCAGTCTTTTCCTTTTTACATATCTATAAAAGCTTTTACAGTCCGTTTTTATGTTCCCTGCCAGTTTTCTCTCATAATCTTTTTTCCCCTTCCTAATTAAGCCCTTTGTCCTCCTCTGCTGAACTCTGAATTTCTCCGAGTCCTCAGGTGAGCCACTTTCTCTGGCTAATTTGTATGCTTCTTCTTTGGAATTGATACGATCCCTAATTTCTCTTGTCAGCCACGGGTGCACTACCTTCCTTGATTTATTTTTTTTGCCAAACTGGGATGAACAATTGTTGTAGTTCATCCATGCAACCTTTAAATGCTTGCCATTGCATATCCACCGTCAATCCTTTAAGTGTATTTGCCAGTCTATCTTAGCTAATTCACATCTCATACCTTCAAAGTTACCCCTCTTTAAGTTCAGAACCTTTGTTTCTGAATTATCTATGTCACTCTCCATCTTAATGAATAATTCCACATATTTTGGTCACTCTGACCCAAGGGGCCTCTCACGACAAGATCGCTAATTAACCCTTCCTCATTGCTCAAAATCCAGTCCAGAATAGCCTGCTCTCCAGTTGGTTCCTCGACATGTTGGTTCAAAAAACCATCCCGCATACATTCCAAGAAATCCTCTTCCTCAGCACCTTTACCAATTTGGTTCACCCAATCTACATGTAGATTGAAGTCACCCATTATAACTGCTGTTCCTTTATTGCACACATTTCTAATTTCCTGTTTAATACCATCTCTGACCTCACTACTACTGTTAGGTGGCCTGTACACAACTCCCACCAGCGTCTTCTGCCCCTTAGTGTTACGCAGCTCTACCCATATCGATTCCACATCTTCCCGGCTTATGTCCTTCCTTTCTATTGCGTTAATCTCTTCTTTAATCAGCAACGCCACCCCACCTCCCCTTCCTTCATGTCTATCCCTCCTGAATATTGAATATCCCTGAACGTTGAGCTCCCATCCCTGGTCACCCTGGAGCCATGTCTCTGTGATCCCAACTATATCATAATCATTAATAACAATCTGCACTTTCAATTCATTCACCTTATTACGAATGCTCCTTGCATTGACACATAAAACCTTCAGGCGCTCTTTTACAACTCTCTTAGCCCTTATACAATTATGTTGAAAAGTGGCCCTTTTTAATGCTTGCCCTGGATTTGTCGGCCTGCCACTTTTACTTTTCTCCTCTGTACTTTTTGCTTCTACCCTCACTTTACACCCCTCTGTCTCTCTGCACTGGTTCCCATCCCTCTGTTGTGAACTAACCTCCTCACGCCTAGCCTCTTTAATTTGATTCTCACCCCCCAACCATTCTAGTTTAAAGTCACCTCAGACAGGGACTTATTAGGGAGAGTCAACATGGCTTTGTGCGTGGTAGGCCATGTTTGACCAATCTATTGGAGTTTTTCGAGGAGGTTACCAGGAAAGTGGATGAAGGGAAGGCAGTGGATATTCTCTACATGGACTTCAGTAAGGCCTTTGACAAGGTCCCGCATGGGAGGTTAGTTAGGAAAATTCAGTCGCGAGGTATACATGGAGAGGTGGTAAATTGGATTAGACATTGTTTCGATGGAAGAAGCCAGAGAGTGGTGGTAGAGAATTGCTTCTCTGAGTGGAGGCCTGTGACTAGTGGTGTGCCACAGGGTTCAGTGCTGGGTCCATTGTTATTTGTCATCTGTATCAATGATCTGGATGTTAATGTGGTAAATTGGATCAGCAAGTTTGCTGATCATACAAAGATTGGAGGTGTAGCAGACAGTGAGGAAGGTTTTCAGAGCCTGCAGAGGGACTTGGACCAGCTGGAAAAATGGGCTGAAAAATGGCAGGTGGAGTTTAATACTGACAAGTGTGAGGTATTGCACGTTGGAAGGACAAACCAACGTGGAAATTACAGGGTTAATGGTAAGGCACTGAGGAGTGCAGTGGAACAGAGGGATCTGGGAATACAGATACAAAATTCCCTAAAGTGTCGTCACAGGTAGATAGGGTCGTAAAGAGAGCTTTTGGTACATTGGCCTTTATTAATCAAAGTATTGAGTATAAGAGCTGGAATGTTATGATGAGGTTGTATAAGGCATTGGTGAGGCCGAATCTGGAGTATTGTGTTCAGTTTTGGTCACCAAATTACAGGAAGGATATAAATAAGGTTGAAAGAGTGCAGAGAAGGTTTACAAGGATGTTGACGGGACTTGAGAAACTCAGTTACAGGAAAAGGTTAAATAGGTTAGGACTGTATTCCCTGAAGTGTAGAAGAATGAGGGGAGACTTGATAGAGGTATATAAAATTACGATGTGTATAGATAGAGTGAATGCAAGCAGGCTTTTTCCACTGAGGCAAGGGGAGATAAAAAACAGAGGACATGGGTTAAGGGTGAGGGGGGAAAGTTTAAAGGGGGGCTTCTTCACACAGAGAGTGGTGGGAGTATGGAATGAGCTGCCAGACGAGGTGGTAAATGCGGGTTCTTTTTTAACATTTAAGAATAAATTGGACAGATACATGGATGGGAGGTGTATGGAGGGATATGGTCCGTGTGCAGGTCAGTCGGACTAGGCAGAAAATGGTTTGGCACAGCCAAGAAGGGCCAAAAGGCCTGTTTCTGTGCTGTAGTTTCTATGGTTTCTATGGGATGTCAGGTGTAAGTTTTTTTTACACAGAGAGTGATGGGTGCGTGGAGTGCACTGCCGGCTATTTGTGTGAGAGTGTTTCAGTTACTGTGGGGCCAGGAACCCATGCAGCTCAGTGGGAACAGGGAATAATACCAATGGAGAGAGTCAGACTGAGCCAGGTCACAGATTGGAGATGACAGAAATGGCCCATTCTTATTGAGACAGAAAGAGCAGCAGAAAATTTGATGGTCATTCCAGCTAACAGCACTGTACCCAGTTGAAAAAATTTCCAACTCTCCAACTTGGGTTGAACTTCACAGTAACAGTGTGATGCCAGATCACACCTTGACAACTGAAGTGATCTCATCTGAAATGTTGCCCTACACCCATTGATGGATTTTGTAAATGTTTTTACAGGTTAAAGATGACAAGGAATTTGTCAACGGGAATCGAGAACACAACACAACAGCTTTGCTGTCTCTGTCCAGATATTTAAGAAGTGCAGCAATAGATTCAGTTGATCATCCTTCCTGCTCAGACTGTGGGAATGGATCAGTTGGTCATTTCAGTTGAAGGTACATCACCGAGTTCACACTGGGACAAGACCATTCACCTTTTCTGTTTGTGAGAAGGGATTCAGTGGATCTTCCCACCTGTGGGCACACCAGTCAGTTCACATAGGGCAGAGGCTAGTCATCTGCCGAATTTGTGGGGAAGGATTCACTCGCCCATCTAACCTGATGGCTCACCAGCGAGTTCACACCGGGGAGCGGCCGTTCACCTGCTCGGACTGTGGGAAGGAATTCACTCAGTCATCTAAACTGCAGGTACATCAGAGAGTTCACACTGGAGAGAGACCGTTCACCTGCTCGGACTGTGGGAAGGGATTCACTTGCTCATCCCAGTGGAAGGTACACCAGTCAGTTCACACTGGGGAGAGGCCATTCATCTGCTCAGACTGTGGGAAGGGATTCGCTTTGTCATCTCATTTACTGAGACACCAGTCAGTTCACACCAGAGAGTGGCCATTCACTTGCTCAGACTGTGGGAAGGGATGCACCTCGTCATCTGAACTGAAGGTCCATCAGCAAGTTCACACTGGAGAGAGGCTGTTCACTTGCTCAGACTGTGGGAAAGGATTCACTTGCTCATCTAAGCTGAAAGTACATCAGCGAGTTCACACGGGAGAGAGGCCATTCACATGCTCAGTCTGTGGGAAGGGATTCACTCGGTCATCCACCCTACTGGCACACCAGCGAGTTCACACTGGGGAGAGGCCTTTCACCTGCTCAGTCTGTGGGAAGGGATTCACTCAGTCACCCCACCTACAGAAACACCAGCGAGTTCACACAAAGTCTGAGCAGGAGGCTGATTTCCTGCTCAGACTTTGAGAAGAGATTCTCTCAGCCAAATCAACCAAATGTGCATCATTGAGTTCACACTGGGGAGAGGTCATTCACCCGATCTGAATGTGGGAAGTGATTCACTCAGTCATTTAACCCTATGTAACTCTTGCTTCAGCTAGCAACTTAATATAGTGGGTGATAGCCCCCCAACCGAACTTAAGAAATGTCATTTGGGAGGATGCGGCGCAATTTGTCCCCATTACAAACCAGTACCCCGAAATAACAAACAGAACCCAATATGTGATTAAAAGATTGAGCTTTATAATTCTTAGTTTAGTAAAGAAAACAAAAGAAAAAAGGGCCCACTCGCTCCATTCGCGTCTTCCGATCTCTCCCTGGCAAATGACCATGAAATCTCTCTTCCAGACTCACAAGGAAGAACAACATTTCTCTCATTGGATAGCCCCGCTCTCCAAAACATTGTTATCCCTGGTCATAACCTAAACATTGCTGCTACAGGGAAACCATTACCTCAGCAGTGAAACATTACACAGAGGCCGTTACATTAGCAGTGAAACCTTACAGCATGTTACACTTGTGACACACTGCCGGGTTCACACTGGGGAGAAAGTTTCAATAAGCTGCTTGCTGGATATTTGTCCATCACCATTGCTGAATACAATTTTGAGAGTGACTGTCAGTGCTGAACTCTGCAATTATTGCTTCTGCTCACCACACCCAGTTCTGCACCCTGGTCACTGGGCATGGTGGGGGGCGGGGGGGGGGGATTCTTCTGCTGCATATTCACCTTTAATGGGACTGGAGTTTAATATTCTGCATCTGTGACAAATAAATCAGTTCTATTCTAAACTCTGTCTCTGGTACTTAAACATATAAACATCGAGAATAGGTGCAGGAGTAGGCAATTTGGCCCCTCGAGCCTGCACCACCATTGAGTATGATCATGGCTGATCATCCAACTCAGAACCCTGTACCTGCCTTCCCTCCATACCCCCTGATCTCGTTAGCCACAGGGGCCATATCTAACTCCCTCTTAAATATAGCCAATGAATTGGCCTCGACTGTTTCCTATGGCAGAGAATTCCACAGATTCACCACTCTCTGTGTGAAGAAGTTTTTCCTCATCTCGGCCCTAAAAGGCTTCCCCTTTATCCTTAAACTGTGACCCCTCGCTCTGGACCTCCCCAACGTCGGGAACAATCTTCCTGTATCGAGCCTGTCCAATCCCTTTAGGATTTTATATGTTTCAATAAGATCCCCCCTCAATCTTCTAAATTCCAGCGAGTATAAGCCGAGTCGATCCAATCTTTCATCATATGAAAGTCCTGCCATCCCAGGAATCAATCTGGTGAACATTCTTTGTACTCCCTCTATGGCAAGAATGTCTTTCCTCAGATTAAGGGACCAAAACTGCACACAATACTCCAGGTGTGGTCTTACCAAGGCCTTGTACAACTGCAGTAGTACCTCCCTGCTCCTGTACTCGAATCCTCTCGCTATAAATGCCAGCATACCATTCGCCTTTTTCACTGCCTGCTGTACCTGCATGCCCACTTTCAATGACTGGTGTATAATGACACACAGGTCTCGTTGCACCTCCCCTTTTCCTAATCGGCCACCATTCAGATAATAATCTGTTTTCCTGTTTTTGCCACCAAACTGGATAACCTCACATTTATCCACATTAAATTGCATCTGCCATGAATTTGCCCACTCACATAACTTATCCAGGTCACCCTTCATCCTCTTAGCATCCTCCTCACAGCTAACACTGCCACTCAGCTTTGTGTCATCCACAAACTTGGAGATGCTGTGTTTAATTCCTTCATCTAAGTCATTAATATATATTGTAAATAACTTGGGTCCCAGCACTGAGCCTGGCGGTACCCCACGAGTCACTGCCTGCCATTCTGAAAAGGTCCCATTTATTCCCACTCTATGCTTCCTATCTGCCAACCAATTCTCTATCCACATCAATACCATACCCCCAATACCGCGTGTTTTAAGTTTGCATACTAATCTCCTGTGTGGGACCTTGTCAAAAGCCTTTTGAAAAACTAAATATACCACATCCACTGGTTCTCCCCTGTCCAGTCTACTAGTTACATCCTCAAAAAATTCTGTGAGATTCGTCAGACATGATTTCCCTTTCACAGATCCATGCTGACTTTGTCCAATGATTTCACCGCTCTCCAAATGTGCTGTTATCACATCTTTGATAACTGACTCTAGCAGTTTCCCCACCAGCGATGTCAGGCTAACTGGTCTATAATTCCCCAGTTTCTCTCTCCCTCCTTTTTTTAAAAGAACGGGGTTACATTTGCCACCCTCCAATCTTCAGGAACTAGTCCAGAATCTAAAGAGTTTTGAAAAATTATCACTAATGCATCCACTATTTCTTGCGCTACTTCCTTAAGCACTCTGGGATGCAGACCATCTGGCCCTGGGGATTTATCTGCCTTTAATTCCTTCAATTTACTTAACACCACTTCCCTACTAACATGTATTTCCCTCAGTTCCTCCATCTTACTAGACC
This sequence comes from Mobula hypostoma, assembly GCF_963921235.1. Classification (NCBI taxonomy): domain Eukaryota; kingdom Metazoa; phylum Chordata; class Chondrichthyes; order Myliobatiformes; family Myliobatidae; genus Mobula; species Mobula hypostoma. The sequence continues at coordinate 1,963,067 of NW_026948187.1, read as the reverse complement.
CTCGGTCCCCTACTATTTCCGGAAGATTATTTATGTCCTCCTTAGTGAAGACAGAACCAATGTAGTTATTCAATTGGTCTGCCATGTCCTTGTTACCCATGATCAATTCACCTGTTTCTGTCTGTATGGGACTTACATTTGTCCTAACCAATCTTTTTCTTTTCACATACCTAAAAAAGCTTTTACAGTCCGTTTTTATGTTCCCTACCAGTTTTCTCTCATAATCTTTTTTTCCCTTTCCTATTCCCATTGCCCTCCTCTGTTGGACACTGAATTTCTCCCAGTCCTCAGGTGTGCCGCTTTTTCTGGCTAATTCGTATGTTTGTTTTTTGGAATTGATACTATCCCTAATTTCCCTTGTCAGCTACGGGTGCACTACCTTCCCTGGTTTATTCTTTTGCCAAACTGGGATGAACAATTGTTGTAGTTCAACTATGCGATCTTTAAATGCTTGCCATTGCATATCCACCGTCAACCCTTTAAGTATCATTTGCCAGTCTATCTTAGCTAATTCATGTCTCATACCTTCAAAGTTACCCTTCTTTAAGTTCAGAACCTTTGTTTCTGAATTAACTATGTCACCCTCCATCTTAACAAAGAATTCCACCATATTATGGTCACTCTTACCCAAGGGGCCTCTCACGACAAGATTGCTAATTAAGCCTTCCTCATTGCTCAATACCCAGTCTAGAATGGCCTGCTCTCTAGTTGGTTCCTCGATATTTTGTTTCAGAAAACCATCCCGCATACATTCCAAGAAATCCTCTTCCTCAGCACCTTTACCAATTTGGTTCACCCAATCTATATGTAGATCGAAGTTACCCATTATAACTGCTGTTCCTTTATTGCACGCATTTCTAATTTCCTGTTTAATGCCATCTCCAACCTCACTACTACTGTTAGGTGGCCTCTACACAACTCCCACCAGCGTTTTCTGCCCCTTAGTGTAATGCAGCTCTACACATATCGATTCCACATCCTCCCGGCTAATGTCCTTCCTTTCTATTGCATTAATCTCCTCTCTAACCAGCAATGCCACCCTACCTCCTTTTCTATCATGTCTATCCCTCCCGAATATTGAATATCCTTGAACGTTGAGCTCCCATCCTTGGTCACGCTGGAGCCATGTCTCTGTGATCCCAAGTATATCATAGTCATTAATAACAATCTGCACTTTTAATTCATCCACCTTGTTATGAATGCTCCTTGCATTGACACACAAAGCCTTCAGGCGCACTTTTACAACTCTCTTAACCATTATACAATTATGTTGAAAAGTGACCCTTTTTGATTTTTGCCCTGGATTTGCTGGCCTGCCACTTTTACTTTTCACCTTACTACTTTTTGCTTCTACCCTCATTTTCCACCCCTCTGTCTCTCTGCACTTGTTCCCATCCCCCATCGCTGATAAGGAGGGGCCCAAGGACACAGGGATATCACGATTTCACCTAACGTCTGGCCAGCGTAGACTCCTTTCCCTGGTAATACCGTTTCACTTCATGGACATTAAGGGATTCTAGTATGGTGCATACAAGTAGATAGCTTGTGAACTCACGGGCTATTTCTTTGAAACAAGAAAACATTACTTGGTAAATAGAGATTCTCTGTACCTGACTGATCATTATTACAAGGGGTGATTCTTGTAACATTTCTACTTCGTCGTGAATATCTGTTTCTTCATTCTTGGACTGACTTCCTTGATAATAGCATTCTCCTTCTGGGGAAAGATCCTCCCTGCAATCGGTTGGAATGATCTGAAAGTATTCATTACATCTCCTGATAATTCCAGAGAATGCGGGCCCGGCTCACCTCCTCCCAGCTCACACAGCTAGCCTGCTATCCCTGGAACCAGTCTTGTCGGTGTGAGGAACAGTGTCTGCACACTCTCTGTTGCAGGGATAACTTTCCCGAGGAAATGTGACTGGACCTGCAAATAATATTCAAAGTGCACTCTCACCACAACCCGACAAGACACCTCCCCGTAAGAGACTCGACCCTTCTCCGGCAATCCTCCTGCATCACAAGGCACAATAATGTTTGCCCTCCTAATTACCTGCTTTACTCTCAATAATTTCTGTACCAGGTGCCTCAGCTCTCTCTGAAAAATTTACTAAGCCACCACGTGAAAATGACTTACCTACTTTGGTTATCTCGTAGTGGAATAGACTCACATTCTGTCCATCCGCACTCATAAACTTCTGTCTGCATCCCCAAACCCGCTTTGTACCCTTCTCACTATCGTCCCTGCCACCTAGCGCTGTAACAGCAGCAGACATGGATATAATACGTGCTAGAAACATAGAAAACATACAGCACAATACAGGCCCTTCGGCCCACACAATTGTGCCGAACAAGTCCCTACCTTAGAAATTACTTGGCTTACCCATAGTCCTCTAATTTTCTAAGCTTCATGTACCTATCTAAAACTCTCCTAAAATACTTTTGTTATCCCACATCCAAATCACTGATATAGACTATGAACAGCTGGGGACTGAGACCAAATTCTGTATCACCCTACTGGTCAGGGCTTCCCAAATCTCAAATGGCCCAATAATTCCCTTTCTCTGTTTTTGACCTGCTGATCAATTTAGAGTCCACACAAGTACATTACCCACAATCCCATGTGTTTATCAGAAACTTTCTTAAATTCCACCCACACCACATTCATCAGTTCCGAATTCTCCATCTGTTTTCCCTTTTCTGAACTCACACTGACTCTGACAACGCTGCTGTTGCTGTCCTCCCAGCTCTGTGGGTAGGGATATGGGATCTGGGCTTGTGTGTCTGCCTGTTGGACACTGTGTACAGAATACCATGTGCACAGATTGATTGTCTGTGGTTCTCTGCAACGGTTGTATTGGAAATGTGCATCTGGGACTTGAGCACACTGTGGGACAGGTAAAAGTCAGAGGCTGTGTGAAGCGGCCGGTCCAGCCAGTGCCAGTGTCTGTCTCTCTGTCTCTCTCTGTCTCTCTGTCTCTCTGTCTCTCTCTCTCTCCCTCCCTCCCTCCCTCCCTCTCTCCCCCTCCCCCTCCCCCTCCCGCCACAAGTAAAGGTAATGGTATTTTGCGACATTTTTAAAACAGTTAAAATTCTATTATTATGTCTCCAGCTGTTGTAAAAGCTTGTCTCCTTATAGCATGCTGACAATAGTTACTAAGGTCTGTACCCTTACCATATCGTGCTAGATATTGTCAAGCAATACACTCTACCTGTATGGCGGCGGCTGCAGTAAAGACCTGCATAAATACCTGACACTACGGTGCCAGCTGTTTTGAAGATCAGTTAAAATTCTCCTGCTGGAAGATAGTTGAAGGTGGCAAAGAGAAGGAGAACCTACCGGTAGAGAAGGCGGCGAATAAGCGCGAGAATGAAAAGACCGGTTATGACTAGAGCAGGAGTGTTTGATACAAACGACAATATACTCCCGGACCAGGCAGCGTAGACAATGCCGGGTAGCGGGGGTAACATTCGCCCGAATTTCAATTTTAGGTGAGATGAGGTGTAAAAGATACTTCTATGGAAAAGAGTAAACTGTCAACACCTTTTATCTGTACTCTGATTTTGTGTGCGTTGTTTTGTAGCATCTCAGATTTTCTCGTGATTGCTTTGTAACCCTATTCAGTATGTTTCAATTTATCCACAAGTGGGAGTACGGAATAGGGCGCGTAAATGCAGCTGAATTGTAATACAAACAACATTTATTTCTAACTTTTAATGAGTTTCAAAATCCGATTCATTGGGTATTTCACTGCTTTCTTGAGTTCCTCTCGGAATTTTCTGAGTAAGGGCGTAAATACACGTGTTGGTGTAGGAACAGAGAACCTGCAGCATATCTGATGTAATTAACATGACGTAACGGGGATCCGTGACAGAATCAACAAAAGTCAATGAAATCCGTTCATATATATATAAAATACAACCTGTATTACCCACAACAATATGAAACTACCGGTTATGCTGAGGAGCAAAACAACGGATTTGCGTCGGTTCTCCATCTCCCGGTCCTTGTCATTCTCTCCACTCTGTTGTCCCCCGGAGCCCCCTGCGGGCTCGACTGGCCACTAGAATCCGCCTGACAGTCTGAATATTTAGCAGCAAAATCAGAAACAATGGGACACAAGGGGTTAAAATGCGGTGAAGCATCTCGTATGCCGCCCATGAGGAAGAGTTTTGGAAGCTCTGTGTATAAACACAGTACCAGGGAACACCATCAATTATTACCAAAGGCTCGTATATAAAGTCCCAGGGGACACTCTCCAAACAGGCCAACACACTCACTGTCCAAATAACCACAGCCGCCGTTTTTTCGGTGCAATATCTTGTTTTCAGCTTCTGACAGCAAATGGCCACAAACCGATCGATGGTGAAAGCGACAGTCAGCCAGACAGAGCCTCCTCCGGGCTCAACTGGCCGCTAGAATCCAGCTGACAGTCTGCTTATTGAACAGCAAAATTAGAAAGAATGGAACACAAAGGGTTAAAATGCGGTGAAATATAGAAAATACCGCCCATGATGGAGAGTTTTTGTAGCTCGGTGTAAGAGCACAATACCAGGGAACACGGTCAATTATTACAAAATGCTCGTATACAAAGCCCCAGGGGACAGTCTCCAAACAGGCCAACACACTCACTGTCCAAACAACCACAGCCGCCGTTCTTTCAGTGCAATATCTTGTTTTCAGCTTCTGACAGCAAATGGCCACAAACCGATCGATGGTGAAAGCGACAGTCAGCCAGACAGAGGCCGCTGTGCTCGCAAAGACCAACCATTCACGGAGTCTGCACACCGGAGTGATGAACAGGAATGATCGGGGAAAATAAAACGAAGCAGTCCACGTCAGCAGCGGATCCGAGATAACGACTAGGAGATCTGCCGCTGCCATTCCCATCATGTTGCGAGTAACACATTTGGAGAGACCGCACTTTCTCCGGCGCAGGATCACAATCGCAATCACGTTCGCTGGAACAGAGAGGGGAAGAGAAATTTGGGAAAATACTGAGCAGAATCCATTCCAGCTGTTTGAGGGGATCCTGCAATATTTCCACTTTATTGTTGCATTTAGCGCGGAAGGGTCGAGAGAAGGTGCACAGAGGGCGTAGAAAAAGAAGGAACATACACCCTAAACTGGTCAATATGATCTGAATACGCATTAGTATCCTGATGACTGAAATGTGAAGTGGGAGTGGAAAGCTAAAACTGGGTAACTACCTCCTCGGAGTCAATAGTGTATGGAATATTTTCTACCAGCACTTTCCCCGTCTCCTGTTGATGAATTGAATAAATCAGTACGGTGATTGCAGAATTCTTACTTTACACAATCATAAAATCCCATGGTTCTCCCTGTGAGCGACAGAACACAAGAACCAGACAGGGACAGGAAATGTTGGAAACACACATACAGGCAAAACAGAATATGTGGAAAACCAATTAAGGTGTCTCTTCTCAGAACTGTTCTCAGAGAGGCCCCTGACACGAGTGTTAGCTGGTTTCTCTTTCCATACATACTGCCTGGGGCTCCGTGCTTCTAGCATTCCACGTTTTTGTTTCCTACTTCACTATTTCCCACTGGACTGATTTCTAGCAGAACATTGACTACAACAGATTCAGCGCAGTCTCTCACCACCACACAGACAGACATGACACTTCCTACTGAATTCATTTCAGAGCAGCAGGGGAGAGGAATTCAACGGCCAGAAGCTGCTCTGCGTCGAATTCAGATGTCTATAACAGGTCAGGTGTAGATGTAATCTAATTCAATTCACTGTATTGATAATTATGAAGGAAAACATCGGTTGTGATAATTTGCTCAGGAACGACCTCATTGTGTTGTCCATCAACTGCTTCACATTCAGTCACAGCGCATACATTTATTTAAAAAAAAACAGTTTCAAGGTACAACATGGAACTCCTCACATTTGCTAAAATGTCCCTAACAGTCGATGGTTTGATTGTTACGCCTAATTTAGACAACCGCTCACACACCAATGCAGACAAACAATTGTTATAATCTCTGCGAGCTGTATTCACACATTATTTCCAAATGCAGTTCAGCTGCTGCTAAACCAAAAGCACAGAGACTCGAACATCACATTACTGAACACAAACAGCTGGAAGAGCGCTGACTAACCCTTTGAATTCCATGGATCTTGGCCAAATCGCTGCATTTCTAAGGTAAGGACATGTTCGGCACATCTGTGTGGGCCGAAGTGCCTGTATTGTGCTGTATGTTTTCCATGTTTTTATGTTTCTATTTCTGCAGCGTTCTGTCTTAAGATCCAGATCCCAGAATCGAAAATCGGAGTACTAGGACTGGACAGGTGACAGTGGATACCAGAGACAGAAACAATTCCAACATTGGAATTAAGCTTTACTTCCCAAATATGGCAGCTGACACTGCCCCTTACCGGGAATTCCAAATGCTGAAATAAAGGGATAGTAAACTTCCATCTGTGAGATGACAGGATACATTATCTCAGAGAGGACCTGTGACAACTGTTGCTCCTGAATTCACAGTTCCGGCAGACACTGAGCTGGTGCCATCCGAACGCGCTGATTTATACAGGGGATCTGTCTCCAGAGACACGATTACACCCCTGACTAACCCTCTTCATACGGTTGCTTGAGCAAGTACTTTAATTCTACACCATTTGATTCTGATTGAAGACAACCATAAGAAAAGTATTGGGCATTACCTCAGCAGTGACTCATCTGATGTAAATAACTCCGCAGCACCAATGACAAAGGCTGAACTTCGTCTCTGAGCAGCCACATTGACACTTTTCACGTTTTTATCAGTAAACAGAGTTCACCAACACCGTCCGATCCCTAACTTCTGTCCCCGCGTTTCCCATCCCATTCCCAAAGCACGACATGGCTTTAAGGTAAGGGGTGGGAAGTTCAAGGGGGATATTAGAGGAAGGTTTTTTTTTACTCAGAGAGTGGTTTGTGCGTGGAATGCACTGCCTTGTCAGTGTTGGAGGCAGATACAGTTGTGAAATTTAAGAGACTACTAGACAGGTATAGGGAGGAATTTAATAAAATAAAATAGAACAGCACAGCACAGTACTCGCCCTTCGGTCCAGAATGTCGGGCCGACCCTTAAACTCTGCTTCCTATATAAACGCCTTAAATTCCTCCATATACCTGTCTAGTAGTCTCTTAAATTTCACTGGTGTATCTGCCCCCACCACTGACTCAGGCAGTGCATTCCACGCACCAACCACTCTCTGAGTAAAAAACCTTCCTCTAATATCCTCCTTCAACTTTCCACCCCTTACCTTAAAGCTATGTCCTCTTGTATTGAGCAGTGGTGCCCTGGGGAAGAGGCGCTGGCTGTCCACTCTGTCTCTTTCTCTTGATATGTTGTATACCTCTGTCATGTCCCCTCTCATCCTCCTTCTCTCTAGAGAGTAAAGCCCTAGTTCTCTTAATGTCTGATCATAATGTATACTCTCTGAACCAGGCAGCATGCTGGTAAATCTCCTCTGTACCCTTTCCAATGCTTTCACATCCTTCCTGTAGTGAGCCGAACAGAACTGGACACAGTACTCCAAGTGCGGCCTGACCAGATTTTTATAGCACTGCATTATTACTCTGCGACTCTTAAACTCTATCCCTCGACTTATGAAAGTTAACACTCCATAAGCTTTCTTAACTACCCTATCTACCTGTGAGGCAACCTTCAGGGATCTGTTGACATGTACCCCGAGATCCCTCTGCTCCTCCACACTTCCAATTATTCTGCCATTTACTTTGTACTCTGCCATGGAGTTTGTCCTTCCAAAGTGTACCACCTCACACTTCTTCGAGTTGAACTCCATCTGCCACTTCTTAGCCGACTTGTGCATCCTAACAGTATCTTTCTGCAATCTTTGACAATCCTCTACACTATCTATTACACCACCAACCTTTGCGTCGTCTGCAAACTTGCCAACCCACCTTTCTACTCCCACATCCAGGTCGTTAATAAAACTCACGAAAAGTAGAGGTCCTAGAACAGATCCTTGTGGGACACTACTAGTCACAACTCTCGAGTCCGAATGTACCCCCTCCACCACGACCCTCTGCTTTCTGCACACAAGCCAATACTGAATCCACCTGGCCAAACTCCCCTGGATCCCTTGCTTTCTGACGTTCTGAATAAGCCTACCGTTGGGAACTTTATCAAAATCTATGTAGATCACATCCACTGCACTACCCTCATTTATATGCCTGGTCACCTCCTCAAAGAACTTTATCAGGCTTGTTAGACACGATCTGCCCTTCACAAAACCATGCTGACTGTCTCTGATCAGACCATGATTCTCGAAACGCCCAGCGATCCTATCTCTAAGAATATTTTCCAACAGCTTTCCCACCACAGACGTAAGGCTCACTTGTCTATAATTACCCGGACTATCCCTACAACCTTTTCTGAACAAGGGGACAACAGTCGCCTCCCTCAGTCCCCCGGTACCATTCCCGTGGACAACGAGGACATAAAGATCCTAGCTAGAGGCTCAGTAATCTCTTCCCTCGACTCGTGGAGCAGCCTGTGGAATCCGTCCTAAGGTGGGTGCAGGGCGGGGGGGCGGGTGGTGTTTGGTTATATTGGAGGAAGGGTTTAAAGGTCGGCACAACATTATGGGCCGAAGGGCCTGTACTGTTCTATGTGCTATTCTGAACTGTCCTTCAGTCCTTCAACTTACTCACACACACACATGCACAGACTAATAATTGCGCGCGCGCACACACATACACACACGCACACACACAAACACAGAAACACAGATGCGAACAGTGATAGAATAGGCAGAACAAGGTCGGATGGTAACGATGAGATGACCATTTGGTGATGAACAAAACATAAGAAAATCTGCAGATGCTTGAATTCCAAGGCAACGGTGGTGGAAAAAATAACTCTGCCGAGTTCGTCCAGCATTTCCGGATATTGTTGATGTAATAGAATTTTATGAGCATCTCCAAACTGCCACAGGTCAAACGGAATTGAGAAGGGATGCGTCAATCTGCAAAGCAATGGGCAGGCCGGTTAATTAACCGAAAACAGCACTCTAAATTGAGAGATTAATAGATACAGAATGGCTGGAAGTGAATAACAAGTTTCAGCTACATTGTTAAAAATGTGAGAAAGAGAGAGTGAGATCGAGTCAGACAGATTGACAATGGCACGAACTGCCCCGACTACTTCACGTAACCATCTGACCCTTAGCCTTCACTGACCCAGTTTCCTTTCTCTACCCACGAGGTAATACTTCAATCAACTCTGAAATCTTCACCTGTCCAGGCACAAGGTACAGAGCAGCCGCCCCTCTCTCACACACACAGACACCGAGCGCTCATCCGTTTCTCGTCTCAGTCAGAAGAGACGGTCAGTCCCTCACTGATCGCAAGCTGAGAAACACATTTCTAATGTCATTGTTACACTGAACCACACACGGCCAATATCGCTACTGTATTTTGTATCACATTGCCCTACAGGTAGAGACATTGACCCAAAATCCAAATCCTCACCCACGGTGCTGGGAGGACAGCAACAACAGGGATGGCAGACTGACTGTGGGTTCATGATATTGCAAACAGATGGAACATAGTGAACTGACTAATGTCTGTCGGTGGAATTTAAAGAAAATTTCTGATAAGAACACGGGTTTCTCGCGTGTTTGTGTGAACTTAGAATTAGTCAGAGTTCAAAGAAGGTATAAATAGGTCACTTTGATTTGGGAAGGTGTGACTGGTAGTGTGAATCAGGGATTGGCACTGAGACCCCAGCTGTTCACAGTCCACATCAGTGATTTGGATATTGGACGAAGGGTATTACATCCATGTCTGCTGCTGTTATAGAGCTGGCTCGCAGGATCAGTAGTTGGAAGGGTGCAGTGATGGTTTTTTGATGCAGACAGAAGAGAATGAGTGAGGATGTGGCAGACAGACAGAGTGTGGGGAAATGTGAGACCATCCACACCGAGAGGGACATAGTAGAAAAATACATTTTTACATGGCGACAGAGATGACGGTTTTTAAACGACCTCAGGGTCCTGGAACACAAATCTCTAAATGTTAACGTATAGGTACATCATGTAATAAAGGATTCAGACAGCATGTTGTTCTGTGATACAAGCAGATTGGAGAAGAGGGGTAGGGATGTCTCACTGGGAGATGTGTTATAGGTTTCTGGTGAGAAGGCACATTGAATATTATTTACAGACCTGGTTATATACACGATCGCCACATTGGTGAGCTAAATCTTCCCCGCGGTACTGAGTTTGATCCATCTGCTGAGCATATCCAGATGTTAAATTATGAATGAGATGGAGGAAGTTGTACAAACGACTTTGATTGGTACAACGGCCAAGCGTCTCGGCACAGTGCGAAAACGGTAAGCAACTATATACTGCACGTTGAAGTATTAATTAGAAAACGGCAATACATTCTGCACTAAGTGAAGGGCTTAAAAGTGATTTTTAAAAATGACTTTTGCATTTTGCGAAGTGTTTCCACTTACTTAGGGGTTTTATAGCGACGTTCCTCGTAACAGGATGATTACTGTCCAAAACAACCGAACACTGATTTAATTGAACTTGTAAGCACGGGACAGTTCTATTCCACATTTCGCTCTTTTTCACCAACATCAAAATGTGTGTCCAGGGGCATCTCAGCACGGTTTTCAGCTCCACTCTGAATTTAGACTTGGTTAATGCTTAAACACAAGTGTTTATACAAGAATTCGAGTACATGAACATTTTTCCGGCTTCAATTGCGATGTAGCCTGGAGAGTTGTAACCTGGTCGGTAATCAGCAATCAGACGGTTGGAATGTAGCTCACTGCCGATATCATCCAGATCATTATGAAATTCCCAGATAGAGAGAATAGCGGTATTACTGATTTCCTCCAGCTCCCCATCTCTTGATCACTCTGATGCTCAGAGTCCCTGCCCCGCAACCAAACTCGGGTTTCCCTGGACATCATGAGACGTCTGGCTGTACGGCAGTTAAAAACCAATTCTAATAAAAAAAAGAAATTCTCATATTTTGAGGAAAATTAAAGTGGATAAATCCCCGGGCCCTGACAGAGCGTTCCCTCGGACCTTAAAGGAGACTAGTGTTGAAATTGCGGGGGCCCTGGCAGAAATATTTAAAATGTCGCTGTCTATGGGTGAACTGCCGGAGGATTGGAGAGTGGCTCATGTTGTTCCGTTGTTTAAAAAAGGATCGAAAAGTAATCCGGGAAATTATAGACCGGTGAGTTTAACGTCGGTAGTAGGTAAGTTATTGGAAGGAGTACTAAGAGACAGAATCTACAAGCATTTGGATAGACAGCGACTTATTAGGGAGAGTCAACATGCCTTTGTGCGTGGTAGGTCATGTTTGACAAATCTGTTGGAGTTTTTCGAGGAGGTTACCAGGAAAGTGATTGAAGGGAAGGCAGTGGATATTGTCTACATGGACTTCAGTAAGGCCTTTGACAAGGTCCCGCATGGGAGGTTAGTTAGCAAAATTCAGTCGCTAGGTATACATGGAGAGGTGGTAAATTGGATTAGACATTGGCTCGATGGAAGAAGCCAGAGAGTGGTGGTAGAGAATTGCTTCTCTGAGTGGAGGCCTGTGACTAGTGGTGTGCCACAGGGATCGGTGCTGGGTCCATTGTTATTTGTCATCTACATCAATGGTCTGGATGATAATGTGGTAAATTGGATCAACAAGTTTGCTGATGATACAAAGATTGGAAGTGTAGTAGACAGTGAGGAAGGTTTTCAGAGCCTGCAGTTGAGGCTTGGACCAGCTGGAAAAATGGGCTGAAAAATGGCAGATGGAGTTTAATACTGACAAGTGTGAAGTATTGCACGTTGAAAGGACAAACCAACGTAGAACATACAGGGTTAATGGTAAGGCACTGAGGAGTGCAGTGGAACAGAGGGATCTGGGAATACAGATACAAAATTCCCTAAAAGTGTCGTCACAGGTAGATAGGGTCGTAAAGAGAGCTTTTGGTACATTGGCCTTTATTAATCAAAGTATTGAGTATAAGAGCTGGAATGTTATGATGAGGTTGTATAAGGCATTGGTGAGGCCAAATCTGGAGTATTGTGTTCAGTTTTAGTCACCACATTACAGGAAGGATATAAATAAGGTTGAAAGAGTGCAGAGAAGGTTTACAAGGATGTTGCCGGGACTTGAGAAACTCAGTTGCAGAGAAAGGTTGAATAGGTTAGGACTTTATTCCCTGGAGCGTAGAAGAATGAGGGGAGATCTCATAGAGTTATATAAAATTATGATGGGTATAGATAGAGTGAATGCAAGCATGCTTTTTCCACTGAGGCAAGGGGAGAAAAAAAAACAGAGGACATGGGTTAAGGGTGAGCGCGGAAAAGTTTAAAGGGAACATGGGGGGGGGGAGGGGGCGCTTCTTCACACAGAGAGTGGTGGGAGTATGGAATGAACTGCCAGACGAGGTGGTAAATGCGGGTTCTTTTTTAACATTTAAGAATAAATTGGACAGATACATGGATGGGAGGTGTATGGAGGGATATGGACCGTGTGCAGGTCAGTGGGACTAGGCAGAAAATGGTTCGGCACAGCCAAGAAGGGCCAAAAGGCCTGTTTCTGTGCTGTAGTTTCTATGGTTTCTATTTACAATAACGTCATTTCGCTAACATAACATACGGTTTACCTTCACGGGAATGAAAGCGTACACTCAAGGACGCGCTATTGATTATATCGGCAGGTTCATGGGCAAAGGTACAATGCAAAGAACAGAGAAAATCCAGGAAGGAAGTAATTCTTATGACCATGGCTTCAGTGACCTCTCTACAACAGATGACTACAAATCGGTCAAACGTGAAACAGAAAGTATAAAACACGAACAGTTCCAGGCAGACCGTCTTCAGGTAAATTATCACCGTATGCACACCAGGTTTGGGTCAGAAGAACTTTCATGGAGATTGTGTGCAATAATATGTGGAAGACCATGAAAGTATGTCTGCTGCTACTGTCAGAGACACACCTTGGAAAGCCGCAGTTTCCCCTGGTCAGGACCACCATGGTGAGGAGCCTCGCTGTAAGAAACAGATCGATGACCCTCGGAACTACTTTACAACATATTGAGGCGATGCTCAAATATACACATATTGCCTTCAGTACCTATTGCAGAGACAGGGAACACGTGAATACACCGCACTCGATCAGGGGAAAGCTTTCCAGCATCCTTCCGTGCACTCTTTAACAGTCCACGTGTAAAATTTGTATTTAATCGAAGGAAGTTATCAATACCTGGTAGAGAGCGTTAAAGGAAAATCATTCTGGAATCGGAAAAGATTGCTTGTTCTGTTATGGCCGGAGCAGGTTGCTCTCTAAGGTAAACAGGAGGCAGTGAAATGGCGGTGGATCTGTATTTCAGCAGGTTAAGAACTCATTGAGCGCTATTTCCATGTTCGCGCGTTTTGGACCCTTAGGTTGCTGAAGGAGCGGTTATAATTAGAAAAGGGAAACTAGACGTTTGTCATGCTGCAGTTCTTCAGCCTGGCCCTGCACACTAAGATACAGCCTTGTCGGTCTGCAGTCTGAAAAGCGACCTGAATGATAGTTGGGAACTGTGTAGTGCGCTCATGTGCTCAGAGTCACATTGCTGGAGCTCTGCAATCTGGAGTTGCGAAGGGTGTGGCGGTCTGAAAACCCAGCAGCCCGGACAGGCGCATTGAGGTACGGTTGTAAAGACTGTCATCGGCCGAACATGTCTAATCCGTTAAAGTTCCTATGAATCATTTGGCCGAAGACCGGCCCTTCGTTACAGTCCACTCGGCTCTGCAGCCTTGCTACTGGGAAGCAGAAAGTGAAATTATTTTTAAATATTTACAACTGGGATGACGCATAAAACAAACCTCCGTTAAAGTCTGCGTTATTCTTATCAGTAGTTGAACTGGGATCAGCTAACTGCCCTAACCGGAAAGAAGGAGCGTGTCAAGGTACTGCGTAAAAGACTACACATCCTTCAACACAACAAACCGCAGAAGGATCCTTAGGGTTACCAGGAAGTCCAAAAGCGAAAGTTACTTCCATTTACCAGGCGAATTACTAGCTCTCCAATTTCTCGGTTCAACATTCCCGAGAACGATAAATCAGTTTACGTCATATCAGAGACGAATCCACTCAGAAGAAAACAATGAGAAGAAGATACAATATCGACTGTGTTACAGTGGAGCTCCGACTTTCCAGTCCGGGATATAAAGCTTCGCTCTATAAAAGTGACGTGTTAAAGAGAAAATGTGAACGTGGCAAAATATTCAATTTGCAATAATCTGTGTCAGATGCAGTCTCTCAATAAATAGGTGGTGCATTTCTGCTTCAGCACTCTGAAATGATCAAGATTTCATGGCAGGCACAAACCTCTTGACGAGTTAACTCAAGAGGACTTAGTACATACAAAAGCATGATCTTCGGCGGCTCCAAATTCAACGACGTCAACTTACCTTCAACCACTCAGAACTTGAACCTATCATCTGAATTACTGCAGCTCAGCAACATTATAATCACGGTGGCAAGTTTTCACAATCATGGACATCTTCCACACAAGAGAAAATCTGCAGAAGCTGGAAATCCAAGTAACACACACAAAATGCTGCAGGCAAGCCAACATATATGGAAAGTCGAAGTTTGGGTCAAGACCTTTCATCAGGATAGACTCGGCCAGAAACGTTGACTGTACTCTTTTCCATAGATGCTGTCTGGTCTGCTGAATTCCTGCAACATTTTGTTCGTGTTGCATGGATAATTGTTTTTGTTCTAATCGTGTTCGTTCTTGTATAATTTTATATAGGTTATGTTTAAGTGTTTGATTCTACTTATGTACGTAATTTATCTAATGTTATGTAGTTGTGCACGTGACAATAAACTCGGGTTTGACTTCCCTTTGGAGTTTCACGATGGAAATGGCTTTGTCCGATATTTGTTCTTTAAGTCAACAAACCCTACTGATGTTGGGTCTGTTCATAAAGGACGGGAGCTACTCCTACATTCAGATTGTGCTGACCTGTCTCAGATATCACTGCAACTGAAAATGTGGGAACATCGCTTCACCTTTGCCGGTAATGATTTTTTTTTTCTAATGTTGTTGCTGTAACTTTCCTGCTGCTGGCACAAATCTGATGAAGGTATGGATATACTGCACTACCAGGCACTACGGGACTACTGCACACTCTGACTTTCTTATAACTTCCTAACTGCCGACCCGGTCGAAATATGCGAAATCCAGGATGATAACGGACTATGCCAAATATAATGCCGATTGCCAAATACTGGCATTCAGGGAGTATTGATTGAACTGCAGATTCACCTGAAGATAATGTTGACGAATCTACCGCAGTCCTGCAGATAACCATGTGATTGCGCTTCCGAGCAGTTCACGATTGTTTAATTCAAGAGCGTTAATGGAACTTCCTGTACCTAGAGGAAGCACAAGGTGGCATCTCACAGATGAAATCCGGGAAGTGGGGGTGGGGAGGGGTATGTGAAATAAATAGTTGAGAAGTTGATTGCTGGAAGAGTTAAAGGGATGGGAAAGAGGAATCTAATATAACAGGACAACAGACAACGGAAGACAATGAAGAGAAAGTAGGAAATGAGGAATGTGATAGGCAGAAACCGTGTACAGCTGTAGATATAGACATACAGATGCAGCTGAGTTTCAGCCAGGAGTGAAAGTGAGCGGGAATTAAATTTCAGATTCCAAATAGAACCCAGCCTAGCAAACAAACTGTTTCACCGTTATGGCAGGGTCCCACACCAAGCAAATACTGATTTAAATGCCAAAGTTGCTGCAAATATAACAAATTATGA
Source organism: Mobula hypostoma (assembly GCF_963921235.1). Lineage (NCBI taxonomy): Eukaryota > Metazoa > Chordata > Chondrichthyes > Myliobatiformes > Myliobatidae > Mobula > Mobula hypostoma. Next base: position 1,947,236 of record NW_026948187.1, on the reverse strand, counting down.
CACATCCCAGAAGTATGTGGGACAGAGAAAAATAAATTCACTGAACAGGGAAGACAAGAAGAGAAAAAGGCAAGTTACAATTTCAAAAAAAAAGGGTATTAATCTGCACGTTTTTGATGAATAATCTCATAGTGATGAGAATGAGGCAGAACCCTGCAGGGAAGAGACTTACAATATAAAAATAATAATAGATAAGGAGTACTGAACGGCAAACTAATACAAAATAAATTTAATGGGCGCTGATTCTGTGGTATTGAACATTTAAACATAACAAGTTTATCTAATGCTAAGGACAAGTGCAAAGTTTACTGTAAATTCGTGCAGACAGTTGACTTCCTTTTTCATTGCAATCTTATGCAAGAGGCTAAATGAACGGATGAGATGTCGTTTTGTCGCTTTGGTTTTGAACGTCGTCAGACGCTCACCCGCACTATCATTATCGAAAGGGGCGCTGGCGGTGACGAGAGCTGGAATACGGAGAAAACATAAACACAAATGGAAGTGTGAGCTTAATAATTGTAGGGGTTGATGTCGCGGGCTACAAGTGCCCACGTCTTTGTTCTTGTGCGGCGTCTCTGTCGGGGGATAAGTCAGTTTTATTCTCACCGCTGCCACGTTCTCCGATGATCGCTAGCTCTGTCGTGTCAAAATGGAAAACAATGCGACAGACTCGGAGAGAAACTCAGATATTTTGATTATTAACGAGTTGAATAAGTGATGTCAGCGGATATTTCGCAGCCATGATGAACCGCTCTCTGAACTTGGACTGAGTCACCCCATAAATAAACGTGTTCGTGCAGCAACTTAATATTGTTAGCATATATCCGGAGTGTTCAGCGATGTATTCCGATTCGTTGTAATTATTCTGATCCAAACTAGCAATGGTGTTATAGAGAAATTCAGCAACCTTTAACGACCACAGTATGATAAAGTTTCCGGAGATGGTGAGAAGTAAGATCACAGACCTCCTCCTGCTCTCCATCTCCGGGTCACTGCGGCTCTCCGCCTTGCTCTGACCCCTCAGCCCCTTACGGACGCGACTAGTCACTAAAATGTGTCTGACTGTCAGAGCGTTGAGCAGTAGTATTAACACGAACGGGAGCAATGGCGTTAGAACAGTGGAAAACCATCTATATCCTATCCACCCGGGATCCGCATACAAGTCCGGCTTTCGAATACAGTCCCAGGGTATATTGCCAATTACTTTCATAGGCTGATATATGAAGAAGTAGGGCACATTTTTAAAAAAGAACAGAACGCCGGTTGCTGTCAGAACCACAGTCGCAGTTTTCCCGGTGCAATACTTTGCTTTCCACTTCTGACAGCAGATTGTGACAAACCGATCAAATGTAAAAGTGACGGTGAACCAAACAGAACAATCCATGGCTGCCACTCCCAGGGCTGAGATCACACTGCATACAGGGGTGATGTCCAGGAAAGTCCCGGGGAAATAATAATAACTGAGACGCCACAATATGACCCGAAATACGATGGTCAGTATATCCGCCGTTGCCATAGCCACCAGGTAGCGAGTGGTGCACGTGGAGAGCCCGCAGTTTCCTTGGGACAGGATCGCAATCGCAACTGAATTGACTGCAGGAAGAGCAAAAAGAATGAGTGAATTGCTGTCTCGCCGCTGCGATGGCAGGGATAAGCTGGAAATAAACTCAGTCAAATTTTTCAGACATCTCATTTCTGGATGTTGAAAAGGTGTCAAGTGGAAGTCGCAGACGCTTCGAAAGAGTGCATGTTGCGTGAAAGGGTACAGTACATGATTCTGAAAGAGGAGCAGTGTTAGGGAATGAGGCATTGGCAACTGACCGACGAGTGCACTTTGGAGAAATCAATATAAATCTGTCATGATCAGATTTTTGATTGATGTGCAAAGCAACGATACCTAGACCACTTCTTCAACGATGGTGGCTGCCGCGTTCCCGTCACCTATGTCTCCCCATACAGCGAAGCTCGCTCCCTCTGCTTTGTTAATTTACAAAGTGCAAAGACAAAAAAAAATCGCCCGCTTGCATGTCTTAGTCTCTTCCTCGACTACCATTTGTCACCCGCCCTCAGAAGTCCTTCTTGGCTCGCCTCTTTTCAATTCTGAAACTATTCCTGACCTCGGTTACTTCACACAATGTAAGGTATCTAATCAGAAAGTTTAATTTTTCACCTTTAAAGTTTTTGCCTGAGCCGTTGATACTCTAAATGTTTCAATGCTTATTGGTCCAGAGCGGAGTCTCGCATGAACTTTACCACATCTGACCTCTAACGGGCAGCGCTAGGCTGGATCTAACTCGCTCTTCAGTTCACGGAATAGGCCGTGGATGCAAACCCTGGTACACTAAAGCGCACACAGACAATTGTGCGAATTTTCCAAAGTCCAGATGGTTCCGAGTTCAACTCGCAAATGGAGTCCACCGAGCTTCCTTGAATCACACCGGGAATTCGCTTCCCGTGTTACCTTCAAACCTGCAACAATATCTTAAAACACAGCGCAATATCTTTAAATTTTAATTTAAATCATGTTGCACCATTGATGCGGAATAATACGTTGTCCGATAAAGGAGGTGAACGCGCTGGATTGTCGGAGTTTACTTTGATAATCTCTTTACATTGATAACACAAAACAGCCTGACCTGAATCCACAGAATAAATCCATCTCCACGATCTTCCACTCTACATCCTTCAACTGCCCGTTTATATTCAGTCGAGGCCAAGAAATAAACTAGAGGGAATTTCTGAACGAACACAGAGATTTGTCACTCTCCAACACACTGGCCTCACAACGCTGTTGGTAACTGAACGAGTCCAAAGACCGCGCTCACAGAGCAGCAAATGTTGCTTTGCCCATGTTCTTACCAGGGACACCAATTACGGAAATGATCAGGTACCATATCCTTCTCACACGGTAAAAGGTTTCAAGCATGCTGAGTGAGATTCAGCCCGTCTCCCAGCTCCACACGATCTCGCTGAAGAACTCTGAGCTGATGAACCTCCACGGTCATTCATTTATACTCGCTCCAGCACACTGGATTTTCAATACCACACAAGACTGACGTGTCTTCCAACAGCTGCGGGAAAAATAAACATGATGTAATTCTAGTAAAATCCCAATAGTGATGAGAAACGGAGAGCTTGACACAAAGTTGAAAAATCTCAAAGACAAACAAATGACGATCTGAAAAATCCATGAATGTTATTGTGAAACATTCACAGCCTCATCTCTCGGTTTCATGATTGTTATTGTTGATCTTTTCCATTCCTGGGCTACCAAGACGTTGCCATCATAGTCCAATATTAAACTGTGATTGGTTGCTCTGTTTCATTCGGGAAATTGTTTTGTTTATTGAGCTTGCAATATTTACAACATAAATGTGAAAACGAACATGCCGGCTGTACGTTCTGCAATATATTTCAGAGCCTTCAACTAATATCGCATCCAGTCTTACGAAGAGACTGAACGTATGCCAACCGTTAATCAAAATAATTAACGCTTTGTCGAGCACCTCATTGCATCCAGAAAAAAAGGGGAAATTCCCAGTGGCCAGCCATGTCAATTCCTCTGCACACTCTCTGTCCCACATGTCGGTCCATGTGCTCAACTTCTGCCATAATGGATCCACTCGCAGTTTCGATTAGCAACGCCTCACGTTCCGTCTATGTAGCCTCCAATCGGATGGGAATAAAATCGATTTTTCTAACTTCCATAGGTTCCTCTTCGTCCTTCTCTTTTCCTCATTTCTCCAGTCTGGCCTAGTACCTCTTCTCCTGACCTGCCCAACACCACCAATGATCTTTCCACCCTTCCGATTCACCCCAGGATCCAGTATCCTTGTCGCTTGGACTGCTGGGAACGGACCCAAATACGAGGCACAGACACTGAAGTACAAGGAACAGGACTTGACCAGAGTAGGGACGTGACAGGATTCAGACCAGGAACAGGGACAAGAAAGCAGACATGGGCGAGGGAAAGCGGGATCAGGACTAGAAACCATGGACTAGGAGGCAAGGCTACGACTCCGAGCCCGAGACTGAACAACGACCCAGAACCTGGGTCCTGCCTCGGGCTCGGACCCCAGAACCAGGCAAAGACATGACATGGCTTCAGGACAGGACGTGGCTGGGATCTAGAGCCCTGAGCTTGGAGACAAGACAAGGCTTGGACTCCGAGTCCCAGACTGGACAAGGACCCAGAAACGGGGTCTTCCCTCGGGCTCAGCCCCCAGAGCCAGGCAAGGACCTGACATGGTTTCAGGCTGGGACCTTGGTCTTGAGGGCTTGAGGCTGGGGTCATGGTCTTGAGCTTGGCTTGGGGCTGGGGGCTGGGTCTTGAGCTTGGCTGCGGGATCCTCGAGGCTTGGGGTATTGGAGCTTGGCTGCGGTATCGTCAAGGTTTCGGTTCTTGGAGCTTGGCTGCGGGATCTTCGAGGCTTCGTTTCTTGGCTCTTGGCTGCGGGATCCTCGAGGCTTGTGTTCTTGGCTCTTGGCTGCGGGATCTTCGAGGCTTGGGTTCTTGGAGCTTGGCTGCGGGATCCTCGAGGCTTGGGTTCTTGGAGCTTGGCTGCGGGATCTTCGAGGCTTGTGTTCTTGGAGCTTGGTTGCGGGATCCTCGAGGCTTGGGTTTTTGGCTCTTGGCTGCGGGATCTTCGGGGCTTGTGTTCTTGGAGCTTGGCTGCGGGATCCTCGAGGCTTCGGTTCTTGGCTCTTGGCTGCGGGATCCTCGAGGCTTCGGTTCTTGGAGCTTGGCTGCGGGATCCTCGAGGCTTGGGTTTTTGGCTCTTGGCTGCAGGATCTTCGGGGCTTGTGTTCTTGGAGCTTGGCTGCGGGACCTTTGTATTGAAATGCGGAGGATGATAACTCGGATACTGGATCTGAGAGACAGACTGGGGACTGAACATCAACATAGAGCCAGGACTCATCTTTAACACCACACTATCATGAGACAGGAGAGAACATAGACACAGAGCCAGGACTTACCCTACGACAAGCCGTGACTCAACTTAATCTCCACACCAAGGTGGGACAGGTCTCTCCGTTAGGTAATGGCAGAACGGCCTGACCTACCCAACAGAGGCGAGAACAAGACAAGACAGGACCACCCCCCCCCGCCCCCCGCAGGGCAACGACAAAGCGGCCTGCCTTATCCCACGGAGACGAGGACAAGACAAGACAAACACCAAAGAACAACAGACAGTTTCATCTCTGCTCCAGGGTAGATCCAAGTCTCAGTTCAGCCAGTGACCTCAGCTGACTACGGAAACAGTCGGATCTCTACCTAGCACGGAGTGGCTGGCAGCCACTTAGCTGGCCCGGGAAACAGCCGATTCCATACCGCAAAGACTACTCCAAGTGGCAAAAAGGCTCCATGAAACAGTGGTCCTCCAACCAGCCCTAGAGATCACAAATGGTTTCAATAGCCTTCCATCAGCAGGTTGCTCCAGGGGGGACTGACGAGACAAACCAGCAGGCCACACTCAACACAAAAGCTACTTATAATGCAAGCCCAAAGATAGGAATCAGGTGCATATGATTAACTCAAACAAGGGACAGCTGGGAGACCCGGAGTGCTCAGTCCACGGACCGGACCGTGAACCGGAATGTGGACTCACGGACCGGACCATGACAGTACCCCCGCTTCTACGGGCGACTGAAGAGGCTCTCCAGGACTACGGACAACTCGGGCCGGTGGGTAGGAGGTTTTGGCACCAGGGTATCCTGGATGGCCAGTGTTCATCTCCAGTGTCATTGTTGCAGGGTCCATGGTTGGCTGGTTCGTTCTGTCGCATGGGGTGCTGGGAACGGACGCAAATGCGAGACACAGAGACTGATGTACAACGAACAGGACTTAACTAGAGTAGGGACATGACAGGATTAAGACCAGGAGCAGGGACAAGAACGCAGACATGGAGCAAGGAAAGCGGGACCAGGACTAGAAACCATGGTCAAAGAGGCAAGGCTACGATTCCGAGCCCGAGACTGGACAAGGATCCAGAACCTGGGCCTTGCCTTGGGCTCGGACCCCAGAACCGGGCAAACACATGACATGGCTTCAGGACAGGACGTGGCTGGTGTCTGGACGACTGAACTTGGAGAGAAGACAAGGCTTGGCCTCCGAGCCCGAGACTGGACAAGGACCCAGAACCTGGGTCTTGCCACGGGCTCGGCCCCGAGAACCAGGCAAGGACATGATATGACTTCAGAGTGGGGTCTTGGTCTTGAGCACTTGGGGCTGGGGTCTTGGTCGTGAGCTTGGCTTGGAGCTGGGGTCCTGGTCTTGAGCTTGGCTTGGAGCTGGGGTCTGGGTCTTGAGCTTGGCTGCGGGATCCTCGAGGCTTGGGTTCTTGAGTCATGAGCTTGGCTGCGGGATCCTCGAGACTTGGGTTCTTGGGTCTTGAGCTTGGCTGCGGGATCCTCGAGGCTTGGGTTCTTGGGTCTTGAGCTTGGCTGCGGGATCCTCGGGGCTTGGGGTCTGGGTCTTGAGCTTGGCTGCGGGATCCTCGAGGCTTGGGTTCTTGAGTCATGAGGTTGGCTGCGGGATCCTCAAGACTTGGGTTCTTCGGTCTTGAGCTTGGCTGCGGGATCCTCGAGGCTTGGGTTCTTGGGTCTTGAGCTTGGCTGCTGGATCCTCGAGGCTTGGGTTCTTGGAGATTGGCTGCGGGATCCTCGAGGCTTGGGTTCTTGGAGCTTGGCTGCGGGATCCTCGGGGCTTGGGGTCTGGGTCTTGAGCTTGGCTGCGGGATCCTCGAGGCTTGGCTGCGGGATCCTTGTCTTGAAATGCGGAGGCTGATAACTCGGGGACTGTAGCTGAGAGACAGAGTGGGAACTGAGCATCAATATAGAGCCGTAACTTATCCTTCAACAAGCCAGGAATCATCTTTAACAGAACACCACCATGAGACAGGACAGAACTTAAACATAGAGCCAGGACGTCTTCTACGACAAGCCGGTACTCAACTTCATCTCCACACCAAGATGGGACAGGTGTCTCCGTCAGGTAACGGCAGAACAGCCGGACTTACCCAACAGCGGCAAGGACAAAACAAGACAGATCCCGCCGCAGGGCAACAGGAAAGCGGCCTGACTTACCCCACAGAGGCGAGGACAAGAAGTGACAAACACCAAAGAACAACAGAAAGTTTCATCTCTGCTTCGGGGTAGCTCCAGATCCCAGTTCAACCAGCGCCTTCAGCTGGCTACAGAAACAGCTGGATTCCTACCCAGCTCGGAGTGGCTGGCAGCCAACAGCTGGCCCAGGAAACAGTGTAATCCATACCGCAAAGACTACTCCAAGTGGCAACAAGGCTGCATGAACCTGTGGTCCTCCAACCAGGCCTCGAGATCACAAATGGTTTTACTAGCCTTCTATCAGTAGAAGGGTGACTGACGAGACAAACCAGCAGCCCACACTCCACCCCAAAGCTACTTATATTGCAAGCCCAAAGATAGGAATCAGGTGCCTATGATTAACTCAAACAAGGAACAGCTGGAAGACCCGGAGTCCTGCGTCTACTGACTGGACCGTGAACTGGAATGTGGACTCACGGACCGGACCATGACAATCCTCTCCTGTCAGATTCTCATCTCCAGCAGTGTCGTTTCCAGTTACCAACCCCAAACCTCTTATACCGTCACCTGACGCAACTTACTTAGCTTCACCTCTCAGCTTCTTGGTTGTTCTCTCCATATCCTACACCTAATTTCGTATGGTGGCATTTTCTACTTTCCTTCCAGTCCTAACGAAGAGCCTTGTTCCGAAATGTCACTTCCCCTCTTCCTCTATTCCCCACTCCGGTCGTTTACCTTTTTCAATCTGCCTATCACTTTTTCCTGCAACCTCTCCCCTTTCCCTTACTCGTATTTTCCACTATCCTCTCCTAGTTGATTCCTTCTTACCTCACCTTTGACCTTTCCAACCCACCTGGCTTCATCTATCACATTCCAGTTAGCCTCCTTCTTCTCCTCCACCTTTTTATACTACAGTCCACCTTCTTCCTTCTCATTCCAGAAGAAGGGTCTCTGCCCAAAACGTTGACTGTTTATTTAGTTCCATCAATACTACCTGATCTGCTGAGTTCCTCCAACATTTGTATGTGCTGTGTTGGATTCCCAGCATCTCCAGACTTTCTCGTGTTTGCTGTTTCCTTGTTACTTTTCGCTTCTGTCTTATTTGCAGAATTTTGTATAGGTTGCTCAAACTGAAGTTTGGTCACTTTGATTCTTCAGTAAACCATTGTAGAGGAGAACGCAATGATTGTTGCACTGGATCCGATCCAAACAAGTCTCGTTTGCTTGCATCATCTGATTCAGCTCTATTTCTATCTTTAATATCTCTTCTTCCCTTTCTGAGTTCTTTTGAAGGCTGTGGCCTGGAGTTATACGATATAGAAATATATAAGAATATGAAAGGGGTGGATTAGATTAGATTAGATTAGATTGTGAGGACACTCAGTCCTCGTTTATTGTCATTTAGAAATGCATGCATTATAAAAGACACAATGTTCCTCCAGAAAGCTATCACAGAAACACAGGACAAACCAAGACTAAAACTGACAAAACCACATAATTATACCATATAGTTACAACAGTGCAAACAATACCGTAAACTGATAAAGAGCAAACCATGGGCACGGTAAAAAAAAAATCTCAAGTCCGATAGCCCCATCATCTCACGCAGACGGTAGAAGGGACAAACTCTCCCTGCCATGAACCTCCAAGCGCCGCAAACTTGCCGATGGATTGGAAACACCCGACCACAGCCGACTCTGAGTCCGGCCGAAAACTTCGAGCCTCCCACCAGCCTTCCGACACCGAGCACCGAGCACCATCCTCTGCCGAGCGCTTCGATCCCGTCCCGGCCACCGAGCAACAAGCAAAGCCAAGGACTCGGGGCCTTCCCCTCCGGAGATTCTGGATCGCACAGCAGCAGCGGCACCGAAGCAGGCATTTCAGAAGTTTCACAAGATGTTCCTCCGTGCTGTCACGTCTGTCTCCATCAAATCGGGATTGTGCACGGCACCCTGATTAACAGATAACGGCTAAAGTAGAGGCTAGAACTTGGGGCATAGCCTCAGGTGACGGCAATGTAGATTCTGGACGGAGATAAGGAGGAAACTTTTTCCCAGATAGTGTTGAATCTGCAGAATTTTCTGCCCAGTGAATCAGTGCAAGCTACTCCAGGCAATATATTTAAGGAAAGGTCGGATAGATGTTTGCATGTAGGAGAATTAAGGGTCGCAGTCGTAGTTTCACTCGAAGCAAGCTGTTGAGAAGAAGGGAGTGAAGAAATCGGGTAGAAAAAGTTTTTTTTTAAACACTGCTCAGGAAGAAGGGTCTGCACTGCGCAGGCGCGTGAGGTAGCGCGCCAAGGTTTAAAAAGAAAAAATTTCAACGGTTCTTGTTTTAGCCGAAGCAAGCAGCTGAGAAGAAGGGAGTGAAGAAATCGGGTAGAAAAAGGCTTTTTTTTTTAACAGTGCTCGGGGAGAAGGGTCTGCACTGCGCAGGTGCGTGACGTAGCGCGCCAAGGTTTAAAATCAGACCGCCATATACAGCGGCGATCGTCGGAGTGGGCTGAGTCAGAGTGGGACGGCTTTGGCTCAACAGGCTTCGGCGAGACCAGTCAGTGGCCAGGGTAGGTTCCGGTAAGTTTTTTGTTCAGATTGTTTAGAGGAGAGAGAATGCCAGGCAGGATGTTGGAATGCTCCTCTTGCAGGATGTGGGAAGTCAGGGAGCCCTACGGTGTCTCTGACAATGACACCTGCAAGAAGTGCATCCAGCTGCCCCTCCTGACAAACCGCGTTAGGGAACTGGAGCACGAGCTGGATGACCTGCAAATCATTCAGGAGAATGAGGAGATTATAGATAGTAGCTACAGGGAGATAGTTACGCCAAAGGAGCAGAGGACAGGAAATTGGGTCACTGTTAGGCGAGGGAAGAGGAAAGGGCAGGCAGAGCAGGATTCCCCTGTGGCTATTCCCCTGAACAACAAGTATACCGCATTGGATACTGTTGGGGGGGGGGGGGATAACTTACCTGGGACAAGCTGCAGTAGCCGGGTCTCTGGCACTGAATCTGGCTCTGCAGTGCAGAAGGGAGGGTGGAAAAAGAGGAGAGCGGTAGTGATAGGGGACTCGATAGTTAGAGCTGCAGATAGGAGATTGTGTGGTCGTGACAGAGAATCCAGGATGGTTTATTGCCTCCCGGGTGCCAGGGTCAAGGATGTCTCTGATCGATTGCATGACATTCTGAAGTGGGAGGGTGATCAACCAGATGTCGTGGTGCACATCGGTACCAATGACATAGCAAGGAAAAGTGAGAAGGTCCTGGAGAGTGAGTATAGAGAGCTTGGTAGGAAGTTGAAAAGCAGGACCTCAAGGGTGGTAATCTCAGGATTGCTATCTGTGCTACGTGCCAGTGAGGGTAGGAATAGGATGCTCTGGAGGATGAACAAGTGGCTGAGGAATTGGTGTAGGGGGCAGAGTTTCAGATTTCAGGATTATTGGGACCTCTTCTGGGGCAGGTGGGACCTGTACAAGAGTGACGGGTTACACTTGAACTACAAGGGGACCAATATCCTTTCAGGGAGGTTTGTTAGTGCTATTGGGGAGGCTTTAAACTAGATTTGCAGGGGGATGGGAACCAGAGTGCCAGAGCTGACAGTGTGGCTGGGGTGAAAATAAATCAGGTTAAAGGTTCAAGCAAATCCGCTAATAGAAAGGTTGTGAGTGGTGGTAAAAATCTTCTGAGGTGTATATATTTCAATGCTAGAAGTATTGCGGGGAAGGCGGATGAGTTGAGGGCGTGGATTGACACGTGGAATTGTGACGTTATAGCAATTAGTGAAACTTGGCTACAGGAGGGGCAGGACTGGTAGCTTAATATTCCAGTGTTCCGATGTTTCAGATGTGATCGAGGCAGAGGAATGAAAGGTGGGGGAGTAGCATTGCTTGTTAGGGAAAATATTACAGCAGTGCTCAGGCAGGACTGAGGATTAGAGGGCTTGTCTACTGAGTCCTTCTGGGTGGAGCTGAGAAACAGGAAAGTTATGGCCACATTAGTGGGATTGTATTACAGACCACCCAATAGTCAACGAGACTTGGAAGAGCAAATCTGCAGAGAGATAGCAGGCAACTGCAGGAAACATAAAGTTGTGGTGGTAGGGGATTTTAATTTTCCATACATTGATTGGGACTCCCATACTGTTAGTGGTCGAGATGGTTTAGAGTTTGTAAAATGTGTTCAGAAAAGTTTTCTAAATCAATATATGGAGGCAGCAACTAGACGGGGTGCAATATTGGATCTTCTGTTAGGAAACGAGTTAGGACAAGTGACAGAAGTCTGTGTAGGGGAACACTTTGGTTCCAGTGATCATAACACCATTAGTTTCAACTTGATCATGGACAAGGATAGATCTGGTCCCAGGGTTGAGGTACTGAACTGGAAGAAGGCCAAATTTGAAGAAATGAGAAAGGAACTAAAGAGCGTGGATTGGGACAGGTTGTTCTCTGGCAAACTTGTGATCGGTAGGTGGGAAGCCTTCAAAGGAGAAATTTTGAGAGTGCAGAGTTTGTATGTTCCTGTCAGGATTAAAGGCAAAGTGAATAGTAATAAGGAACCTTGGTTCTCAAGGGATATTGCAACTCTGATAATGAAGAAGAGGGAGTTGTATGACATGTATAGGAAACAGGGAGTAAATAAGGTGCTTGAGTAGTATAAAAAGTGCAAGAAAATACTTAAAAAAGAAATCAGGAGGGCGAAAAGAAGACATGAGGTTGCCTTGGCAGTCGAAGTGAAGGATAATCCGAAGAGTTTTTACAGGTATATTAAGAGTAAAAGGATGGTAAGGGATACAATTGGTTCTCTTGAAGTTCAGAGTGGTCAGCTATGTGCGGAACCAAAGGAAATGGGGGAGATCTTAAATAGGTTTTTTGCGTCTGTATTTGCTAAGGAAACTGGCATGAAGTCTATGGAATTAAGGGAAACAAGTAGTGAGCTCATGGAAACTGTTCAGATTGAAAAGGAGGAGGTGCTTACTGTCTTGAGGAAAATTAAACTGGATAAATCCCCGGGACCTGACAGGGTGTTCCCTCGGATCTTGAAGGAGACTAGTGTTGAAATTGCAGGGGTCCTGACATTTAAAATGTCGCTGTCTGCAGGTGAGGTGCCGGAGCATGTTGTTCCGTTGTTTAAAAAAAGGATCGAAAAGTAATCCGGGAAATTATAGGCTGGTAAATTTAACGTCGGTAGTAGATAAGTTATTGGAGGGAGTACTAAGAGACAGAATCTACAAGCATTTAGATAGACAGGGACTTATTAGGGAGAGTCAACATGGCTTTGTGCGTGGTAGGTCATGTTTGACCAATCTATTGAAGTTTTTCGAGGAGGTTACCAGGAAAGTGGATGAAGGGAAGGCAGTGGATATTGTCTACATGGACTTCAGTAAGGCCTTTGACAAGGTTCCGCATGGGAGGTTAGTTAGGAAAATTCAGTCGCTAAGTATACATGGAGAGGTGGTAAATTGGATTAGACATTGCCTCAATGGTAGAAGCCAAAGAGTGGTAGTAGAGAATTGCTTCTCCGAGTGGAGGCCTGTGACTAGTGGTGTGCCACAGGGATAAGTGCTGGGTCCATTGTTATTTGTCATCTGTATCAATGTGGGAAATTGGATCAGCAAATGTGCTGATGATACAAAGATTGAAGGTGTAGTAGACAGTGAGGAAGGTTTTCAGAGCCTGCAGAGGGACCTGGACCGGCTGGAAAAATGCGCTGAAAAATGGCAGATCGAGTTTAATACAGACAAGTGTGAGGTATTGCACGTTGGAAGGACAAACCAAGGTAGAACATACAGGGTTCATGGTAAGGCACTGAGGAGTGCAGTAGAACAGAGGGATCTGGGAATACAGATACAAAATTCCTTAAAAGTGGCGTCACAAGTAGATAGGGTCGTAAAGGGAGCTTTTGGTACATTGGCCTTTATTAATCAAAGTATTGAGTATAAGAGCTGGAATGTTATGATGAGGTTGTATAAGGCATTGGTGAGGCTGAATCTGGAGTATTGTGTTCAGTTTTGGTCACCAAATTACAGGAAGGATATAAATAAGGTTGAAAGAGCGCAGAGAAGGTTTACAAGGATGTTGCCAGGACTTGAGAAACTCAGTTACAGAGAAAGGTTGAATAGGTTAGGACTTTATTCCCTGGAGCGTAGAAGAATGAGGGGAGATTTGATAGTGGTATATAAAATTTTGATGGGTATAGATAGAGTGAATGCAAGCAGGCTTTTTCCATTGAGGCAAGGGGAGAAAAAAGCAGAAGACATGGGTTAAGGGTGAGGGGGACAAAGTTTAAAGGGAACATTAGGAGGGGCTTCTTCACACCGAGTGGTGGGAGTGTGGAATGAGCTTCCGGACGAGGTGGTAAATGCGGGTTCCTTTTTAACATTTAAGAATAAATTGGACAGATACATGGATGAGAGATGTATGGAGGGAGATGGTCCGTGTGCAGGTCAGTGGGACTAGGCAGAAAATGGTCCGGCACAGCCAAGAAGGGCCAAAAGGCCTGTTTCTATGCTGTAGTTTTTCTACGGTTTCTATGGTTTAAGATGGCATGCAACTTGGACAGCATTCTTTTTTCAGACACCACCGTCAGATAGTCCAGTTCCATCCCCACAACATCACTGGCCTTACGAATGAGTTTGTTGATTCGGAACCGACAGATACAGCTGAACGAACGTGTTGTTGTGTTTGTGTTTCCCATGCACAAATCCTTTGCCTTTTCTACACTGTTAAAAGTTTACAAAGCACGTCAGTGGGTGAAGGACAACATTTCAACTCAGATAATTTTAATCTCCATGATTAATTCTGATAAAAAAAATACTGTCATAGCTCAAAACAAATTGGAGGAACAAGAAACACACACAAAACATGCTAGTGGAACACAGCAGGCCAGGCAGCATCTCTAGGAAGAGGTACAGTCGATGTTTCGGGCCAAGACCCTTCGTCAGGACTAACTGGAAGAAGAGATAGTAAGAGATTTGGAAGTGGGAAGGCAGAGGGGGAGATCCGAAATAATAGAAGACAGGAGGGGAGGGGTGGATCTAAGAGCTGGAAAGTTGATTGGCAAAAGGGATACGAGGCTGGAGAAGGGAGCGGATCAGGGGACGGGTGGCCTGGGGAGAAAGAAGCGGGGGGGGGGGGGGAGGCGGCCTGGAGGGTGGAGAGCAGGCAAGGAGTTATGGTGAGAAGGACAGAGGGAGAAAAAAGAGAGCGAGAAAAAAGGGAAAATAAAAAATATAATAAATAAATAAATAAATAAATAAGTGATGGTGCTAAAGGGGAGGAGGGTCATTAACGGAAGTTAGAGAAGTCAATATTCATGCCATCAGGTTGGAGGCTACCCAGAGGGAATATGAGGTGTTGTTCCTGCAAACTGAGAGTGGCTTCATCTTGACAGTAGAGGAGGCCGTGAATAGACATATCAGAATGGAAATGAGACGTGGAATTAAAATGTGTGGCCACTGGAGTAACAAGACCCTTCTTGGTCCTGCAGGTTGTCCCAGTCGGTGTTGTAGGGACCGGTGCTTGGAGCCCAGTTGTTCCCAAACTGTGTCAACAATTTGGCTGAGGGACCAAGTCAACATTCCCAAGTCTGTGATTGACACAAAATGTACATTTATATCCTGAAAATGACACCAACTGTATATTAGATCCCGAGAGTTTCGGGAGTTTGGAAAAATTAAATAAGGGTGTCTGTGAGTTTTTTTTGTTTCCGGGGGTTTGTTTCCACGCCCTGATATCGATGGAGTGAAGCGGGAGTTCAGAGCCGACACAGCGGGGTCCGATACCGGTCAGACGGGGTAAGTTACAGGCGACACTCCGCTCCGGGACCATCAGCACCGGAACATTTAGAGTAACGCCGCAGTAACTTGGATCAGGTCAGGGAGAATATTAAATAAAACCAACATGGGAAATTTCTGATCCGATCCCCTGACAGAGTGTGAAGGAGATGCGGCGAAGAATAGTTGCGGAATTTAAAATAAGCGAGCCGAGCCGGGCCCGTGTGGGCGGAAGCCGAGGAGGAGATCGATGCCTGCGAACGGGGGAAGTAAATCTGCAACGAGCTTTGGAAACTGTCCGTGGACAAAGTCCGAGACAGCGGGGCTGAGCGGGACCGAACAGTGTGAACAGATGTGACCGGATCGCGGGAATCACTGATGCTGAGAAAGTTGCCGAGGCTTTCTCGGCTTTGCATATCAGTCAGAAATCTGATGGACAGAGATTTACACTGATTTTCCAAAGCGTTCCCGGCCTCCTTCCCGAACCGTGCTCTCCGTGCAGCGCCCCAGACCGTAACGTTTCTCCCGGCATCGGCATCTTTGAGGCACCGGCGATCCCCGCCTTCCGCGTTTTAAACCTCCGGGAATGAACTGCTCTCCATTTCCAGCATCTCCCTGCCCCGGGACCCACGGAGCGGACAGACAGTAACTCACTCGCTCTCTCTGTTGTTTTCCAGTGAATTTAGTGGCGATGGTGATCCTGTCCCGGGGAAAGAGTGGCCTCTCCACCCACACCACTCGCTACCTGGTGGCCACGGCAGCGGCGGATCTACTGACCATCGTGTTTGCGGTGATATTGTGGCGGGTCGGTTATTATTACTTCCCCGGGACTTTCCTGGACATCACCCCCGTGTGCAGTGTGATCTCTGTCCTGGGAGAGGCAGCCACAGACTGTTATGTCTGGTTCACCGTCACTTTTACATTTGATCGGTTTGTCGCCATTTGTTGCCAGAAGTGGAAAATAAAATATTGCACCGGGAAAACTGCGGCTGTGGTTCTGACAACAACCGGTGTTCTGCTCTGTTTTAATAATGTGCCCGATTTCTTTATATATCGTCCTGTGAAAGTGG
Source organism: Mobula hypostoma (assembly GCF_963921235.1). Taxonomy (NCBI): domain Eukaryota; kingdom Metazoa; phylum Chordata; class Chondrichthyes; order Myliobatiformes; family Myliobatidae; genus Mobula; species Mobula hypostoma. The sequence continues at coordinate 1,931,339 of NW_026948187.1, read as the reverse complement.
TTGACAATATACCCTGGGACTGTATTGAAATACCGGGCTACTGTACGGATCCCGGGTGGATGGGATATGACCGGCTTTCTCCCGTCCTAACGCCATCACTCCCGTTCGTGCTAATACTACTGTTCAACGCTCTGACAGTCAGACACATTTTGGTGACTAGTCGGGTCCGTAAGGGGCTGAGGGGTCAGAGCAAGGCGGAGAACCGCAGTAACCCGGAGATGGAGAGCAGGAGGAGGTCTGTGATCTTACTTCTCACCATCTCCGGCAGCTTCATCATCCTGTGGTCGGTGAGTGTTGCCGAGTTTCTTTATAACACCATTGCCGGACTGGATCAGAATACTTACAATGATTCAGAATACAGTTTTCAACACACCCCTCCACAAACACTTTAATTTATGGGGTAACTCAGTCCAAGTACAGAGAAAAATTCATCAGCGCTGCGAAATATCCGCTCACGTCAATTATTCAATTAATTAATAAACAAGATATCTCAGCTCTTCTCAGAGGGGGTTGTGGTGATTTCCATCTTAACACTGCAGAACTGTATTCCGAGAAATTGGCAGTGGGGAGTCCCTCCTCTACAACTTTCCCAGTCTCCATGGCACCCTCGCTTCCATACACGCCTCACCTCCGTCTTTCTTCGCTCCCCTTAAGATTCTCTCAGTCACCAGAAACTCTTCACTCTCCTACGAACACCCCCGTCACCCTAACTCCCTCCCTCCCCCACACCACTGTCAATCCACTTCACCCTCTCCCTCCACAATATCACTCCTCGCCTCCCCAAAATCTTTACCCGTCTCAGTCATTCCCTCCCTCTCCAATAATCCTCCTTGTCTCCGTCAGTCTCTCCGTCTCCTCCGAACCGACCCGTCTCTTTCAATCCCTCCCTTCCCTGCAATACTTTTTCTCAATCATTCCATAGTCCCCATCTCCCACCACGTCTATGACACTCTTTCCTTCAAAAACACTTCCGCTGTTCTCCTCCCTACCCGTTGACACTCCCGTCTCCATCACGCCTTCCGTTCACCTGGTCCCTCCATGTCTCCGTCACAGTCTCCCTCCCCTATGTCCCTGTCATGTATGTGGAACCTCTCCCTCCTCAACGCTACACACCATCTCGTTACGCTCTTCCTCACCGTCAACGACACCCTGGTAGTTTGCCTCCTTGGTGCCAGGGTCCGGGATATTTCTGATCGTGTCCAAGATATCCTGAAGTGGGAGGTTGAGGAGCCAGAGGTCGTGGTACATATAGGTACCAATGACGTAGGTAGGAAAAGGGATGAGATCCTGAAAGGAGAATATAGGGAGCGAGGAAGGGAGTTGAGAAAAAGAACCGCAAAGGTAGTAATCTCGGGATTACTGCCTGTGCCACGCGACAGTGAGAGTAGGAATGCGATGAGGTGGAGGATAAATGCGTGGCTGAGGGATTGGAGCAGGGGGCAGGGATTCAAGTTTTTGGATCATTGGGACCTCTTTTGACGCAGGCGTGACCTGTACAAAAAGGACTGGTTACACTTGAATCCTAGGGGGACCAATATCCTGGCAGGGAGATTAGCGGGGGCTACTGAGGTGACTTTAAACTAGAATGGTTGGGGGGTGGGAATCAAATTGAAGAGGCTGGGCGTGAGGAGGTTAGTTCACAACAGGGGGATGGGAACCAGTGCAGAGAGACAGAGGGGTGTAAAGTGAGGGTAGAAGCAAAAAGTAATAAGGAGAAAAGTAAAAGTGGCAGGCCGACAAATCCAGGGCAAGCATTAAAAAGGGCCACTTTTCAACATAATTGTATAAGGGCTAAGAGAGTTGTAAAAGAGCGCCTGCAGGCTTTGTGTGTCAATGCAAGGAGCATTCATAATAAGGTGGATGAATTGAAAGTGCAGATTGTTATTAATGATTATGATATAGTTGGGATCACAGAGACATGGCTCCAGGGTGACCAGGGATAGGAGCTCAACGTTCAGGGATATTCAATATTCAGGTGGGATAGACGTGAAGGAAGGGGAGGTGGGGTGGCGTTGCTGGTTAAAAGAGAGATTAACGCAATAGAAAGGAAGGACATAAGCCGGGAAGATGTGGAATCGATATGGGTAGAGCTGCGTAACACTAAGGGGCAGAAGACGCTGGTGGGAGTTGTGTACAGGCCACCTAACAGTAGTAGTGAGGTCGGAGATAGTATTAAACAGGAAATTAGAAATGTGTGCAATAAAGGAACAGCAGTTATAATGGGAGACTTCAATCTACGTGTACAATCTACAAATTGGTAAAGGTGCTGAGGAAGAGGATTTCTTGGAATGTATGCGGGATGGTTTTTTGAAACAACATGTTGAGGAACCAACTAGAGAGCAGGCTATTCTGGACTGGGTTTTGAGCAATGAGGAAGGGTTAATTAGCGATCTTGTCGTGAGAGGCCCTTGGGTAAGAGTGACCATAATATGGTGGAATTCTTCATTAAGATGGAGAGTGACATAGTTAATTCAGAAACAAAGGTTCTGAACTTAAAGAGGGGTAACTTTGAAGGTATGAGACGTGAATCAGCTAAGATAGACTGGCAAATGACACTTAAAGGATTGACGGTGGATATGCAATGGCAAGCATTTAAAGGTTGCATGGATGAACTACAACAATTGTTCATCCCAGTTTGGCAAAAGAATAAATCAAGGAAGGTAGTGCACCCGTGGCTGACAAGAGAAATTAGGGATAGTATCAATTCCAAAGAAGAAGCATACAAATTAGCCAGAGAAAGTGGCTCACCTGAGGACTGGGAGAAATTCAGACTTCAGCAGAGGAGGACAAAGGGCTTAATTAGGAAGGGGAAAAAAGATTATGAGAGAAAACTGGCAGGGAATATAAAAACGGACTGTAAAAGCTTTTATAGATATGTAAAAAGGAAAAGACTGGTAAAGACAAATGTAGGTCCCCTACAGACAGAAGCAGGTGAATTGATAATGGGGAGCAAGGACATGGCAGAACAATTGAATAATTACTTTGGTTCTGTCTTCACTCAGGAGGACATAAATAATCTTCCAGAAATAGTAGGGGACAGAGGGTCCAGTGAGATGGAGGAACTGAGTGAAATACATGTTAGTAGGGAAGTGGTGTTAGGTAAATTGAAGGGATTGAAGGCAGATAAATCCCCAAGGCCAGATGGTCTGCATCCTAGAGTGCTTAAGGAAGTAGCCCAAGAAATAGTGAATGCATTAGTGATGATTTTTCAAAACTCGTTAGATTCTGGACTAGTTCCCGAGGATTGGAGGGTGGCTAATGTAACTCCATTTTTTAAAAAAGGATGGATAGAGAAACCGGGGAATTATAGACCGGTTAGCCTAATGTTGGTGGTGGGGAAACTGCTGGAGTCAGTTATCAAGGATGTGATAACAGCACATTTGGAAAGCGGTGAAATGATCGGACAAAGTCAGCATGGATTTGTGAAAGGAAAATCATGTCTGACGAATGTCATAGAATTTTTTGAGGATGTAACTAGTAGAGTGGATAGGGGAGAACCAGTGGATGTGGTATATTTGGATTTTCAAAAGGCTTTTGACAAGGCCCCACACAGGAGATTAGTGTATAAACTTAAAGCACACGGTATTGGGGGTAAGGTATTGGTGTGGGTGGAGAATTGGTTAGCAGACAGGAAGCAAATAGTGCGAATAAACTGGACCTTTTCAGAATGGCAGGCGGTGACTAGTGGGATACCGCAAGGCTCAGTCCTGGGACCCCAGTTGTTTACAACATATATAAATGACTTGGATGAGGGAATTAAATGCAGCATCTCCAAGTTTGCGGATAACACGAAGCTGGGTGGCAGTGTTAGCTGTGAGGAGGATGCTAAGAGGATGCAGGGTGACTTGGATAGGTTGGGTGAGTGGTCAAATTCATGGCAGATGCAATTTAATGTGGATAAATGTGAAGTTATCCACTTTGGTGGCAAAAATAGGAAAACAGATTATTATCTGAATGGTGGCCGATTAGGAAAAGGGGAGGTGCAACGAGACCTGGGTGTTATTATACACCAGTCATTGAAAGTGGGCATGCAGGTACAGCAGGCGGTGAAAAAGGCGAATGGTATGCTGGCATTTATAGCGAGAGGATTCGAGTACAGGAGCAGGGAGGTACTACTGCAGTTGTACAAGGCCTTGGTGAGACCACACCTGGACTATTGTGTGCAGTTTTGGTCCCTTAATCTGAGGAAAGACATCCTTGCCATAGAGAGAGTACAAAGAAGGTTCACCAGATTGATTCCTGGGATGGCAGGGCTTTCATATGAAGAAAGACTGGATGAACTGGGCTTGTGCTCATTGAAATTTAGAAGATTGAGGGGGGATCTGATTGAAACGTATAAAATCCTAAAGGGATTGGACAGGCTAGATGCAGGAAGATTGTTCCCGATGTTAGGGAAGTTCAGAACGAGGGGCCACAGTTTGAGGATAGAGGGGAAGCCTTTTAGGACCGAGATTAGGAAAAACTTCTTCACACAGAGAGTGGTGAATCTGTGGAATTCTCTGCCACAGGAAACAGTTGAGGCCAGTTGATTGGCTATATTTAAGAGGGAGTTAGATATGGCCCTTGTGTCTACGGGGGTCAGGGGGTATGGAGAGAAGGCTGGGGCGGGGTTCTGAGTTGGATGATCAGCCATGATCATAATAAATGGCGGTGCAGGCTCGAAGGGCCGAATGGCCTACTCCTGCACCTATTTTCTATGTTTCTATGTTTCCCTCTCCTATGCCCCGTCCTTTCTCAGACACCCCTTCCCTCTCTTACGCCTGACCATGTCACCATCGCTTCCCACCACATTACGCCCTCTCACTCCATCATACACTGCCTCCCTTATCTTCTCCCCGTCTCCTTCACCACTTCTCTCCTCTTTGTCCCTCCCCATCTCCATCATACGTTCCACCCGTTTCTGTCATCTCCTCCCTCCCTTACGCTTCTCTTCCATCCTCATCCATCACCTCTTCCATCCACTATGCCCCTCCCAACTTCATTCACTCTATCCCTCCTCGTTTATGTCGGCCATCCACTGTACGCTCCTCTCTGTTCCGTCACACACTCATTCCGCATGCACACCTGTCCGTTACCCTCAATCGCTTATTCCCCTATGACCGTCCCCTTCACTGTCACCACCTTCCTCTCTGACGCTCCTCCCATCTCCATCATCCACAACCACTCTTGCACCCCTCTCCGTCTCCGTCATTCCGTCCCTTCCCAACGACACTGCACGTCTTCTTCAATAGCTCCCTCGCCCACTCCTCTAACTGTCGTAGTCAACATCTCCCTCACAATGACCTCTGTCTCGGACTCTCCAACACTCCTCAATACGCCTGGGTCTCAGTGACCGCCCCCCCCCCCCGCCTCCGTCATCGTACCCCTCCCCTATGCCATTCCAGTTTCCGGTTCCATTCACTCCCCTCCACCTTTTTGTCGTCTCTGCCCCTTCCTCCGTCTCCAACGTCCTTTCAGGTCTTTGCCATTCTGACTCCAATGCGATCCTTCCCTCTCCGGCATTCCCTCTCTCCTGTGCCACTGACTCCCTCTCCCTCCCACTCTCCCATAAACTCTCGGTCCCGTAAGCCCCTCTGCATCTCCGACAACTCCTCCCTCCCCTACACTCTTACAAGACTCTGCCAACCCCTTCCACACCAACGTATCTCATGGTCCCCTTCACTCAGTCCTTCCTTTACGCTATAGCCCGTCTCTCACGACCCGTCTCCGTCAACACCACCTCCCCGACTCCATTAACCTCTCCCTCTACCACGACCTCCCCGTGACCAACACAATACCGCGTACCCGACGCCCAGCCATGTCACTGTCACATCTTCCACACACTAGGCCCCTCCCTCCGCGCGTCCATCACAGTCACTCTCACTCCTCCCAATGTCCGGCACCCACTCCCTCACTCGATCCATTCAATATACCCCTCTCGGCCTCAGACACATCCTCCACCACCTCCCCTCCCCTCGTATGCACGATTGTCACATCTCCCCTACTACGTCCCTCCCCATCTCCTTAACCCTCTCCCTTGCCTACGCCCCTCCGAGTCCACGTCACCACATCTGTCATCTATATTCCTCCGTGCCTCCATCATCCACTCACTACACTACGCCCATCCGCTTCTCCCTCTTCCCCACATCAAGTGCTATCCTCCCGTGTTCCGTCATTTACCTCCCTCCAATACGTCCCTCTCGCTGCCGTCACCCACTTCCTCCCAAGTGCTACTGCCCGCATCCATCACCCACTCACTCACTATACCTATTCCAGTCTCCGTCTTCACACGACCGTGACTCCATCACACCTGCCTCCAGTACGACCCCATCCCACCTTCCCCATCACTCAATCTCTGCCTCTTGCACCTCCCATGTCCCTCAACACCTACGTTCACGACGCCACTCCCAGTCAGTGTCAAACCTCCCATCTGTTGCACTCCTTCGCGTATCCTTGTCCCAACTGCTCCCCATCTCATTCACTCCTGCCCCACCTGCCCGTATCATCAACAACCATCCGGCATACACCGTCCAACGACTACTAGATGTGCGCCGTCGGGGCAGGGGTTTCCAATACCTGATAGATTGGAAAGGGTACCGTCCAGGAGAGCGTTCCTGGGTCCCCCGCTCCTTCATTCTAGACCCTTCCCTGTCATGGTCCGGTCCGTGAAGTCCGAATTCCGGTTCATGGTCCGGTCCGTGGACTCAGGATTCCGTGACTTCCAGCTGTCCCTCATTTGGTTGAGTTAATCATAGGCACTTGTTTCCCAGCTTTGGGCTTGGAATATAAGTAGCTTTGGGGTTGAGTGTGGGCTGCTGGTTTGTCTCGTCAGTCCCCCTTGGAGCAACCTGCTAATGGAAGGCTAGTGAAACCATTCTTGATCTCTAGGCCTGATTGGAGGAACACCGTTCCATGGAGCCTTGTTTCCACTCGTTGGAGTAGTTTTTGTGCTATGGATTCGGCTGTTTCCGAAGCCAGCGGAGGTTGCTGGCTGTAACTGCGACTCGGAGCAACCCCAAAGCAGAGATGGAACTGTCTGTCGTTCTTTGGTGCTTGTCTCTTCTTGTCCTCGCCTCCGTGGAGTAAGTCAGGCCGTTCTGCTGTTTCCCTGCGGGGGGTCATGTCTTGTCTTGTCCTCGCCTCCGTGGGCCAAGTCAGGCCGTTTTGCCGTTGCCCTGCGAGGGGGGAGGGGGGCTTCCCTTGTCTTGACTTTGCCGTTCTGCCGTTACTCAACGGGTGGACCTGTCCCACCTTTGTGTGGAGAGGTTGAATCCAGGCTTGTCTTAGTATAAGTCCCGTCTCAATCTTTATGTACTATCATGTCTCATGTTGGTGTCGTGTTAAAGATGAGTCCCGGCTTTTCGAAGGACAAGTCCCACCTCTATGTTGATGTTCAGTTCCCAGTCGCTCTCTCAGCTCCAAGAACCCAAGCCTCGAAGATCCCGTAGCAAAGCTCCAAGACCCCAAGCCTCGAAGATCCCGCAGCCAAGCTCCAAGAACCCAAGCCTCGAGGATCCCGCAGTCAAGCTCCTAGAACCCAAGCCTCGAGGATCCCGCAGTCAAGTTCCTAGAACACTAGCTCAAGGATCCCAAGCCAAGATGAAGACCCAAGTCTCCAGCCTGCAGCCAAGATGAAGACCCAAGCCTCCAGCCTGCAGCCAAGATGAAGACCCAAGTATCCCGCCTGCAGCCAAGATGAAGACCCAAGTCTCCAGCCTGCAGCCAAGATGAAGACCCAAGTCTCCAGCCTGCAGCCAAGTTGAAGACCCAAGCCTCCAGCCTGCAGCCAAGATGAAGACCCAAGTCTCCCGCCTGCAGCCAAGATGAAGACCCAAGTCTCCAGCCTGCAGCCAAGATGAAGACCCAAGTCTCCAGCCTGCAGCCAAGATGAAGACCCAAGCCTCCAGCCTGCAGCCAAGATGAAGACCCAAGCCTCCAGCCTGCAGCCAAGATGAAGACCCGTCTCCAGCCTGCAGCCAAGATGAAGACCCAAGTCTCCAGCCTGCAGCCAAGATGAAGACCCAAGTCTCCAGCCTGCAGCCAAGATGAAGACCCAAGTCTCCAGCCTGCAGCCAAGATGAAGGCCCAAGTCTCCAGCCTGCAGCCAAGATGAAGGCCCAAGTCTCCAGCCTGCAGCCAAGATGAAGGCCCAAGTCTCCAGCCTGCAGCCAAGATGAAGGCCCAAGTCTCCAGCCTGCAGCCAAGATGAAGGCCCAAGTCTCCAGCCTGCAGCCAAGATGAAGGCCCAAGTCTCCAGCCTGCAGCCAAGATGAAGGCCCAAGTCTCCAGCCTGCAGCCAAGATGAAGGCCCAAGTCTCCAGCCTGCAGCCAAGATGAAGGCCCAAGTCTCCAGCCTGCAGCCAAGATGAAGGCCCAAGTCTCCAGCCTGCAGCCAAGATGAAGGCCCAAGTCTCCAGCCTGCAGCCAAAATGAAGGCCCAAGTCTCCAGCCTGCAGCCAAGATGAAGACCCAAGTCTCCAGCCTGCAGCCAAGATGAAGGCCCAAGTCTCCAGCCTGCAGCCAAGATGAAGACCCAAGTCTCCAGCCTGCAGCCAAGATGAAGACCCAAGTCTCCAGCCTGCAGCCAAGATGAAGACCCAAGTCTCCAGCCTGCAGCCAAGATGAAGACCCAAGTCTCCCGCCTGCAGCCAAGATGAAGACCCAAGTCTCCCGCCTGCAGCCAAGATGAAGACCCAAGTCTCCCGCCTGCAGCCAAGATGAAGACCCAAGTCTCCCGCCTGCAGCCAGGATGAAGACTCAAGTCTCCAGCCTGCAGCCAAGATGAAGACCCAAGTCTCCAGCCTGCAGCCAAGATGAAGGCCCAAGTCTCCAGCCTGCAGCCAAGATGAAGGCCCAAGTCTCCAGCCTGCAGCCAAGATGAAGGCCCAAGTCTCCAGCCTGCAGCCAAGACGAAGACACAAGTCTCCAGCCTGCAGCCAAGACGAAGGCCCAAGTCTCCAGCCTGCAGCCAAGATGAAGGCCCAAGTCTCCAGCCTGCAGCCAAGATGAAGGCCCAAGTCTCCAGCCAAGATGAAGGCCCAAGTCTCCAGCCTGCAGCCAAGATGAAGGCCCAAGTCTCCAGCCTGCAGCCAAGATGAAGGCCCAAGTCTCCAGCCTGCAGCCAAGATGAAGGCCCAAGTCTCCAGCCTGCAGCCAAGATGAAGGCCTAAGTCTCCAGCCTGCAGCCAAGATGAAGGCCCAAGTCTCCAGCCTGCAGCCAAGATGAAGGCCCAAGTCTCCAGCCTGCAGCCAAGACGAAGGCCCAAGTCTCCAGCCTGCAGCCAAGACGAAGGCCCAAGTCTCCAGCCTGCAGCCAAGACGAAGGCCCAAGTCTCCAGCCTGCAGCCAAGACGAAGGCCCAAGTCTCCAGCCTGCAGCCAAGACGAAGGCCCAAGTCTCCAGCCTGCAGCCAAGACGAAGGCCCAAGTCTCCAGCCTGCAGCCAAGACGAAGGCCCAAGTCTCCAGCCTGCAGCCAAGACGAAGGCCCAAGTCTCCAGCCTGCAGCCAAGACGAAGGCCCAAGTCTCCAGCCTGCAGCCAAGACGAAGGCCCAAGTCTCCAGCCTGCAGCCAAGACGAAGGCCCAAGTCTCCAGCCTGCAGCCAAGACGAAGGCCCAAGTCTCCAGCCTGCAGCCAAGACGAAGGCCCAAGTCTCCAGCCTGCAGCCAAGATGAAGGCCCAAGTCTCCAGCCTGCAGCCAAGATGAAGGCCCAAGTCTCCAGCCTGCAGCCAAGATGAAGGCCCAAGTCTCCAGCCTGCAGCCAAGATGAAGACCCAAGTCTCCAGCCTGCAGCCAAGATCAAGAAACAAGACTCTTTCCTGCAGCCAAGCTCAGGTCTCTAGACCCCAGCCACGTCCTGTCCTGAAGCCATATCATTTCCTTGCCTGGTTCTGGGGTCCGAGCCCGAGGCAAGACCCAGGTTCTTGGTCCTTGTCCGTTCTCGGGCTCGGTGTCAAGGCCTTGTGTCCTAGCCCATGGTTTCTAGTCCTGGCTCAACTTTCCCTAGCCCAAGTCTGCGTTCTTGTCCCTGCTCCCTGCCTGTATCCTGTCGCGTCGCTACCCTAGTCAAGTCCTGTTCCTTGTACTTCAGTTTTTGTGTTTTGCATTTGGGTCCGTTCACAGCACAACATTGTGGCATTCCCTCATCCAGGACTTTCATCGGGACCATCCAGACAGTCCTAGAGGATCGTCTGGAGGCTCACGTTGAATTGGGGTGGGGTAGGGGGCGTTACTGTCATGGTTCCTTCTGGCAATTCCCCACCTTTCTAGTTACCACAGGAATTGGGCCTTAATATCCTCATTTAATTTCCAATCATTCCCAGGTTCCACTAACTACACACACCTGTTTCCCATCAGAAACTGCAGGATAAAGTCCCTGTGATCACAGCAAGGAGCTGCCAGTTCTTTGGTCGACTCGTATGAGTAACCTCGTTCCATGCTTCTTAGGACTATGAGTTCTAAGTCTAGCATCGTTCGTGAATTCGCTACTAAAACCAAGACTCCTGGTAAAGACTCTCTTGAACACCAATTCCACGTTCGCTACGACCTTAACTCCTCCCGCCTCGGCCTCCGCGCCGGTGTTCGGTACTTGGGCTCGTTACCACCGCCACATCCTTGCAACAGAGCGAAATGGCCACGATGAACCCAGAGGACACGGATCCCGTACAACAGGCCCTGGCCAGCCAGTGCTACCACGACCAACTACTTCAGGAGGAAAACCTTTGGACACTATCCACGGTTGTGCAGAAGGTCAGTGAAGAAGTGGATCATGTTTCCACTTCCTTTTCTCCGCACCCTGCTAGAACCCAAGCTGCCCAAACCGCACCGCTCGGGATGGCCTCGCCCCGGGAATCAGCAACACCATCCCCTCCAGACCCGTATGTACCCGAGCCTGAACCCTATGCCGGGGACCTAGGTAGGTGCCGGACCTTCCTGTTACAATGCTCCCTAGTCTTTGAGCTGCAGCCACGTACCTACACTTCCAATAAATCAAAGATTGCGTACATCATGGGGCTGCTACGAGGGGATGCCTTGGCTTGGGCAACCGCGATATGGGATTCCTCCTACTCCTTTGTGGCTGAAACTAGGAAAGTCTTCGAACAATCCATTCGCGGTACGGACGCCGCGAAACGGTTGCTTACTCTTCGTCAAGCTTCGCAAAGTGTGGCCAGGAATTCCATTGAGTTCCGGACCTTAGCCGCAGACTCCGGGTGGAATGATGAGGCCCTACGAGGGGTGTTTCGACAGGATCTCTCGGACAGGATAAAGGATGAGCTGGCCGCGAGGGACGACACAGATTGTCTGGACTCTCTGATCTCTTTAGCCATTCAATTAGATTATCGATTTCAGGAACGTCAGAGAGAACTAGTCGCCCCTCTCCTCGGGGAAGCCCACAGTCCACCTTACCAGTCTCAGCTAGCCCTCCCTTCCCCAGCCGCTCACAGTGTGGCTCCTGCAACAGACTGACCCTTACCATACCGGGAAAGTATAAAACCTGAACAGTGTGCAAGGATTGATTTGTGCTTTTATACCGATCAAAAGAAAAAGCGAAGTCACTTTCGAGTCAAAGTAAAAACAGATCTCTACAAGGTGATCTAAGTCCATTGCAAATGTGAAATACAAGATAACTGGTGACATAAGTATACACCTACCCCCTTTAATATAACACACTAAATCATCACTGGTGCAGCCTATCGGCACATAATCAGTTAAACGGAAATCACCGTGTGCAGTCAAGGTTTTTTTTAGTTGAATGTAGTAAAAATACAACCGGATCTGGAAGGTCCAGCCGCTGGTGAGTCAGTATCCTGGGGGGGGGGGGGGAGGGGCGGGCCGGGAAGGTACACCATGAAGACAAAAGAGAACTTCATGCAACTCCGCGAGAACCTTATTGAAAAGCAACAGTCAGGAGATGGATTTAGGGTAATTTCCAAATCACTGTATATCCCTTTGAGTACAGTTAAGTAAATCATCAAGAGATGGACAGAATATGACACAGTTGTAAATCTGGCTACAGCCGGGGCTATCCTGAATATCTGAGTGAGCGTGCAAGTAAGGAACTAGTGAGGGGGACCACTAAGAGATCTTTGACAACACTGGAGGAGTTACAAGCACCAGTGGCTGAGATGGTAGCGACTGTGCATACAACAGCTGTTGCCCGAGTGTTTCACCAGTCGCATCATTGGCAAAGAGAAAACCACTTTTGAACAAAAAAACTAACATGAAATCTGAGTTAGTTCTATGGTCTGACAAAAATAAAAGTGAGTTTTTTTTTGCCCACAGACTAAAGGTTATATGTTGCCTGCATCGTGCCATGGGGATGCTTCACTGCAGTCGGCGCTGGAGAGCTGGTGAATGTAGAGGGTAAAATGATTGCAGAGTAATAGAGGGAAATCTTGCAGGAAAACCTGACAAAGTCTGCAAAACAAATGCAACTTGGGAGGAGATATGTCTTCCAGCTAGACAATGACCCCAAGCATAAAGCCAAAGCTATACAGGAATGGCTTAAAATAACAGAATTAATGTCCTACAGTGGCCAAATCTCAGTCCACACGTCAGTTCAATTGAAAATTTCTGGATGGACTTGCAAAGGGATGTTCGCTCACGAACCCCATGCAGTATGACAGAGCCTCAGTGGTTCTACAAAAGAGGAATGGGGAAAATTGCAGTGTCCATATGTGCAAAACCGTTCGAGGACTACTGTATCCACAGAGAATGGAGAATTGCTGCCAAAGGTGCATCTACTAAATACTGACTGAAATGTGGTGAATACTTAAGTAATAAAAATCTATGATTTTCTGGGCTATCTCTACTCCCTTTCTTGAATAAAGGAACAACATTTGCAGCCCTCCAACCCTCCAACCCTCCATCTCGTCCGGTCCCGGTGACTTATCCAACTGGATGCTTTCCAACTGTTCCAGCATATGCTCTTTCTTAATATCCTTAATATCTATATGCACAAGGTTTTCAGTCCGCTTTAAGTTATCCGCACAATCGCCAAGATCCTTTTCTGTAGTGAGGTGGGTTTCATCAACAGTATATTTGTTTCAAAATTCTCATGAGTAACTTTAGGTTTTCATTCAATAATTATATGATTACCTGAATTAACATTGCCCAGTTGCACCAATAGAACGATGTTCCAGGCCTTTAGACACTGGCAATATAATTTTACTCTTGAAACAATATGACTGCCAATGAATTATGTAACCAAGATTCGACCCATTTCAGGATTGAACTGTCCGTACTTGCTATGTAGATCCTCGGCCAGCTCAGTAAGTTCTCCTCAATAACTATTCAGGACTCAAGCTAAACATTCGCACAGTGATGAAGAGCCTGGAACAAAAATTAGGCCCATTAACATTTTAGTCAGAATGTAATTACAAAATAAATATAGAAACCGCATTTATGTGTTTCAGAGAAGATGTATTCAAGATATGTGCAACAACAGGTGTTTCCTGTGAGCTCAACAGAAAATAATTTTTTTAGAGACATTGCTGTAGAATGTGACAAGACGGTTTATATATACAGAGAATGAATGAATGAATATTAGGCACTATATTCAATTATTACTGTGCAAATATTCTTTCTGGACGTTCCTAGGGACAAGAAGATGCAAGACACATATTGAAATGCTATTGTTAAAGTAAGAGTGGCGATATTACCTTAAAGTCGTAGCAAGATGCCACGAAAAGAGAACACACATGTTCTTGTTCTGAAGTAGTTCTTAGTGTCAACAGTGTTAGGGGGAGGGAGAGGAGAAATTGATTACATTGGTACATTTTGGAATCAATGCAATCCCTGCTAACAGCTAGAACAGAAAGTAACTCGAGTGCAGGATCTGCCAATAAACTATTAGCTCAATCTGCATGGAGAAATGCAGCAGAATTTTTCAAATTGCGAATGTAAATTAACAGAACAATGAGATTAGCCTTAAAGATATGACTGAAGACATAAACAGCTGCTGCATTATTTGAATTTTTGTATAGCTTGTTACCTCCCAAAGCTGTACTCAGGATTGACAGGTGCGAGAAATACCAAGAGTCTGGTTAAGAATATAAGACCAATAATGTTTTGAAACTGGGGAAAATAATACCTCTCAGCTCAGTGCAGTTCATTCAGGAAGGGTGGGAACATTTGAAGACACAGCCTTGGCCATGCTGCCTGAAAAAACAAAGTCGCCGGAGAGAAATGACCGCCAGGGAGGCCTCTGTGACGTCACCAGTCAACCTGGTTTAGTGGCTGCAACTGGAAATGAATTTCCTGTCCTCACCATCAGAGCAAGAGTATTTATGAAAAGGTAACAATGAAGAATCCCCGGTATATTTTTTAATGCTCACCAGTACTCGTGAAGACTTTGGGGAGGATAAAAAACAGACGGCAAGAGGCTGGGGGGAGAGAGAGACTGGAGAGAAAGGCGAGGAGAATAAGAGGGAGAGAGACTAAGGGAGGAGGAATGGCAGACGGTGAGAGATCGAGGAGGAGGAATTGAAGAAGTGTGGGATAATGGGCTGAGAGAGACTGGGAGAGCGCGATGCTGGAGAGATCGGCTGGGAGAATGAGAATCGGGGAGAGAGACGTGAGGAAGAACCAAAATGAAACTGGAAGAGAAGAGACCGGGGAGAGAGACACGAGGAGAGCGAGATTGCGGTGATTGCTAATGGGGAAAGAGACACTGGGGAGAACGAGAGACATGGGGAGAGCGAGTAAGACTTGGGACAGCGAAACAGATTTGGGAGAGCGAGAGAGACTAGGAGGGAGATGCTGAGCAGACAGGGAGACCGGGGGAGAGAAAATGGAGTAAAACTAAGAGAAAGAGAGAGTAGGAGGGAAAGAGTCTGAGGGGAGAGCGATCCAGAGGGGAGGGTGTTTGCGGGAGAGACCCGTGGGAGGGTGCGAGAGACCGGTGTTGGGGTGCCGGAAGATTGACTGTGGGAAGAGGGGAAGATAGAGATTGTTTTAGAGACTGGCCCTATCTCCTCAGCTCACTACGTGTGTGCTGACCATGAAGACATTTTTTACAGCGTGTTTGCCTGCATGTGTGTGTCAGTCGCCTCAGTGACTAAATCCTCCGAAGGATTTAACCACCTTACTGCGCTTTGACCTAAGGTCTCCTCCTCCTTGTTATCCACACGTCTGAGAATATCGCCATACCCACTTCCTGATATAATTCGCTCTATCTGTCTCTCTCCTGCTCTCACTCGCCTGCTCTCTCTCACTTCGGTTCTTTGTTACGCTCCCTCCTGGCGCTCAATCACGGGTCAAGTGCTGACATCAGGTATAAAGGTATGTGTCTTTACGGTATCGTGCTAGATGTTGTGAAGCTATGCACCCTCCCGCTCTGGCAGCAGCTGTAGTAAATATCTGCATTCTTAAGGCACGGCGCTAGGTGTTCTAAAGCTCAGTTAAACTTCTCTAGCTGTAAGACAACTGAAGGTGCCAGAGGGAATGAGAACCTACCGTTAGGGAAGGAAGGAAACAACAGCGTGTAGTTAAAGACGGATCACGACGGGAGCAGGAGTGTATGATACAGACGAAGTTATACTCGGGGATCAGGCTGTGTTGTCAAAACCGAGAAGCGGGGGTAACAGGCTCACCTGAACTTTCAATTTGATAAGAGAGGGAGGATTTGTGCAAAGCTAAATTCTGTGGAAAAGAGTAAACAGGGGCCGACAGCATTCATCAGGACTCTGAGTTTATTTGTGTTGTTTTTGTAATTCGAGGATCTGAAGATTTCCTCATGTTTGCGTTATATCTCTGTTCATCACGTTGTTTGTTTTCTAGCTCTGTTCAGAAAAAATCAGATCCAATGGGTATTTCACCGCATTCTTTAGTTCCTCTCGGAATTTGCTCTGAGTCAGTCCGTAAATACAAGTATTGGTGCAGGAACTGAAAACCTGCAGCATCGCTGAAACCTCATCTGCGAGGTAACGGGGATCCGTAACAGAATAAACAAAACTCATTGAAATCCGTTGATAGATATTAAATACCACCTGTGTTCCCCACAACAATATGAAACTACCGGATATACTGAAGAGCAAAATGATGGATTTGCGACGGTTCTCCATCTCCCGATCCTTATCATTCTCTCCACTCTTTTGTCTCCGGAGCTCCTTACGGGATCGACTGGTTGCTAGAATTCGCCTGAGAGTCAGTATATTGAACAGCAAAATCAGAAAAAATGGGGCACAAGGGGTTAAAATGCGGTGAAACATTGCAAATGCGGCCCATGCGGGAGAGTTTTCGAAACTCGATGTAAGACCGCAATACCAGGGAACATTATCAATTGGTACCATAGGCTCGTATGTAAATCCCCACGGGACACTGCCCAAACAGGTGAGCACACTCACTGTCCCGATAACCACAGCCGCCGTTCTCTCGGTGCAATATTTTGTTTTCAGCTTCTCACAGCAAATAGCTACAAATCGATCGACGGTGAAAGCGACAGTCAGCCAGACAGAGGTCGCTGTGTTCGCGAAAACCAGCCATCCACTGAGACTGCACACAGGAGTGATGAAAAGGAATGATCGGGGAAAATAAAACGATGCAGTCCACCTCAGCAGCGGATCCGAGATAACGACCAGGAGATCGGCCACTGCCATTCCCACCAGGTAACGAGTGACACATTTGGAGAGACCGCACATTCCCCGGGACAGAATCACAATCGCCACCAAGTTCGCTGGATGAGAGAGAGGGAACAGCAAGTTGAGAAAAATAACTCCTTACATTTGCCAAATTTTTACTACCAAAAGATAGTTTTATTGTTACACCTAACTCAAACATCCGTTTAAATACAACTGCAGACAATCAAGTCCTGACGAAGGGTCTCGGCCTGAAACGTCGACTGTACCTCTTCCTAGAGATGCTGCCTGGCCTGCTGCGTTCACCAGCAAATTTGATGTGTGTTGCAGACAATCAATTCGTTTAATCTCAGCGGGCTGTGTAAACCCAATATTCGCAAATACAGGGCAGCAGCTACAAGACCAAAAGCACAGAAACCTGAACATCACATTGTTGAACACAAACAGCTGGAAGAACGCTGCCTAACCCGTTCAATTCCACAAATGTTGGCCGATTCGCTAAATTCCCGCAGTAGTTTTTTTCGATCCGGATCCCAGAATACACATTCCCGGTGTTTCCATTCTATCCCTGAAATGCAGAACACCGGGACTGGACAGGTGACAGTGGACACCAGCGACAGGAGTGATCACAATATTATAATTAACCTTCAATTCCCACCAACGGCAGCTGACACTGCGGCCTACCGGGAATTCCAAAGGCTGAAATAAAAGGATAGTAGACGAATTCTATCTGACAGATGAGAGGATAATCCATTTCAGTGAGAATGTATGAATTCTGTTACTCCCGAACCCACAGCTCGGGCAGACACTTTGAGCTGATTTCGTCAAAACGGCGCTGATTTATACAAAGTAGCGGTCTCCTGAGATATTCTTGCATCCCTGACTAACCTTCTTAGTTACAGCTACTTGAACAAACACTTTAATCAAAACCATTGTTTCTGATGTAAGTATCCGGCCGATTGAAGACAATACGCCAAAAGTCTTGGGCATTGCCTCAGCAGTGATTCATCTAGTTAAAACAATACGGGAGCTCTAATGACAAAGACTGACTTCATCACGGAGCAGCCACATTTACAGATTTCCTGGTTTAGTTGGCTAATTGTACATCTGTGAACGAAGTGCACCCACACCACCCGACCGAACCTCTGCCTCTGCGGTTTCCCATTTTGAACTGCCCTTCAGTGCTTCAACACGTTCCTGGCCAAACACAAGCATGCGCACACACATAGACCCACACATAGACCCACACATACACACACAAATACACACACAGAAACACAAATACGAACAGAGGTACAATAGACAGATCAACATCGTGTTAGCAACGGACAAATGGACACGTTGCTGATGTACATAAACACGAAAACATCTACAGACGCTGGAAATCCAAAACAACAACACAATGTTCTGGCAAATCTCTGCTGAGTTCAACCAGCATTTTGTAATTTTGCTGATGGAATATAAATGTATAAATATCTGAAACCTGTCAGAGGTCAAACGAAACTGATGTGACGAAAGAGGGTTACAAAAAGTACACATAGACTAAGATGTTAACTGTCCTGTGCCGGCACCAGTGGGATCAACAGTTGATCTGGCACCTGACTTCAGGAGAAAGAGAAATAAGGAAGACAATGGAGCAGCATTTGGAAATGTTAATGAAGAGACGAGAGAGCTTAACGGAAGGAGACACAGGTCTGAGAACTGTCCAGATCGGCTACTGTTTGAACCCTGAACTGTTTGATGTGTGATGGACAGGCGATACCTCAGCAGGGGGATAAAAAGGGACAGGTTCGCTAAGGCAAGACACACACAACACCACGATGTAACGAGACCCTGGAAGCGGTGCGCCTCCCACAAGTCGGTGGGAGTTGTTGAGGTCTGGTCGCGGGACCAGCCAGAGACACACAGGGTAGAAAGGTACGGATCGGCGGGAACCTGGTGTGTGTGTCCACGCTTCCATGGGTGCTGGGTTCACTGCGGAAGAACGATCGTATCTGAAACGGAGGGGTCACAGTCGGTGACCTCAGAAGACATTACAAGGGGCTCGCCCTAAAGCTGACTGTGAGGAATATCGAAGGTCTGTTTGGAATCCGATTTGAATATTCATCCTGTCTCTCTCTCTCTCTCTCTCTCCCACAGTGACGGTGGTTACTGCGAACTGAACTAAACTGAACTCTGTCACTTTGAAACTGGTCATTTACCCCCAGACGACGATAGAGCTTGATTGATCCTATTATCCTAGTTCGGTGTACATGTATGTTTATCATTGCTGAACTGTTGTATTTATTATCCTTTTGTTTAGGGTACTGTGTTGCTTATTTCTTTAATAAAACTTTCTTAGTTCCAGTAATCCAGACTCCAACTGAGTGATCCATTTCTGCTGGTTTGGCAACCCAGTTACTGGGTACGTAACAGTGAGAAGAATTGTTTCAAGCTGCAAATAATTGGGCAGACAGGAAACTAATTAAAAATAGTCTCTCCCACTATAAGAAACATCCTCTCCAAATCCTCTCTCTCTAGGCTGTTTAACATTCGATAGGCTTCAATGAGATCCTCCTTCAATCTTCTAAACTCAAGTGAGTACAGGCCCAGAGCCATCAAATGCTCCTCATAGATTAACACTTTTATTCCCATGAACCTCTCTAGACCCTCTCCAATGCCAGTACATCTTTGCTTAGATAAGGGACACAAATTTGCTCACAGTGCTCAAAGTGTGGTCTGACCAATGGTTATAATGCCCCTGGATTGCATATGTGCTCTTATATTCTAGCTCTCTTGAAATGAAAGTGACCACAGACTCAGCCTTCAAGTTAACCTTTAGATAATCCTGAGCAAGGAATTCGAAGTCCCTTTGCACATCTGATTGTTAAATTTTCTCTCCATTTAGAAAATAGTCTATGCCTTTAATCCTTCTACCAAAGTGCCTGACTATATATACACTTCCCTACACTATATTCCATCTGCCCATTCTCCCAGTCTGTCTCAGCATCCTGCAGATACCTTGCTTCCTCAACTCTACCTGCCCCTCCAACCCTTGTTGTGTAATCCTGAAACTTGCCATAAAGTCATCAATTCAGTCATCCAAATCATTGACATATAACGCGAAAAGAATCGGCTCCGACAAAGGCCCCTGTGGAACACTACTAATTGACTGTGGCAAACCAGAAAAGGCCCCTTATTCTCACTCCTTCTCTTCTGCCAGTTTTCCAACGTTCAATCTATGCTAGTATCTTTCCTGTAATGCCATGGGCTCTTAATTTGTTAAGTATACTCACGTGCGGCACCTTGTCAAAGTCCTTCTGAAAATCCAACTAATCGACATCCACTGATTTTCTGTTGTCCATCGTGCTTGTTATTTCCTCAAAGAATTCCAGCAGATTTTTTCGGCATGATTTCCCCTGAGTGAAACCACTCTGACTTTGCCTGCTTCATCATGTGCCTACAACTACATCATAACCATATCCTTAATAATGTCTCCAACACCTTCCCAACAACTGAAGTCAGAAATAATTAGCTTATAATTCTCTTTCTTTTGCCTCCTTCCCTGAAACTGTAGAATGATATTTACATTTTTCCAATCTTCCAGAGCCATTCTAGAACCTAATGATTCTTGAAGGATCATGACTAATGCCTTCATAGTCATAGTCATAGTCATACTTTATTGATCCCAGAGAAAATTGGTTTTCGTTACAGTTGCACCATAAATAATAAATAGTAAAAAAAACATAGATAGTTAAATAGTAATATGTAAATTATGCCAGTTAATTATGAAATAAGTCCAGGACCAGCCTATTGGCTCAGGGTGTCTGACCCTCCAAGGGAGGAGTTGTAAGTTTTGATGGCCACAGGCAGGAATGACTTCCTATGACGCTCAGTGCTGCATCTCGGTGGAATGAGTCTCTGGCTGAATGTAATCGTGTGCCCAACCAGTACATTATGTAGTGGATGGGAGACATTGTCCAAGATGGCATGAATCTTAGACAGCATCCTCTTTTCAGACACCACCGTGAGAGAGTCCAGTTCCATCCCCACAACATCACTGGCCTTACGAGTGAGTTTGTTGATTCTATTGGTGTCTGCTACCCTCAGCCTGCTGCCCCAGCACACAACAGCAAACATGATAGCACTGGCCACCACAGACTCGTAGAACATCCTCAGCATCGTCCGGCAGATGTTAAAGGACCTCAGTCTCCTCAGGAAATAGAGACGGCTCTGACCCTTCTTGTAGACAGCCTCAGTGTTCGTTGACCAGTCCAGTTTATTGTCAATGCCTTCACAACCTCCGCTCCTACCTCTTTCAGAGCCCGAGAGTGTAGTCCATCTGGTCCAGCTGACTTATCTAACATTCAATTTTTCAGCCTCCAAAGCACCTTCTCCTTGGTAATAGCAACAACACTCACTTCTGCCCCCAGTACTTCTGGATTTTTGGCATATTCCTGGTGTGTTCCACAGTGAAGACAGACACAAAATAGGTATTAAGTTTGTATGCCATTTATTTTCCCCCATTACTATGTCTCCAGCATAATCTTTCAGTGGTCCGATATCCTTTACTTTTAATATTTCTGAAAAAAAATAGTTTTGGTATCATCATATTATTGGCCAACTTATGTTTATATTTCATCGTTTCCCTCTTTATGAATTTTCAGTTCCCTTTTGTTAGTTTTCAAAAGTTTCCCAATTTTCCCACAATTTTCGTTGTATTATTTGTTCTCTCTTTTCCCTCTATGCTGTCTTTGACTTCCCTTGTCAGCCACTGTTACCTTATCCTCCCTTTAGAATACTTGGATATGTATCCATCCTGCGCCTTCTGAATTCCTCCACGAAGCACCAACCATTGCTGTTCTGCTTTCATCCCTGGTACTGTCCCTTACCAATTAAATTTGGCCAGCTCCTCTCTCATGATTCAGTTACAGTAACCCCTTTTTATCCACTGAAATCCTAATATATCTGACTTCATCTTCTCCCTCCCAAACTGCAGGGTGGATTTAACATATTATGATAACTGCCTCCTAAAAGGGTTTCTTTACCTTAAAGTCGCTAATGAAATCGGGTTCATAACACAACACTCAATCCAGAATTGCCTTTCGCCTGGTGTCCTCAACCGCAAGCGGTTGTAGTAACCCGACTTGTACGCTTTCTACAAATTCCATCTGTTGGGGTTCGGCACCAACCTAAATTTCTCAATCTACCTGCATATTGAAATCCCCCATGACTATTGTAACATTTCAATTTTTATATGCCGCTTCTGTCTCCTGTTGTAATTTGTACCCCATCTCTAGGCCACTGTTCGAATGTCTGGATAGAATTCCCATCAGGGGCTTTTTACCCCTGCAGTTTCTTAACTCTACCCGCAAGGATACTCCATCTTCCAATCCAATGTTTCCGATTTCTAAGGATTTGATTTCACTTTTTACTAACAAATCCTCTCCACCCCGCCACCCCCGCCTACCTCTCTGTCCTTTCGATACAATGTATCTTTTGATGTAAATCTCCCAACTATGATTTTCTTTCAGCCACGATGCCCACAATGTCATAATTGCAATCTCTGACCTCTACCTTATTCCATATACTGTACAGTGTGCATTAAAATATGACACCTTCGGACATGTATTCCTTACCCTCTTCGATTCTGCCACTATGTTAGATTTCAACTCATCCTAGTCTCTGCAACTTTGCTCTATCACCTGCCTGTCATTCCTCACAGTCTCACTACACACTGCATCTACTTGTATACCAACTGCCTCGTCTTCAGACCAATCATTCCAGTTCCCATCCTCCCTGCCTAATTAGTTTAAACCCTCCTCCACAGCTCCAGCAAACCTGCCCACAGGGATATTGCTGTCACTTGGCTTCCGGTGTCACCAATCTTTTTTTCTGCAGGTCATAACTTCCCCTTTTAGGCTATTAGTTTCAAGAATATTAGACCATAATTGTTTAGAGTTCTCATGGGTTTCATAACTAGGGTAAATCAATAGTGTTCGGCCATCACTAATATGGTTCTTAGCATTCTGTTTTGAAACACATGCTGTTGATCCGACGTAACTCAGTCCCAGATTCTTCTCTCCCTCCTGGACTTTGCTTCATTTCTGCTTTTGACTGCAAGTTTATTGGATTTTATGGTTGTTCCTCCTTTGGGAGAGGGATAATTATGTGTATCTGTTTTTCTTGCGTCATTTCTGTAGGCAATTGGGATGTCTCGTGTTCATACAGCTTTTGCTTTCAAAGCACGTGCATTGAAGGGAACCAAGAAATCAGAGGTTTCCCATCATTTTCAGTGCATAAAGGTGGACCAATGTAATGAAAACATGTTTCCAATGTCGGGCATCAACACCTTCATTCAGTTAGGCACTCGTAATTAACTATTAATTCATAATTAGTTGTACGTACAACAAGTGATCTCTGTGCTTCCTGTTCAAATTAATCTCTCAGCAACAATCTTGAAGTTTTGTTTTTTTTTACAACCTATGGTCTTGTGTGTTCTTGATGGTGAGACTTCAATAAGAAATCCTTTAATGCTTGTTTGCTAATATTTTCTCCTCTTTTCTCTTATTTTCTGCGTTTAGTCCGTTTCAGTGCTAACTCAAAGGGAAAGGATGGCTAATTCAACACAGGCAAATGCATCTCTCAGCAACCTAACAGACATTGAAAGAGGAAGCGCTTACAAAACAGTTGGAGTAATCTTCATTGTGATTTCAGCATTATCTTTGAGTCTGGTGACCATTATCGGAAACATTCTGGTTATGCTTTCTATTAAAGTAAACAGACAGTTACAAACAATTAACAATTATTTCATTTCCAGCTTAGCCTGTGCTGACTTGATTATTGGTGTGTTCTCAATGAACCTTTACACTACTTACATCGTCATTGGCTACTGGCCCATGGGCCCAGTGATGTGTGATTTATGGCTGGCTCTAGATTATGTTGCAAGTAATGCATCTGTCATGAACCTTCTTATCATCAGCTTTGACCGATTCTTCTGTGTGATAAAGCCTCTCAGCTACCCTGCGAAGAGAACCAGCAAGATGGCAGGGATGATGATTGCAGCTGCTTGGGTGCTGTCATTTATCCTGTGGGCTCCTGCTATTCTCTTCTGGCAGTTCATTGTAGGTGGGCGGACAGTTAAAGAGGGTGAGTGCCATGTACAGTTCTTCTCAAATCCATTTGTCACTTTTGGCACTGCAATAGCATCTTTCTATCTACCGGTTATTACCATGACTATTTTGTATGTGCAAATATCCCGTGCTAGCCAGAGTCGGATCAAGAAGGATAAGAAAGAGCCCGAGTCAAACAAAGACACCATTTCTCCCAGTCTACTGCGGGGCAAAATAATGAAACCGAGTAACAACAACTTTTCCAGTGCACCTGATGGGTTGCAGAATTTCAAAGTACAAAACGGCAAGGCAGCTGGGGAAGTAATGATGGATAATTGTGGCCAAGGAGAGAAAAAGGAGATCTCCAATGACTCGACTTCCCTCAGTGTGGTCCCTTCCATCCAGGAGGAGGAAGGAACGATTGATGAGAGCACAAAGGTCTCCACCGCACGAAGGCATTTTAGCATCGGCAGCTCCAATCTCTCCAGCATAAAGGTTGTCACTAAATGCCAAAAGAGTGACCTCTGCGCTACCACAGTTGAAATAGTGTCAGATAACAGCACCAAAAATAGTAAAGACAGAGAGCTCACCGCAGCCCACAAGATTATTAAGATGACAAAGACTCCTGCTAAGAAAAAGAAGGGATCTGTTACCCGGGAGAAGAAGGTGGCCAGGACCATCCTGGCTATTCTGCTGGCATTTATCATCACCTGGACCCCATACAATGTCATGGTACTCATTAACACTTTCTGTTTAGTCTGCGTCCCTAACAAAGTATGGACTATTGGATACTGGCTCTGTTACATCAACAGTACTATCAACCCAGCCTGCTATTCACTATGCAATGCTACCTTCAAGAAAACCTTCAAACATCTTCTCTTGTGTCAATATAAAAACATTGGTGCATCAAGATAAAATCAGCAACAAGTTCATCTCCATGAACACTGTATACATGTTAAAGATGACTTCAATAATGTTTATCTATAAATGTATGTAAGTAAATGTTCAAAATGCCAATTTATGGTTCAAGTAGACATTATAGATAATATGGTGAAAGCACACGAGTTATGTCTAATGAATTCTTAACATCTGCTTAAATGAAGAGTGTTCTGATTATTATGCTGTTTCAGAGTGAAATCGTAAATGACTCTACCTAAATTACAAATACAATGTGTTCCAGTTAATTGGGGCACACTGGGAATTGTACATTTTGGCCCGATTACATGGTTACCCCAATTAGCCGAAGTTTCATGGAAATAGTTAACAAAGTATAAAAAAAGACAAATTACCATTTAAATAAGTAACAAATTATGTATTTGAATGAAATACAGAATAAATTAGAACACAACCAAAATCACCACAGTATATAAAACTGTATTAGTTCCTAATTATTATGCTGAAATTCATTAAGTGTACCCTGACCTGTTCCTTTGATTGACTGTAAGTAAACAACTTCATCACAGACACCAAGTGCAGATAGTGGACAGCTTTCAAACAGTGCTTTCGATGATTGGAACCTCCAAATCCTCATTTTAATTCTAACATTCAACATGACTGCTGATACTTTCAAATTCATCATAGTGCCTAAGTTGTTGAAGTATTGAAATTGTTTCATTTCACCCCAGCCGTTTCTGGCATCCGCAAGTCTGAATGTTTGACACCGCAGTGAGGAAAACAGTCCTAAACTGTCTTACTGTTTATCATTTGCCTACGATCAATGACAAAAATATCACTGCTTTTTGAACACAAACACACAAGTGATGCAATTTAAAACGGTTGTTTTAATTACGACATAGTGTATAACGGCCACATAACTTTCATGTGACTAACGCTAGTTAGAAACTGTTTGGCAATAGATTCCTGCCCCAATTAAGAGGCATAGCTTCCCAAATAAACAAAAGAATTCCATGTTTTCCGTTTTCATTTTCATTAAGTATTGTCCTAAAAAAGCGGCTGACCCAATTAACCAATGGACCAATTAATCCCATTTCACTGAATTATAAAAGTCAACATAGACACATTCAAGCGGTAACGTTCATTTTTATCATATTACTCAGTATCAAAAATTGTATCTTGTCCTTTTATTAACTTTGTGTTTCTAATGGATACACACTTCATTACATTTTAGTTGGTAGTTGTAATTGGTTGCTTCGAAACTTAATCACTAGTCAAAAGGGAGCCGTTGTTGGCGGACCTAAATGCAAGACACAGACACTGAAGTACTAGGAACAGGGCTAGTTGTGTCAAGAAAGCAAGGGAAGACAGGAATAAATGACCCTTGACATTGACACAGGCCCTGGACGAGAATAGTATTCTGGGTCTGGGCTAGGACTTGGACTAGAGACAAGGGACCCGGACGTGGAACTAGGAACTTGGAGCCTCAGCTAGGGCTCCGAGCCAGAGGCTGGACAAGGGCCCGAAACCTGGGTCTTGACTTGGGCTCGGACCCCAGTCTAGGCGAGGACAAGACGTGGCTACAGGACTGGACGTGAGACTCCAGGACAGGACGAGGGAACTCCAGAACTATGGTTTCAGTCGAAGCAAGCAGCTGAAGAAGGGAGTGGAAGAAATCGGGTAGAAAAAGCCGTTTTTTTTAAACACTGCTCAGGGAGAAGGGTCTGCACTGCGCAGGCGCGTGACGTAGCGCGCCAAGGTTTAAATGCAGACCACCTATACAGTGGCCATCGTCGGAGTGGACTGAGTCAGAGTGGGATGGCTTTGGCTCAACAGGCTTCGGCGAGAACGGGCAGAGGCCAGGGTAGGTTCCGATTAGTTTTTTTGTTCAGATTGTCTGGCGTAGAGAGAATGCCAGGCAGGATGTTGGAATGCTCCTCTTGTAGGATGTGGGAAGTCAGGGAACCCTCCGGTGTCCCTGACAACGACACCTGCCAGAAGTTCATCCAGCTGCATCTCCTAACAAACCGCGATAGGGAACTGGAGCAGGAGCTGGATGACCTGCGGATCATTCGGAAGAATGAGGAGATTATAGATAGCAGCAACAGGGAGGTAGTTACGTCAAAGGAGCAGAGGTCAGGAAATTTGGTCACTGTCAGGCGAGGGAAGAAGAAAGGGCAGGCAGAGCAGGGTTCCCCTGTGGCCATTCCCCTCAACAACGTATACCGCATTGTTGGGGGGGATGACGTACCTGGGACAAGCTGCAGTAGCCGGATCTCTGGCACTGAGTCTGGCTCTGCAGTGCAGAAGGAAGGGTGGAAAAAGAGGAGAGCGGTAGTGATAGGGGACTCGATAGTTAGAGGTACAGATAGGAGGTTCTGCGGTCGTGACATCGAATCCAGGATGGTTTGTTGCCTCCCTGGTGCCAGGGTCAAGGATGTCTCTGACCGATTGCATGACATTCTGAAGTGGGAGGGTGACTAGCCAGATGTCGTGGTGCACATCGGCACCAATGACATAGCAAGGAAGAGTGAGGAGGTCCTAGAGTGTGAGTACAGAGAGCCTCGTAGGAAGTTGAAAAGCAGGAACTCGAGTGTGGTAATCTCAGGATTGCTACCTGTGCTCCTTGCCAGTGAGGGTAGGAATAGGATGCTGTGGAGGATGAACAACTGGCTGATAAACTGGTGCAGGGGGCAGGGTTTCAGATTTCAGGATCATTAGGACCTCGTCTGGGGCAGGTGGGACCTGTGCAAGAGAGACGGGTTACACTTGAACTACAGGGGGACCAATATCATTTCAGGGAGGTTTGTTAGTGCTATTGGGGAGGCTTTAAACTAGATTTGCAGGGGGATGGGAACCAGAGTGCCAGAGCTGACAGTGTGGCTGGGGTGAAAGTAAATGATGTTAACAGTTCAAGCAAATCTACTAATAGAAAGGTTGTGAGTGGTGGTAAACATTTTCTGAGGTGTATATATTTCAATGCTAGGAGTATTACGGGGAAGGCGGATGAGTTGAGGGCGTGGATTGACACGTGGAATTATGACGTTATAGCAATTAGTGAAACTTGGCTACAGGAAGGGCAGAGCTGGCAGCTTAATATTCCAGGGTTCCGATGTTTCAGATGTGATCGAGGCAGATGAGTGAAAGGTGGGGGAGTAGCATTGCTTGTTAGGGAAAATCTTACAGCAGTGCTCAGGCAGGACAGATTAGAGGGCTTGTCTACTGAGTGCTTATGGGTGGAGCTGAGAAACAGGAAAGATATCGCCACATTAGTGGGATTGTATTACAGACCACCCAGTAGTCAACGAGAATTGGAAGAGCAAATCAGCAGAGAGATAGCAGGCAACTGCAGGAAACATAAAGTTGTGGTGGTAGGGGATTTTAGTTTTCCATAAATTGATTGGGACTCCTATACTGTTAGGGGTCTAGATCGTTTAGAGTTTGTAAAATGTGTTCAGGAAAGTTTTCTAAATCAATATATAGAGGGACCAACTGGATGGAATGCAATATTGGATCTCCTGTTAGGAAACGTTTCAACTTGATCATGGACAAGGATAGATCTGGTCCTAGGGTTGAGGTTCTTAACTGGAAGAAGGCCAAATTTGAGGAAATGAGAAAGGATCTAAAAAGCGTGGATTGGGACAGGTTGTTCTCTGGCAAGGATGTGATCGATAAGTGGGAAGCCTTCAAAGGAGAAATTTTGAGAGTGCAGAATTTGTATGTTCCTGTCAGGATTAAAGGCATTGTGAATAGGAATAAGGAACCTTGGTTCTCAAGGGATATTGCAACTCTCATAAAGAAGAAGAGGGAGTTGTATGACATGTATAGGAAGCAGGGAGTAAATAAGGTGTTTGAGGAGTATAAGAAATGCAAGAAAATTCATAAGAAAGAAATCAGGAGGGCTAAAAGAAGACATGAGGCTACCTTGGCAGTCAAAGTGAAGGATAATCCAAAGAGCTTGTACAGGTATATTAAGAGCAAAAGGATTGTAAGGTATAAAATTGGTCCTCTTGAAGATCAGAGTGGTCGGCTATGTGCGGAACCAAAGGA
Organism: Mobula hypostoma; assembly: GCF_963921235.1. NCBI lineage: Eukaryota > Metazoa > Chordata > Chondrichthyes > Myliobatiformes > Myliobatidae > Mobula > Mobula hypostoma. The sequence goes on along the minus strand of NW_026948187.1, from coordinate 1,902,747 downwards.
AATGGGGGAGATCTTAAATACTTTTTTTGCGTCTGTATTTACTAAGGAAAGTGGTATGAAGTCTATAGAATTAAGGGAAACAAGTAGTGAGATCATGGAAACTGTACAGATCGGAAAGGAGGAGGTCCTTGCTGTCTTGAGGAAAATTAAAGTGGATAAATCCCCGGAACCTGACAGGGTGTTCCTCGGACCTTGAAGGAGACTAGTGTTGAAATTTCAGGGGCTCTGGCAGAAATATTTAAGATGTCGTTGTCTACAGGTGAGGTGCCGGAGGATTGGAGAGTAGCTCATGTTGTCCCGTTGTTTAAGAAAGAATCGAAAATTAATCCGGGAAATTATGGGCCAGTAAGTTTAACGTCGGTAGTAGGTAAGTTATTGGAGGGAGTACTAAGAGACAGAATCTACAGGCATTTGGATAGACAGGGACTTATTAGGAAGAGTCAACATGGCTTTGTGCGTGGTAGGTCATGTTTGACCAATCTATCGGAGTTTTACGAGGAGGTTACCAGGAAAGTGGATGAAGGGAAAGCAGTGGATATTATCTACATGGATTTCAGTAAGGCCTTTGACAAGGTCCCGCATGGGAGGTTAGTTAGGAAAATTCACTCGCTAGGTATACATGGAGAGGTGGTAAATTGGATTAGACATTGGCTCAATGGAAGAAGTCAAAGAGTGGTAGTAGAGAATTGCTTCTCCGAATGGAGGCCTGTGACTAGTGGTGTGCCACAGGGATCAGTGCTGAGTCCATTGCTATTTGTCATCTATATCAATGATCTGGATGATAATGTGGTAAATTGGATCAGCAAATTTGCTGATGATACAAAGATTGGAGATGTAGTAGACAGTGAGGAAGGTTTTCAGAGCCTGCAGAGGGACTTGGACCAGCTGTAAAATGGGCTGAAAAATGGCAGATGAAGTTTAATACAGACAAGTGTGAGGTATTGCACGTTGGAAGGAGAAACCAAGGTAGAACATACAGGGTTAATGGTAAGGCACCGAGGAGTACAGTGGAACAGAGGGATCTGGGAATACAGATACAAAGTCCCTAAAAGTAGCGTCACAGGTAGATAGGGTCGTAAAGACAGCTTTTGGTACATTGGCCTTTATTAATCAAAGTATTGAGTATAAGAGCTCGAATGTTATGATGAGGTTGTATAAGGCATTGGTGAGGCCGAATCTGGAGTATTGTGTTCAGTTTTGGTCACCAAATTACAGGAAGGATATTAATAAGGTTGAAAGAGTGCAGAGAAGGTTTACAAGGATGTTGCCGGGACTTGAGAAACTCAGTTACAGAGAAAGGTTGAATACATTAGGACTTTATTCCATGGAGCGTAGAAGAATGAGGGGAGATTTGATAGAGGTATGTAAAATTATGATGGGTATAGATAGCGTGAATGCAAGCAGGCTTTTTCCAGTGAGGCAAGGGGAGAAAAAAAATAGAGGACATGGGTTAAGGGTGAGGGGGGAAAAGTTTAAAGGGAACATTAGGGGGGACTTCTTCACACAGAGAGTGGTGGGAGTATGGAATGAGCTGCCAGACGAGGTGGTAAATGCGGGTTCTTTTTTAACATTTAAGAATAAATTGGACAGCTACATGGATGGGAGGTGTATGGAGGGATATGGTCCATGTGCAGATCAGTGGGACTAGGCAGAAAATGGTTCGGCACAGCCAAGAAGGGCCAAAAGGCCTGTTTCTGTGCTGTAGTTTCTCTGGTTTCTATGGCTTCTAACCGGGCTGGGTGAGGTACTCCTGGGCTGGGCGGGGCACAAGGACGGGACGAGACACGTGGACTGGCCAAGCACACGAATCGGCCGCCCTGGGAACACCGGACGCAGTAAATCTCATCAGTTGACTCTCAGATGAAGTGTCGCCTCACGTGGAAGGACTGTCTGGGGCCCTGAATGGTGGTGAGGGAGGAAGTGAAAGGGCAGGTGAAGCACTTGTTCCGCTTACAAAGATAAGCGCCGGGAGGGAGATCGGTGGGAAGGGATGTGGGTGGGCGGGAACAAATGGAAAAGGGTGTCGCGTAAGGATCGATCCCTGCGGAAAGCAGAGAGAGTGGGGGGGGGGGCGCTGGGGAGGGTAAGGTGTGCTTGGTGGTGGGGTGCTCCCGATGCAGCCTTCTGTATATTGGTGAGACCCGACGCAGACTGGGAGGTCCTTTTGCTGGACACCTACGTTCTGTCCTCCAGAGAAAGTAGGATCTCCCAGTGGCCATATATTTTAATTCCACGTCCCATTCTCATTCTGATATGACTGTCACAACCTCCTCTACTGTCAAGATGAGGCTACACTCAGGTTGGAGGAACAACACCTTAAATTTCGTCTGGGTAGCCTCCAACCTGATGGCATGAACATTGACTTCTCCAACTTCCATTAATGCCCCACCTCCCCTTCTTATCCCATCCGTTATTTATTTATTTATTCATTTATTCATTTGTTCGTTCATTCATTCATTCATTTATTCATTTATTCTATTTCCCAGCTCTCTCTCTCTCTCTCTCTCTCTCTCTCTCTCTCTCTCTCTCTCTCTCTCTCTCTCTCTCTCTCTATTTCTCTCTCTCTCTCTGCTCTCTGTGTCCCTCTCTAAATAGCTGCTTGCCTGCTCTCCATCTTCCTCCGGGGCTCCCCTCCCGCTTTCTTTCTCCCTAGGCCTCCTGTCTCCTCTCCCTTCTCTAGTCCGGTATCCCTTTTCCCAGCTCTTAGCTTTATCCCCTTCCCCTCCTGTCTTCTCCTATCATTTCGGATCTTCCCCTCCCTCTCCCTCCTTCAAATCTTTCACTATCTTTTCTTTCAGCTTTTCCCGACGAAGGTTGTCGGCCCGAAACTTTCGACTGTGCTGCTTTCTGTAGATGCTACCTTGCCTGTTGCTTGAATTTCCAGCATCTGCAGATTTCCTCGTATTTGCATCAGACATCCTCTGTGCACCACTGTCGCATTAACCATTGTCTCATTGATCACTGCCTGCCAACCAGGTTCATAACTAGCATTCATACACTCAGTAACACAGTTGGACATATAGTAGGTCCTGTATCTATTGTTCATAGGTTGCACACAGTTCAACAATAACAGACACAATATTCAAATAGTCTTCTATAAAGCAGAATTATTCATTCCATCTCATTCCATCCGGGACATTAGACAGGGAGCAATGGTTAGAATGGCTGAGATATTCTATCACATGTCCTCAAACAGAGAGGTGCTGCTTCGTGTTAGTGGCACAAACCTATTGGGTCAATGGTCAACCCACGGCTGAATGGCTAACCCTTCCCAAATTCTACTTTTCCCTTAATCCACAATTTCTCCTGCTTTACAAAATTCATGTGACAGAAAAATGCATATTTTACATTCGCCCGTGTCCCTCAACACTTTGCAACATCCGTGGATCCATTTCAGCTGGACAAGAATAACACCCTAGTAAAGTGGTAATGGAACGGAAGTTAACTGATGGCACAAATTCACTCAGTCTGTAACCAAACCAAGTGCATTATTTAGAGATGGGCTCAGCGGTGTATCTAGCGTGTGGAGTGACCCTGGGCATGCACCTTGGGCAGGGTATGTACGAATAATTCAGTAGAATACAGACAGGTTCTATAAAAGAGGGATTAAGTAAGGACTTTCGTAGATAAGAAGGATAAAAAAGGTGAAATTCTTGATTCCAGAAAACTTGTGAGCAATGTCAAAGAGCATGGAGGAATCCACGTCAAACTTGCAAACGTATTGGAGCCCATCCATTGATTCGCAGAAGCGCTGAGAACTTCATTTTGGGTTGAAGACCCAGTGCCTTGCAGCTGATATCTCAGATCCTGACGCAGCACAGGCGGACTCCAACCACGTGTATGTGTGTCGATGTGGAAGCTCAGATTTTCACTGTCTAAACTCAGGATGTGGCCAGCATGCTGGGAATACTAATGTTGAAAAGAGCTGACAGGATGCTGTAACAATACAGAAATCTCACCTCGTTCACAGTGCTGGGGTAGCTCGGCTGTCATGCGGAGGGAGCAGCGGTGACGTTGTGCAGTAAAGACTGCATTCATTATCCCACCATTGTCATTCTGCCAGTTATCTTGTCATTATAAGAAAGGATATCCAAGCCTCATAGGATAAGCAGAAGCCCTTCTCATCAGAAATGATGCTAATCCTGATGGGAGGATACAGTGTAAAGACAGCCTTCCAGAGACATACTTGCACACCAAAGCCATTTGCAGTCTCCTTCACTAAAGTTCCTCGACCAGGCTATATTCAGCCCAGCCAGCCTTACCGCTGATTTTACTCTGCATGATTCTGCTCCCAACTTGCTTCAATAATTCCATCAAAGGTTCAAAGGTCCAATTTAATGTCAGAGAAATGTGTACAATATACATCCTGAAATGTTTTGTGTTCGCAAACATCCACCCAAACAAAGTGCCCCAAAGAATGAATGACAGGTAAACATAAGAACGCCCAAGTCCCCACCCCCAGCTCCCCCCTGCTGTGCAAAAGCGGTTGCAAGAAATAATCCCCCCTCCCGCCACCGACAAAAAACAAGCATCGGCACCGCCACCAAGCAGACAAGTGTGAGCAAAGCAATAGCAAAGACACAGACTTGAAATTACCCCAAACACTTCGAGTTTCACCCAGTCTTCGACATACCACAGGTTCTCTCTTTCCTTAATAAGGGAAAGGGAGTGTCTCGATCAGCAGACAAATGTATTTCCTTCTTCACAAACTCTACTCAGTCTCCACGTCAGTGTTTCTGTATTGTTTACTGAAGACTCCTCCTCTCATGGCAAGTTTGATTTCTACCTTCTTAACAATCTTTGGATAAGTAAGTGAAATTTTTTGGAGACTAACTTGTGTTGTTGGCCTTTGTCTCCCCCAGCTGACCAATGGAGCCATTCTGTCGCCATCTTCTTAGGTAAAGACACTAAGGGTGCAAAAATGTTCTTATTCCACTTGCCAAGATTGGATTGATAAAACCGGTTTGGAATATTTATTTTGTGTTGTCTTGTATTTCATGTTGCAGCTAAATACATTTTTGCAGAACAGTGAATTAGGATGTGTTTTCCTGCTGCAGTTGGATGAATTGGTACTGTAATTGGGCGAACATTCAACCTGGGCAGGCATGCCGCTACTTTTTCTCTTTCATCTTGTTCCCTTTTGCTTCTGAAACCACGCCACCCCCCCCCCCCCCGCCACACACACACACACACACACACACACACACACACACTTTTTCTGAGCGTCTAGCTGCTTGACACGGAGCTGGTTAACAAAAGCAGAGCCCCTGCAAAAGGAAGCCTGTGCGGCACACAGCGGAATTAGAGCCATAGAACCATCAAAATACAGCACAGAAACAGACCCTTCAGCCCATCTAGAGGGGCCGAAAAATTTAAACTGCCTACTCCCATCGAATGTACCAGGACCATAGCCCTCCATACTCCTACCATCCATGTACCTATCCAAACTTCCCTTAAATACTCAAATTGAGCTTGCATGTACCTCCTGTGCTGGCAGTTCGTTCCCCACTCTCACAGCCCTCTGTGTGAAAAAGTTTCCCTTCATGATCCCCTTAAACTTTCCCCCTTTTTCTTCTGCTGTGTACTGCAGAGCTCCTCCTGGGTGGTGTAAGTTGTAGAATCTTTGTTGCAGCTGAACAGTTCTTAGCTCTTTTACAATTTTGTCTGGTAACCACGTGGCATTTGTGTGTGCAGGAATCCCTGTGTTGCAGACCATGTTGTAGGCATTAACCCTTAAACTCCCTTAACTGCTTTTTGGATAATTGTGGTGGTTCAGCTGCAGACTGCAGCAGACCATTACAGAACACAAGCATCTTCGACAGCTCCAGGCACCAGCATTGATTTGTGTCAATTCACTGATTGGTCACGCACTGTCTTGCCACCAAGAGGGTGTTTATTCCTTTTTCTCAAGTTACACCAAGATCGGGGTCCCTAGCCTCTTATATGCCATAGACTGATACCATTAAGCAAGGGGTTTGTGGTTGCCAGGTAGATATCTAGAGCTTTAATGTGGTATCTGCAGGTTGTGGTCTGATCACCCTGCGCAGTGAAGAAGCTTGCACAAAGCTATTCACGAATTCCATTCTTGTTTCTCTGGCATTGGAGACTCTCACTTAGGGAAGTGACAACCAGTGCATTGTCTCTTCAGGTTTGAGCTTCTAATTACGGCTGCAGAAGGTGACAGTCTTGAGCGAGAGCGTCTTTACTGAACCACTAACGCCTGGTAGATTGTTCTCTTACTGAGTTTCAGAGAATTGCTCCTGAAGATTTTGTGTATGAGAGCCCTTCTTCCAAGAGAATTCCCTCAGTGTCCCCCGCAGCTTCCTGTCTCATCAAACAGCTTGTCCTTCTCTCTATGCTGTCTGCCCAATCTGCATACAAAGAGAATACCTGTTTGTCCACGCCCCCGTCCCCCATATCTGGGAGAAACTTGTGCCTGCAGAAACCTTGAAGTCAAACCAAAAGCTTAGTGGTTTGGCACATCATTCCCTGTACACTGCCCAAGTGTAAATATTAGAAACAACCGAAACTTTGTGGATTTCCAGTTCACCAATCAGAAATAAATCAAATCTCTCAGCGTAGTCTCAACTAACCTGAGTTTTTCAAAAAAATGTATGAGTATTTCAAGATAGCCTGCTGTGCTAAAAGGTGTCGTGTTACCACTGCAAGTTGTTTGGGATAAATAGGAATGCATCACAACACTGTATAGACACGTATCACAATGATGAAAGAATTGAACTTTTGTATCGGTAGAGCTGTCTAAAGGAATGACAGATTCTATGATTACCATTGCACATAAGGATATTTTGAAATATCTGTACAGTTTTGAAAAGGAAAGTCGGTCCTGAGGAGTCTCAAAGCTGTTGATTGATTTCTGCTTGCTGTGAATAGGATGTCGCAGGGGTTTGTTTGTTTCTTAAATTCTTAGACTTGGGCTAGTGCACAGGTATTGGTGTACCTGTGTTTTGTCTTTTATTTATGCAGAAACCAGTTTATCCCAGATATGACAGGGATTTGGGGCCATTCTTCTCTTTTGATTAAGAATGAGGTGAGGGCCTGGAGAAAGAGGGCAAGCAACTCAAAGAGAGAGAGGAAGGAATGAATACTAAGGAGTTTTGATAACTGCATGGAATATTCAGAAGCAATTCATCCACCTAAACATCAATAAGAAACAGTGTATCAGATGTCTGTGCATCAGGAAGGATTTTCTCTCTGAAACCTGCCACCTGTTCCAAACATGGATAAACTAGTTGTTGTTTTCAGTTGGCAATGTAGGGACTGTACGTTTGTCACGCTGCAACTGGCACGGAACTTTAATTCCCACATACATCGGAGCTCATTTTACCAAACCTCAGGAAGAGATGCCGCATGCAACATAAAAGAAAACAGTTGTTATTATTTTAATAAGTGGCTTCCTAAAAATAAATACCTTAAAGACTACACACTTAATTTGTCTCCTTCAATAATATTAAGAAAGAAAAAACGGTTTTGTTTCCAGTAACTTGACTGTATCCTCATTCAATATCCAGCTCAGATTTATGATCTAATAGAGAATACCACTGTAATTCGCTGATTATGTCTTGTTTTAAAATATCAAAGACAAAATATCTTTTGAACTATTATGGTTTTTAGAAATTCACCAGCTTGATTACCTCTGATTTTGAACGCTGGAAGCTATGCTGAAAAACGATCAGCACGCTCTTAATATAAGTAATTATTGATTCCTCTACGATTACTGCCTTGCTGTTAGAAAAGGTCATTTGCAGAAAGCTTATTTTATTCAAATACGTGTCAAAGTGGAAATGTCTTTCCTTCGGGTCAGTGCCAGTGAATCATTAACAATATATTTCTATGAAAATTTCATGGGACAATGGGGCTAAAGTAAGGTGCCTGTTGCATCTTACATTCCGCATCATTGCCTTCCTTTAGTTTCTCTTCATTGAATGAAATGAATGTAAATCTGACATGTATCACCCTCATCTTTTTGGTAACACTATCATGCTCTCAGGTGTCTCTCTGATTTATATTAACGTCATTTGACATCTGTATTCGTTAATACCCTCAATATGCATGTACAGAAAGTGTATTAACTTCTCATTTCATTGAAGTACCTTTGTTTCAAATGGCTGCCCTACATTGTGAATCCATGAATGAAACAAAGTCTTCAGGATGGATTTTGGGCACTGTAGTATGAAAACTACACAATGTTCTGCTTACGAGATGCAGATGCATTGCCGCGATGTAGCCCTTGACTAGCGATGGTACAGTGGCTTAGTGATGGATCTATCAGGCAAACCTGTCTGGAAAAATAAAAAGAAGGGAGAAGATTGGGGACGAAGAAAAGTTGATCCAACACGACCAAATGGCGGGATTCCGTTTGGTAGCGAGACTTGATGCGGACATCGAGCACATATTTGGTGCACGCGACCCCTGCCAGCAGTCTCGAACTGTAAACGCTCCCGTCCCATGGCACTGGCCGACCTAAACTTGGAGCCGTTTAACCTTGACTCGCCAGTCCATTGGGCGGACACGAATCATTGGTAGTCGTTGATGCGCATTATAAATGGATTGAAGCCAAAACGGTGAAGACCTCGACCAACAGGGCGACGATAAACACTTCACACATTTTGTACGCATGGAATCCCTGATACTGTCGTCTGTGATAACTGTCCCGAGTTTACAAGTAAGGAATTCCAACTATTTGCAGAAGATAATGGAGTTCGATCGCAGCATACGTCCCTTTATCACCCATCTTCAAACGGTATGGCTGAATGAGCTGCTCAGATGTCACGCAGGGGACACAACAGTTTCATGGGGACATACACCACAGGATCTACTAAATACGTTATTAATAACTTTATTCTTGTAAGCGATCGCTGCAAACAGAAGCCTCTAACTTCCCATTCGGAGTTGAGCTTTTGAACCGCCTGTATGAACTGGCATTTTTGCGGTGTGAAGTGAAAGCTCGAAGGCGCTGGACGCTGCTGCCTTGAAAGCTGAATCAATCCGTCGGGGTCCGGGTCGGAGATCCGAGAACGAGCCAATGTACAGCCATCGCCGGAGCGGACTAAGGCGATTCGATGTGTCAGAGCAGAGGCGAGCGGAGGGGAGGCAGAGCCCGGTCCCGTGCCCGAGACCGAGGACAGATCCGAGATTAGATCGATTTTGAAGTGGGGCCGAATTGGAAAGTTGGGAACGAGCAGAATCGAGGCGGTGAGGCCAGACCCGAGAGAGTATCGGAGCAGCAGAGCCCGGGTCCGAAAGCGAGGAACGATGCGACGTTTGGACGTTTTCATCGACGGACCAGTCTAGACGATGGACACTGCTTTGTACTGGGGCAAGGACATGTTCTTGAATCGGTTCTTGCAACGTCTGGCTTCCTGTCTGCGGTGTGGGGGAGTGGAGGGGGGGGGGTGGATTGGCTGGGGACTCACTTTCCTGACCTTCAGTTCTGAATGTTTATCGTTTGCAGCATTGGTCCTTTTGTTTTTTTACCCTGCACATCCGGTGTTTGACTGTTTTCTTTCTTAGTCGGTTCTGTCGGTTTTCTTTGTTGTGTGGTTATTTGTAAGGAGACAAATCTAAATGTTGAAAACGTATACATTGATAATGAATGCACTTTGAATTTTGAACTGTAAACAGGTACATCTCCATCGATGGGTCAGCAGTGGAGAGACCGAGAAGCTTCCATTTCCAGTGTGTCCACAACTCTGTAGATGATGGATTGGGAAAGAAGAATTAATGCAATTACGAGAGTTATGTTGTCTCAAAAGCCTCCAGAACATTCATACAGGTGTACCTTGGACACTATGCGGGCTGTTGCATCCCGTCAGGTGTGGAGGCACTAATACAGCAGATCGGAAAAAAGCCACAAAGTGTTTTAAATTCAGTCATCTCCAGCAATAGCATCAGGCTGCTCACCATATTCAGAAAGCAATGGCTGAACAAGACGGCATCCATCATTAAGGACCCTCAAGGTGCAGAACACTTTGCATTACTGTCATCAGTAAGGAGGTACCTGGTCACAGGTCACAGCCTGAACGTTTCAGCAACACATGAGCGCAGAATGCGTACAGCAATATGGCATCGTAGGCACTCGGTTGTGCCCAGTTTTAGCCTACGCCAAGATCAATCTGACGCTTCAATGTCAAAAATCAGGAGTGACTTCAATACATTTCGTGCTGTCGTTGTCAATCACGCCTGCACAATGGGTTGGTGAGTTCAGTGTGACTGAAGAAGTGTGGACAAAGTTGGAATAAGGTGATGAAATCCGTGTGGTCTACAACTACATCGGGCAAATAACACAGACTGTGCAAGCTCGCTTTAATGTTCATATAATGTGGGATTGGTTTCAGGATAAATCGTGAGCTAACTCAAAGCTAACACTTGCTTTGTGAGATATGGAGCGAGATATCTTACAATTACTATCAAATAAAATGAATGTGAAGGCAACAATAGAAGTAGGTGATAGGTCATGACTGACATTTCAATCCGGAATGTGCGGAACAGCTTTAAAAAGTTTCTGATTGTCTATTTTACTAGACGGTGTTATGGACTGAGCTTTAAGTATTCCCCGTGGTGCCGAGAGAATACAGAAATAGAAACGTCACCTTGTTTGTTAACTGACTGTAACTAACTCGAGTTGTTGTGCAACCTTTGTTGCTGTTGTTATTTTTTTTAACCGGGGAATAGATTAATATATAAAAGGGCAGCGAGATCAGAACTCAGGCGAGTGGCGCATCGTGCAAGGAGTGCGGTACATTTTGTTCAATACCCGAAAATGGCTCTACCGACAATCCGGCAAGTAAGGATGGTATTTTACCCTTTTCTCGCAGCTTTCGGTGTTCCGGGTAAGTCGACACATCCTCTGTCTGAAATGTTAGGGACGGTCTCTATTAACAGTCATTTCACTGGGTGTTGTTTATGGGCGAAACCAGCCCAGCCCGGAGACACGGCAGACTACTGCTGCTGAACGGTTCGTCTCCGCTCTATGCGCTGATGCAGGATCAAGTTCACTGCCGCTACACTCCCTCCACAGTTTAGCGCAAACGATGCTGCTGAAATTCAGAGAAATCAATCCTCTCCGCTGTGACCACTGTCAGAGTAAATTTGATACCGCGGATTGTTGCCGATTGAAATATATTTTGTGACCTAACTTTTGGTGAAGGAGCAGTAGAACAGTACGAATTGTGGGAACATTGTGGATTGTACCAACTGCCGCCGTAGCTAAACTCTCTCTCTCTCTCTATCTCTCTCTCTCTCCCCCTCTCTCTCTTTCTCTCTCTCTCGCTCTCTCTCTCTCTCGCTCTCTCTCTCTCTCTCTCTCTCTCTCTCTCTCTCTCTCTCTCTCTCTCTCTCTCTCTCTCTCTCTCTCTCTCTCTCTCTCTCCCTCTCCCTCTCTCTCTCTCTCTCTCTCTCTCTCTCTCTCTCTCTCTCTCTCTCTCTCTCTCTCTCTCTCTCTCTCTCTCTCTCCCTCCCTCTCTCTCTGTCTCTCTCTCGCTCACCTGCTCTCTCCCACTCCTTCCCTATACCCCTTTGTGGATTTCCGATCAATCATTTGATTATATGTCATACCCGTACCAGTTGGGGATTATAGTAAATATATCTACCACAAGAAGGGGGTGTCCAGCTGGGGATTTGAATTAATTTCTCCCTATCGCACCTTTAAGATGATAATGAATGTGATTAAAAATGGCGGATATATCCAAGTGGAAGAGCTTATTTATTGGTAGACGTTTCTGAAACTATTCGAGTTTAAGCTAGATTGTGTACAAGCGGCACTGGACGAGTCAGTGAAGTCCGATTCCGTTTCACCCTGGGACTGGTGACCGACAGCGGGCACGACCCCACTTACTCCGGGCCAGTACCGGCTCAATAATAATGAGAGTTACTTTGAGTGGAATCCGTCGGCTGCACATCAGCCGATCATCCTACAGCTACTGTGTTCAGCTCTGTCACGGCTCTCATTCCCTACGGCTGGTGTCTGAATGGAGCTTCAAGGGTAAGAACCATTGAAATGATGGTCGCACGGGTAGGGAATGTAGTGCGCAAGGGAGGTATGGGAGAAGATGGTGATCTCCCTTATTTTTCTGGGTTGCGATGGCGAATGAGCAGCAGTGCTGCCCCCTCCCGGTTACATCGCCAAGGTGACATCGAGAGCACGTCACCAGCAACTTAACCAGGAGCAGTGCTGCCCCCTATCGGTTACATCGCCAAGGTGAAATTGAGAGCGCGTCACCAGCAACTTAACCAGGAGCAAAGGCATAGTTCGGCTCCGATCATTTTTAGTTCACTGAATAAAGATTTTTTATTCTCTCTTGGAACATATTTCCCCGGTAATTTTGCCGATCACTGTCGGAATGGTATTTTCACATTGGATTCCGAGAACGCTTCTCCTCGCCCTGTTTGTAACTCACAATTTGTGACTCTTTCCCTAGCGAACCTATTTGCAATCGTGGTGCTCCTCCGAGGGAATTGCGGCCTTTCCAAATGTATATCGCTCTACATGGTTGGCATGGCAATGGCAGATCTCCTGGTGATGATGTTCTGTGTAATCGGGTACCATATCATCATGTACCAGTTTCCAAAATCCTTCCTGTCCTACACATCCGCCTGTAAGGTCGTCCTGTATTTCATGTTGACCAGCCTGCTAACCTCCGTATGGTACACTGTCCTGTTCACAGTCGATCGGTTTGTAGCGATCTGTTACCAGAAACTGAAAACGAAATATTGCACAGTGAGGACAGCTGTTGCCGGCATTATAACCGTGGCGCTCCTGGGGCATTTACAGAGCGTTCCGCTTCTATTTGAGTATAAACCTATGGGTATAGTTAAAGGTATTCAGTGGGGCTGTCAGCCGAGTTCGTGGTTCATGACGTCTCTTGTGGGAGTTGCATTCTCCTTTCTGCAGAGTATTTTAACGGTTGTATTACCTTTTGTTCTGATAACCCTGTTTAACTGTCTGACAGTGAGGCGCATTTTATTAGCCAGTAAAGTGCGCCGCGGACTGCGCGGTCACAGCAGTCAAACACAGAAGGATCCGGAGATGGAAGGCCGCCGGAAATCCATAATTTTACTCTTTAGTGTGTCCGGCAGTTTCATTTTGTTGTGGCTGACGGCCGCCGTGAGCTTTCTGACCACCCGACTCACAGGAACCGCGCATTACGACGGTGATTACACCAACTCTGCCTATGTCGCCACTGAAGCCGGCTACATGCTCATGTATCTGAGTTCCTGCACGAACACCTGCATTTATACAGCGACCCAGACTAAGTTTAGAGAAGAAGTGCGGCTGGTGTTAAAATCTCCTTGGACTTTGTTTTTAACATTGTTTAAAAAACACAAGTAAAGGAAAGCACATGCTCCTAACGGTCGAATTATCTACTAATGTTCCGCATCGGGCATCCGTCATTGGGTCGTGATGTACATCTGGGTTTTATGTGTTTAAGTGTAACGAGTCTCTCTATTAAATTGACTTGGAATAAAATATAACTCTATTTCCGTGCAGAAGCGTTCTTGACAGCCGTGACGTCATCAACAATCCCGGTATCCGATCGCTCAGTTGATTTCATTCACTCGTTGCGTTTGACAGCAGCGTTGACACTCAGGGCTCATTCGGCCGCAGGGTAACCCGGGTAAAGGTGGAACCATCGCAATGACTTTTACACTGGCACTGGAGATTCGGTGCGGTCAGCCCTGTGACAGAGCTACATTCTTGTAGATTGCAGTGGGGAAAAATATTGCATAGATTCTGCCCCAGCCCGACTATGGCGACCTATGTCAATCCCCAGAGCCATAGTACAGCCCGTGTCCCTCGCTACCTTTGTTAACCAAGGGTTGTCTAGACACGTTTCCATTATTTTATTATCACCTGCATCCAGCACGTCTGCTGTAGACATAACCACGCAGTAATGGGCGATAAAAGAGTGTCTTCAGATCTGTGTATGCATGCGCCTGTAGTTTTAGCCACTGCTGACGTTGGAAAAGACAAAGTTGTTGGCTATCTGTACAATATTTACCTCCTCATAATTGTACACACTTTTACAAGGACCCTTCACTTTATTTTCTATTTCAAACAATCAAACTTCTCCTTATAGTTTATCCCCTTCTCCACAGTCCAGTAAACAATCTGGTGAATTTCATTCACCATCTCTCAGTTCTTACAACATCCTTCCCATGGCGTGACAACCAGGATTGCACCCATTGCTCTCAGTCTGTTATAACAGTGCTCCGTATAGCTGTAAGCTCGAGTCGGAATTCTTCCTCTCAAAGCCGCGGTGAACAATGCAAGAGTAACAAAATCCACTTTCGCTGTACTGTCTCACTGCATTCAGAAAGGTATAGCCTACCCTTGAAAGGTTACAACTAAAAACGACTCTCCAAAGCTCTACATGTCCTCCCAGACTTTTATTTCACAATGTGCATTAAGTCACATTTTGCTGCACAAACACTTTTACAAACAGTAAAGGACCCAGCAGAAAATCTACAGCTCGCCACTTATTGCCGGCGTCCGGCAGGAGAGACACGCTGGCACATTACCATCTGCATCCTTTTACCAAGCTAATTCTGTGACTAGTTTAACAATTCATCTTGGCGTCCCTGTATTTGTCATGGGTGCCTTGTTAGAAACATAATGAAAGTCCATCCAAACTCTATCTACCTTCCTGCTTCGTTAAATCGTCGAGATTATTCCTTTAAAATCACAGACATATTTGTGACACATGACGTGGCCGGTACGAGACCACACTGACTCCTTATTCGCTTCGATGAGCTGCCTTCCGAGCTGCATATACATACATTCTGTTAACCGAAATTTTCTCCCATGACATTCCCGTACCGATATAAAGAGAAATGATCTCGATATTCAACAAATGAAGTGATAAGGGCAGCGATGTGCAAACGGTGAAGAAGGGAGTCAAAGACATTTCAGGCGGAACAGACGGTAAACGAGGTTTGGGGGATAAATTGAAGACACGTGTTTGCATAACTAACGGCACAACTAAATCGACATAGCTGGGTTTATAATACTATGCACTTGTATCCAGATGACTCCAAGGACCCGTTCAAATCAGTCCCTGATCCCAGAGGTCAGCGCTCTTTCATTCATGCACGCCGGGCCCTCCGTCCACCGCGGACGTCCATCCTTCAGCCACCTGAGGTGAAATTTCCGCAGTACCATCCGTCAGCTCAGTAGCCTCTCTATTCCTTCCATTTCTGAGAATTCTCTCAGTGGACAATTGGGCGAGATACGCATCCCGTCAACAACTCATCCACAAGAATGCTCCAAGCCATATGGTAAAGGACACGTAACTGAAAGCGTTCCAGGAAAACGAAACGGGGCAAATAGAGCATAGCCGCCTGGGTAATAACTGGAAATAGCAATCACACTGCGAAAATTCTCTTAGACCATAAGACCATAAGACAAAGGAGCACAAGTCGGCCATTCGGCCCATCGAGTCTGCTCCGCCATTTTATCATGAGCTGAACCATTCTTCCATTTAGTCCCACTCCGCCGTCTTCTCAGCATAACCTTTGATGCCCTGGCTACTCAGATACCTATCAATTTCTGCCTTAAATACACCCAGTGACTTGGCCTCCACTGCTGCCTGTGGCAACAAATTCCATAGATTCACCACCTTCTGACAAAAAAAAATTCTTCGTACTTCTGTTCTGAATGGGCGCCCTTCAATCCTGAAGTCATGCCCTCTCGTACGATACTCCCCCATCATGGTAAACAACTTTGCCACATCCACTCTGTCCATGCCTTCCAACATTCGAAATGTTTCTATGAGGTCTCCCCTCATTCTTCTAAACTCCAAGGAATACAGTCCAAGAGCGGACAAACGTTCCTCATATGTTAACACTCTCATTCCCGGAATCATTCTAGTGAATCTTCTCTGTACCCTCTCCAACGTCAGCACATCCTTTCTTAAATAAGGAGACCAAAACTGCCCACTGTACTCCAGGTGAGGTCTCACCAGCGCCTTATAGAGCCTCAACATCACATCCCTGCTACTATACTCTATTCCTCTAGAAATGAATGCCAACATTGCATTCGCCTTCTTCACTACCGACTCAACCTGGAGGTTAACCTTATAGATATCCTGTACGAGGACTCCCAAGTCCCGTTGCATCTCAGAACTTTGGATTCTTTCCCCATTTAAATAATAGTCTGGCCGTTTATTTCTTCTGCCAAAGTGCATAACCATACACTTTCCAACATTGTACTTCATTTGCCACTTCTTTGCCCATTCTTCCAATCTATCCAAGTCTCTCTGCAGCCTCTCCGTTTCCTCAGTACTACCGGCCCCTCCACCTATCTTTGTATCGTCAGCAAACTTCGCCACAAAGCCATCTATTCCATAGTCCAAATCGTTGATGTACAATGTAAAAAGAAGCGGCCCCAACACTGATCCCTGCAGAACACCCCAGGTAACCGGCAGCCAACCAGAATAGGATCCCTTTATTCCCACTCTCTGTTTCCTGCCAATCAGCCAACGCTCTATCCACGGATGTAACTTTCCCGTAATTCCATGGGCTCTTATCTTGTTAAGGAGCCTCATGTGTGGCACTCATTCTTGTAACCTCATCCTTGGCAATCGACACCAACAACTTCCCAACCACAGATGTCAAGCTAAAAGGTCTATAATTTCCTTTTTGCTTTTTGCCCCCTTCTTAAATAGCGGAGTGACATTTGCAATCTTCCAGTCTTCCGGAACCATGCCAAAATCTATCGACTTTTGAAAGATCAGCGCTAATGTCTCCACAATCTCCACAGCTACTTCCTTCAGAACACACGGGTGCATTCCATCTGGTCCAGGAGATTTATCTACCTTTAGACTATTCAGCTTCCTGAGTACTTTCTCTGTCGTAATTGTGACTGGGCACACTCCTCTTCCCTGCCACCCTTGAGTGTCCGGTATACTGCTGATGTCTTCCTCAGTGAAGACTGATGCAAAATACTCGTTCAGTTCCTCTGCCATCTCCTTATTTCCCATTACAATTTCTCCAGCATCATTTCTATCGGTCCTATATCTACTCTCACCTGTCTTTTCCTGTTTATATACTTGAAAAAGCTTTTAGTATTCTCTTTGATATTATTTGCGAGCTTCCATGCATAGTTAATCTTTTCCCGCTTAATGACATTCTTAATTTCTTTTGTAAGGTTTTAAAAACTTCTCAATCCTCTCTCTTCCCACTAATTTTTGCTTCCTTGTATCCTTTGCTCTAACTTTGGCTTTGCCTTCTCTTGTCAACCACAGTTGCATCACTTTTCCATTCGAAAATTTCTTCTTTTTTGGAATATACCTGCTTGCACCTTCCTCACTTCTCGCATGAACTCCAGCCACTGCTGCTCTGCCGTCTTTCCCGCCAGTGCCCCTTTCCAGTAAACTTTGGCCAGTTCCTCTCTCATGGCACTGTAATTTCCTTTACTCCACTGAAATACCAACACATCAGATTTCGGCTTCTCTTTTTCAAATTTCACAGTGAACTCAATCATGTTATAATCACTGCCTCCTAAGGGTTCCTTCACCTCAATCTCTCTAATCACCTCCGGTTCATTACATAATACCCAATCCAGTACAGCTGATCCCGTAGTGAGCTCAACAACAAGCTGTTCTAAAAAGCCATCTCGCAGACATTCTACAAATTCTCTCTCTTGAGATCCAGTGCCGACCTGATTTTTCCAATCCACTCGCATGTTAAAATCCCCCACAATTATCATAACACTGCCCTTCTGACAAGCCTTTTCTATTTCCTGTTGTAATTTGCATTCTACATCACTGCAGCTGCTTGGAGGCCTATAAATAACTGCCATCAGAGTCCTTTTACCCCTGCGATTTCTTAGCTCAACCCATAAATATTCTGCACCTTCCGATCCTATATCACCTCTTTCTAATGATTTAATATCATTTCTTACCAATAAAGCCATTCCTCCCCCTCTACCAACCTTCCTATCCTTCCGATACACCGTGTATCCTTGGACGTTCAGCTCCCAGAGACATGCATCCTTTAGCCAGGTCTCAGTGATGGCCACAATACCATACATGCCAATCTGTAGCTGTACAACAAGATCATCCACTTTATTCCTTATGCTGCGTGCATTTAAGTATAGCACCTTAAGACCAGTTTTTGGTACTTTTCGCTTTGATTTCACTGCAACTTTATTGCACTGCAACTCATCCCAATGGCTACAATTTTGCCCCATCACCTGTCTGCCTTTCCTGACGTCTTTACTGCGCACTATCTTAGATTTATTTCTGTGTTTCATAGAAACATAGAAAATAGGTGCAGGAGTAGGCCATTCGGCCCTTCGAGCCTGCACCGCCATTTATTATGATCATGGCTGATCATCCAACTCAGAACCCCGCCCCAGCCTTCCCTCCATACCCCCTGATCCCCGTAGCCACAAGGGCCATATCTAACTCCCTCTTAAATATAGCCAATGAACGGGCCTCAACTGTTTCCTGTGGCAGAGAATTCCACAGATTCACCACTCTCTGTGTGAAGAAGTTTTTCCTAATCTCGGTCCTAAAAGGCTTCCCCTTTATCCTCAAACTGTGACACCTTTTTCTGGACATGCCCAACATCGGGAACAATCTTCCTGCATCTAGCCTGTCCAATCCCTTTAGGATTTTATACGTTTCAATCAGATCCCCCCTCAATCTTCTAAATTCCAACGAGTACAAGCCCAGTTCATCCAGTCTTTCTTCATAGGAAAGTCCTGCCATCCCAGGAATCAATCTGGTGAACCTTCTTTGTACTCCCTCTATGGCAAGGATGTCTTTCCTCAGATTAGGAGACCAAAACTGCACACAATACTCCAGGTGTGGTCTCACCAAGGCCTTGTACAACTCCAGTAGTACCTCCCTGCTCCTGTACTCGAATCCTCTCGCTATAAATGCCAGCATACCATTCGCCTTTTTCACCGCCTGCTGTACCTGCATGACCACTTTCAATGACTGGTGTATAATGACACCCAGGTCTCGTTGCACCTCCCCTTTTCCTAATCGGCCACCATTCAGATAATAATCTGTTTTCCTATTTTTGCCACCAAAGTGGATAACTTCACATTTATCCACATTAAATTGCATCTGCCATGAATTTGCCCACTCACCCAACCTATCCAAGTCACCCTGCATCCTCTTAGCATCCTCCTCACAGCTGACACTGCCACCCAGCTTTGTGTCATCCGCAAACTTGGAGAAGCTGCATTTAATTCCCTCATCCAAGTCATTAATATATATTGTAAACAACTGGGGTCCCAGCACTGAGCCTTGCGGTACTCCACTAGTCACCGCCTGCCATTCTGAAAAGGTCCCGTTTATTCCCACTCTTTGCTTCCTGTCTGCTAACCAATTCTCCATCCACATCAATACCTTACCCCCAATACCGTGTGTATTAAGTTTGCACACTAATCTCCTGTGTTTCTCCTTCCTCCGCTCTCTCATTCTGGTTCCCATCCCCATGCCAAATTAGTTTAAACCCTACCTAACAGCTCTATTAAATTTACCCGCCAGGATATTGGTCCCCTTCGGGTTCAGGTGTAACCTGTCCTTTTTGAACAGGTCATACTTCCCCCAGAACAGATCCGAAATATCCAAAAATCTGAAGCCCTGCCCCCTGCACCAGTCTCTCAGACACGGATTCATCTGCCTGATCCGACTATTCTTGCCCTCGCTAGCACGTGGCACAGGTAGCAATCCCGAGATTATTACCCTGGAAGTCCTGCTTCTCAGCTTCCTTCCTAACTCCTGGAAAACTCTCTCTTCAGCACCTCCTCCTTTATCCTATCTATGTCATTGGTACCAACATGTACCAAGACAAGTGGCTGCTCACCCTCCCACTTCAGAATATTCAGGACCCGATCCGAGACATCCCGTACCCTGGCACCTGGGAGGCAACACACCATGCGGGTATCTCCATGAGGCTCACAGAATCTCCCGTCCGTTCCCCTGACTATGGAATCCCCCATGACTACTGCATTCCTCTTCTCCCTCCTTCTCTCCTGCACAACAGCACCAGGCTCAGTGCCAGAGACCGGGTCACCGTGGGCGTCCCCTGTCAGGTCATCTTCCTCAACAGCATCCAGAACCATATATTTGTTGCTGAGGTGGACAGCCACAGGTATGCTCTCCACTATCCCGGCATTCCCCTTCCCTCTTTTGACATTGACCCAGTTTTCTGACTCCTGTAGCCTAGGGATGACTACCTCCCTGTAGCTCCTGTCTAGCACCTCTTCACTTTGCCTGATAAGCAGTAGGTCATCAAGCTTCAGCTGCAGATCCCGAACACGGTCTCTGAGGAGCTGCATCTCGATGCACCTGGCGCAGATGTGGCCATCAGGGAGGCTGGAGGTCTCCAAGGATTCCCACATCTGACACCCTGAACAAAGCACTAACCCTGCAGGCATGCTATCTAATTCTACAGGAAGGAAACACGAAAAATAAGTCTACTCACCCACTTACCTCGCCAAACAGACGAACTGCAAACCGTTACCTCGTACCCAGTTAGCTGTGAGAGCCCTGCTGTTCTTGTCTGTCCGGGCCGATTCGCGAAAAGGATGGGGCGGGGGAGAGAAAAAAAAAGAGTTGGTGCTTCGCTCTCGCCTCTTCCCATTTACCGCCGAAGCCCGTTGAACCCAAAGCCCTACAGTCTGCTCCCACTCACTCTGCTGCCCGCTGGAAAGGGTGGTCTCCTTTTTAAACTCTCCGCGCTGTCCTGTACATCACGCATCTGCGCAGTCTCGTCCTTCTTGCACTCGAAGAAGTTTTTAAGTCATACTTTATTGATCCCGGGGGAAATTGGTTTTCGTTGCAGTTGCACCATAAATAATTCAATAGTAATAAAACCATAAATAGTTAAATAGTAATATGTAAATTATGCCAGAAAATAAGTCCAGGACCAGCCTATTGGCTCAGGGTGTCTGACCCTCCAAGGGAGGAGTTGTAAAGTTTGATGGCCACAGGCAGCAATGACTTCCTATGACGCTCTGTGTTTCATCTCTGTGGAATGAGTACTCGGTGAAACGTAACCCAGTATCTAGTGACCCACGCTCAGGTTTTCTAGACCGATCTCTGGCCCAGTCAGAGGATCATCAGATTCGCGTTCTGACACAGGTTGACACAGGAATGTTAGTTTTTTGAACTCTGAATGTGCGAGACACTTGCAGTGTATTACCGGCAACAAGTTGTCCTTGGTAAATCAGTGCTTGGGTTGTATTCCTGGGAAACACCGGGCATATGGAGCTCTCAGCATTTGGGATTTGGCCTAGGTCAGTAGTTCTACAGACGGGGCTGGATGTTCCTCCTTCCACAATGAATCGGAAGTCACGGGCAGCTGGACATTGGTTGTGGGGCAATCGCTGATTACACCACTCACTGTGAGATGTGGGCCGATGTGCGAGGATTTCGGGGTCGCTGGGTGGCAGATATAGCTGTGTGACCCTGTGAGTTTGGGTCCTGGCATTTCACAGTTTTAGATCTAAGTACAATAGAGTCGGGGATCAAGCTGCTCAGGTTTATGAGGTGTTGAGCGAGTATTTCTGCCCTGCGCTCAGATGTTTGTTTCTGGAGTTCCTTTGGAAGCAATGACTGCTAATCTGAGGAGAGGATGAGTTACCATTCCATCCTCACAGGGAGAGGCTGTGAGTAAATGGGCTGTTCCGTGTTTACAACAGTAGAAATAGACCCGTGAGTTTGGTGCTCAAACTGTGTTTGCAAATTCCCCCTCACTGTCACCTGTCTCAGTTGGTGGAAATCAGGCAGAATCTCAAGATGCTGGAAATCTGCACTAAAAATGGGAACTATCTGAAGCCATTCTGACAAACGGTTGTGAACCCAAATCGCTAACTGTGTTCTTCTGAAAATGGACCTGTGCACAGGCTTTTGCTTTGTGATACTTAGTGGAACTGTAAACAAAAACATCGCTTTTCCCCTGTAAATCATCCTGCTACCAATTTCCCAGTTATTCCTGAAAATGTGTTCAGTACAATTGTTGCTCACAAGGTTCGCAAGAAAAATCCCAGGAATGACAGGGTTTATGTTCGACAAGCATTTGATGTCTCTGGGCCTGTACTCCACGGAGTTCAGAAGTATAGAGGTGGACGGGATCTTATTTAAACCCACAGAATGCGGAACCGCCTGGATACAGTGGACATGGGGAGGATGTTTCCATCAGACGGGGAGTCTGGGGAATGAGAGGACAGCCGCAGAATAAACAAGCTTCCCTTTAAAACTGAGATGAGAGAAACTTCTTCAGCCAAAGAGTGGTCGATATGAGGAGTTTTTTGCAACAGATGGTGGTTGAGGCTGTCATTGGGTATATTTATGGCAACATATTATTGATCGTGAAGTATGAATCATTTTTTGTTAGCCAGAACTACGAGAGGTTTAATTCAATACAGCACGAGGCATGGTTAAAAACAGGTTTTATAATTTTAGATTTGTCATTTCAAAATGGCTGCAGTGTTAATATTTGTCACAACGAAACTCGCAGCATAAGATGTTGAGTTTGTTATTTACCTTTTCGGTTATTTTTGGTTAGCCACTTCCTCCGTTTCCAAGGTAACAGCCCACCAGGGCTGCAAGATGTGCTCCACATTTTTTTTTTAAATCGCTCTGTGGTCACTGCACCTCAGCGCAGAGACAGTGGCGTCGGGAGCAAATGCAACAGAATGATTGTGTGAGGAAAGGATGCTGTGAGCATTGACTGTCCGGAATGTATACACCAGGGTCAGAATGAACTCAGAACTAACAAACTGGTGGAATGAGGTAACATTTACACAGTTTGGGGTTTTGTTGATATTTTGCTATCAGTTACGATCGGTGCATTAAAATGAAGAGGAAAAAAAAACTACAGTTGCAGGAAATTAAATGCGAGAAGAAGAAGATACAGGAAACGCTCAACCGATCGGCAGCATCTTGGGCGGTCCCACTTCT
The DNA here is from genome assembly GCF_963921235.1 of Mobula hypostoma. Classification (NCBI taxonomy): domain Eukaryota; kingdom Metazoa; phylum Chordata; class Chondrichthyes; order Myliobatiformes; family Myliobatidae; genus Mobula; species Mobula hypostoma. The sequence goes on along the minus strand of NW_026948187.1, from coordinate 1,879,807 downwards.
GAAACTGGGTCTTCCACCATTTGTCCTTTCACAGATATAGCCTGATGTACTGAGTTCCCAGCATTTTCCACTTTATAATTTTACATTTTGTTTCTGCTACACTGTGGGAAACACGAAAGCCAACTGTGCAGGGCAAGATCCCACACAGCGATAAGATAGTGATCAAATGTGCTCCGATTAGCTGCTGGAGACAAGCTGAAGTCCCAAACAGCATAAGAAGACAGCAGAAAGGATATTATAGACCAGTTAGCCTGAACTCAGTGGTTGTGAAGATGTTAGATTCAATTGTTAAGGATGAGGTGATGGAGTACTTGGGGACACAGAACAAGATAGCACAAAGTCCATGTGGTTTCTTTCAAGGAAAATCCTGCCTGACGAACCTGTTGGAATTCATTGAGGAGATTACAAGTAGGATAAACAAAGGGGATGCAGTGGATGTTGTATATTTAGACTTTCTGAAGGCCTTTGGCAAGGTACCACACATAAGGATACTTGCCAAGATAAGAGCCCATGGTATTACAGGAATATTACTAACATGTTTCGAGCATTGGTTGGTTTGTCGGAGGCAGCGACTGGGAATAAAAGGATCATTTTCTAGTTGGCTGCAAGTGACTATTGGTGTTCCGCAGGAGTCGGTGTTGGGACCACTTTTTTTATTCTGTATACAAATTATTTTGATGTGCAATAGGTGGCTTTGTTGCCAAGTTTGCAAATGATACGAAGATCAGTGGAAACGCAGGTAGTGTTGAGGAAACAGGTAGGATGCAGAAGGACTTCGACAGATTAGGAGCATGGACGGGTAAGTGGCAAATGAAATACAATGTCGGAAAATGCATGGTCATGCACTTTAGTAGTAGAAATAAATGTGCAGAATATTTTCTAAACTGGGAGAAAATGCAGGAATCTGAGATGCAGAGGGACTTGGGAGTCCTTGTTGAGAACACCCTGGAATTTAACTTGCAGGTTGAATCTGTGGCGAGGAAGGCAAGTGCCAGATTAGCATTAATTTCAAGAGGTCTAGAATACAAGAGCAAGGATGTGATGCTGAGGCTTTATAAGGCACCGGTGAGGCCTCACCTTGCATTTAATTTTTTAAAAAGCCAAAAGGTGGTAAATTTGTGCAATTGGTTGCCACGAGCTACTGTGGAAACCAAGTCGTTGGGTGTATTTAAGTCAGAGATTGATAGGTTCTTGATTGGATATGGCATCAAAGATTGGGGGGAGAAGGCCAGGAACAGGGGTTGAGGAGGAAAAAAAAATGATCAGCCATGATTGAATGGCGGGGCAGTCTCGATGGGCCAAATGGCCTAATTCTACACCTATGTCTTATGGTCTTATGATCTAAGTGTTTCTGCATCCTCTCGCAATCTGGTTAACAGCATGGTTAACCAGCTTGGACATTGGCACAGACAGAGGGTCCTTAGGTTCCAGTTCTACGTCAGTTTGTGAGTCGAAAATGGCAGGAACATCACGGCAAATCGCCGGCAATGAAGCGACTGTATGTGGATTATAATATTCAGATGGAGTCTCTCAGAATATAGAACTGGCACTATAAGGGCTTCAGTCCAGGACGGTCATTCTACAACTGGGATTGGAATTTTCTCAGACTGCAGTTGAAGTTGAAGTCTCGGGTGGTTAGACATTGGTTATGGGGAAATCACAGACTACACTACCCAGAGGGATGTCATGAATGCCAAATATTTTGGAGTTTTCTAAAGAGGTAATTAGGGATAGACGAAGTTGGGCAGTGTTGTTGTCTGAAATGACTTTGGTAAAGACTTTAACACGATCCTGCATGACAGCTGATCTGGAAGGTTAGGTCACGTGGGATTCACGGGGAGTTTACGAGATGGATTCACACCGGGGTCGAGAACAAGAAGCAGAGGGTGATGATTGAAGATGGATTTAGCGAATGCAGGCTTGTGCCAACTGGAATGTACGAGTCACTATTGAGACCTCTGTAATTCATTACTCATGGCATTGATTTGTACATTAATGTACATGACACGGTTAGCAGGTTTCATACGAAATTCAGGAGTCTGGTTGATAATGCAGCAGGTTACAATGAATTTCCAAGAGATCTTGGAAATGGAGATAGTTATGGAGATAGGCTGAGGAAAGGCAAATGGTTTTCAACTTGAACAAGTGAGGGATGGTGCATTTTGGACAGTCCAACCAGAGTGGGACTGGGATAGTGAATGGGAGGGCACGGAGTGTTGTGGAACAGAGTGACCTGGAAGTACAAGGGTACAGTTCACTGGAAGTTGACGGGCAAGTATAGAGGGTGGGAAAGAAGGCTTTAATGATGCTGGCCTTCATCAGTTAGGAAATTGCGTTTGGATTATGGACATTGTAGTTATATAAATTGTGGGTGAGGCTACACAGAGAATTATGTACAATTCTGTTCACGCTATTGTAGGAAAGACATTATCAAGCTTACTGGGATCAGGGGAGATTGATGAGGATGCTGCCTGGACTGGAGAGTCCAGTTATAGGGAGAGGTTGGGAGAGATGGATCTTTATGCCACGGGAGAATGAGGGTGACATTGTAGGAGTTTATAAGATCAAGAGGGAGTATAGACAATGTGGTAGATTGTGGTATTTTCCTCAGGTTTCAAGATTCAGCATTGTTTAACGTCGTTCCCATACATGTGTAAAGGAGAACTAAATAATTGTTACCCTGGAGCAAATGCAGGAAACAAAACACAATAAGATAAAGACCACAATAATAATTTAAAAAGCGCATAACACATGATAGCGCCTTAAAACATTGATTGTATGTCCATAAAATGACGCTAGGCAGAGGATTGTCTGGACATACTGTGACTGAGAGGGATTGTGGAGGGTGGGTCAGGGAATTGAGGTGTTGATCAGGCTTAATGCTTGGGGAAAATAACTATTTTTGAGTTTTCTGGTCCTGGTGTGGATGTTATGTAGCCGCGTCACTAGTGGGAGTGGGACATGCAAATTATGAGCAGGGTGGGTGAGAGGCTTTATGATCTTATTGGCCTTTTTCCGGCACCAGTCTGCATCTACGACCTTGATGGTGGGTTGGCTGGTGCCAGTGATGTGTTGGGCAGTTTGACTACCCATTGTAGAGCCTTCCTGTTTGCCACGGAACAGTGATGCAGCTTGTTAGGATGTTCTCTACTGTACATCTGTTGAAGAACGTGCTTCTACATGTACCATACAGAGTCCATCACTTTACAGCCTCCTCGGAAAGTTGAGATGTTCAGGAGCTTTCCTGATTGTATGGGATGTCTTCTCGGACCATGAGAGGTTGTGTGAGATGTGCATGGCCATTAGTTTGAAACTGCTTCTAGTTTCCACGGCTATGCTGCTGATGTAAAGATGTGTGTGAGTGGTGCAAGTTCTCCTGAAGTCGATAACCACCTGCTTTATCTCGTTGACACTGAGGAAGAGGTTATTTGCCTGGCTCCAGCCCCTCAGCCCTTCTCTCTGTATGTCATCTCATTGATATTAGTGATGGACCACACTACTGTCGTGTCATTGGCGAACTTGACATTGTGATTGGGTATTTGGCCGTGCAGTCCTGTGTGAGCAGAGTGTACAGTTCTGGGCTCAGTACACAGTCTGTGTTGAGGATGATGGGGAGTGAGAAGCGGTTCTACATCCTGACTGTGTGAGCAGAGTGTACAGTACTGGGCTCAGCACACAGTCTGTGTTGAGGATGATGGGGAGTGAGAAGCGGTTGTACATCCTGACTGTCTGGTGCCTCTTGGTTACGAAGCCCAACACCCAGTCGCACAGGTGTGTGTTTAGACAGAATAGCTGGAATTTGTCAAATAGTTGTTCTGTCGGTAAGCATATTGGTGAGTGATCAGTGTGGTAGGATTGGAGTTTTTGATATGTGCCATTATCAGCCGTTTAACTCTCTTCGTGATGATTGGTGGCAGTTTCACCGGGCGGTAGTGGTTTGGTTCTGAAGGTGTAGAGATCTTTAGTACAGGGATGATGCTGGCTGATTTGAAGCCAGGATGAGTGAAGTATTGACGATGGCCGTGAAGACACCAGTGAGCTGGGGTGCACACTGCCGGAGCGCTCGGCTTGGTATGCTTTCTGTCCCGGCAGCCTCACCGGAGTTTAATCTCTGCAGAGTCCATTCATTTGCTCTTGTTACAAAGAGTGGCTGCACACCTGTGAAATGGGGCACTTCTTTTTTTCCCTTATTATGCAGAGAGAGAGAGCCTGTGGTCTGTCGAATACCGGGTGAACGAGTAGGCTTTGGGGTATTGCAAGTCTGTGTCTTTATTGATGCTTTGCCACATGCTTGAGTATTCGGTGGGGATTGCCGATGCTTTTTGCTGGTTGGGGGGTGGGGGGCGGTGTTGCTTTGCTGCTGCTTATGTATGGGAGGGGGATGTTGCGGGGATTTGGGGTTCTAACATTTAACTATCATTCATGCTTTAGGGCACTCCTCTGTTTTCATGGATGTTTATGAAGAGAAAATTATGCAGGATGTATATTGTATACATTTCTCTGACATTAAATGTACCTGTTGAAATCTATTCAAACATAGGATGGGGTAGCATTCGTGGCTGGTTTGTGTTGCGCGCCTCGAAGCAATGTTTGGAGCACGTGGGGGTGATCACTGGTACAGTCAAAGCTATTTTTCCTAACTTATTTTGTAATGTCCTTGATGCCCAGCCGAATATGCCAAGGATTGTTCCCCATGGTTGGGGAGTCCAAAGTGAACGGGCACAGATAGAAAAGAGCAGAGAGCTCAGAGACACCTGAGAGGTAATCTCAATACACAGAGCTAGTGAGTATCTGGAACGAGCTGTTCAGTGTTTCCATCGTTGGTTATCCACCTCGGTTTCAGTATTCTCACCAGATTTGGAAATTCCCACTCACTGTCGCCTGTCCGTGAGCAGCTGGAAATTAAGGAAACACGATTCTGGATCAGATCGGAAGTTGTCTGAAGCCATTTTGACACAGGGTGTTGGAGCTGAAGCGTTAACTTTGTTTCCTTTCCACAGATATTCTTTAACTGTTGAGTGTTTCTTGTATTCGCAGTTTTTTTTTATATATAACATTACGTTGGAATGGAAACATAGAAACATGGTAAACTTACAGCACAATAAAGGCCCTTTGGCCCACAAAGCTGTGCCGAACATGTCCCTACCTTGGAACTACCTAGACTTTACCCATGGCCCTCTATTTCTCTGAGCTGAATGTAGCCATCTAGGAGTCTCTTAAAATACTCTATCGTTTCCGCCTCCACCACCGCCGCCGGCAGCCCTTTCCACACACTCAGCACTCTCTGCATTAAAACAAAAACTTATCCCTGACATCTGCTCTGTATCTACTTCCAATCACATTAAAACTATGTCCTCTCGTGCTAGCCATTTCAGCCCTGGGGAAAAGCCTCTGACTATCCACACGATCAATGCCTCTCATCATCTTATACACATCTATCAGGTCACCTCTCATCCTCCGTCGCTCCAAGGAGAAAAGGCTGAGTTCACTCAACCTATTCTCATAAGGCATGCTCCCCAATCCAGGCAACATCCTTGTAAATCTCCTCTGCACCGTTTCTATGGTTTGCACGTCCTTCTTGTAGTGAGGCGACGAGAACTGAGCACAGGACTATATGTTTTACATCTGCTGGGAAAGGTACTTGTGTAGGGCGCTCAATCTGAATTCATTCTCTTAAAGCACTAAAAAGTCTGTGCCAGTCTCTGCCTGGACCCGACCACATGCATCCAGACCATAGCCCTTAATAACTTCCTCATCCACTTACCCGTACAAACTTCTCCTAAGTACTGCAATTGAAATCTGCATCCAACATTCGTGCCACCTTCGGAGTGAAATACTTCCCACACAAATTCCCATTAAGTATGTAACTTTTCACCCTAAACCCATGCCTTCACCCAACCTGAGGGGCAATAGCCTACATGCATTCACCCTAATTCTACCATCATAGTTTGTATACCTCCAGCAGCTGTTCCCAACTGGCGTAGCATAAAAAAGGCTGGGAGCCCCTGCTAGCATCTCTCCTCATTTTCCTGTGCTCCAGGGAATTAATTTCCAACCTGTTCAACTCAGTTCCTTAAATACCAGCAACAACCGTGTCTGCCAGGGCCCCTGCAGTCTCCACACTAGACCTGGGGATTTATCTATCCTAATTCACCTGAAGACAGCAAGCACCTGTTGTATAATCAGTATGAAATCCATGACTTGATTAACTTCCCTCGTTTCTATATCTGTCTCCCAAGTAAATTTAAGCACAAAGAAATCATTGAAGATCTCTCCCATCCCTTTTGGCTCCATACACAGATGAGCACGCTGATCATCGGCAGATATTTTGAGACAGTTATTGGGGCAGTAAGTAAACCACAGGTTTTCTCAATAAATTATCCGGCCACCAAATTGTCTGTTACACATGGAAATGTGCTAATTACAGTTGCTGTTTACAAAGTTCACAAGAGTGATTCTGGAATGAAACGTTTTATGTATGGGGACCATTTGGTGTCTCTGGGCCTGTTCTCAATGGAGGGGCGGTGACTCTGGGAACAGGAACCTCAATGAAATCCTGAGCTCTGGATAGATTGAATGGGGACAAGATGTTTTCAACAGTAGGGAAATAGGGGATCACAATCTCAATCCATTGAATTTTATCTGGGGATCTTCCCTTCCATCACTCTGTCCAGCAGCAGGATCTGAATTGCACCTGTATCAGTGCCTGGGGTTGACCGTAGCTGTCTGTTATTTGCAGACACAAGAATATGATGCAATGTTTAACCACTTAATTGAACGAAGAAGGAACCTTCATGGTTATGACCACAGTGCATTGTGTGATGTCTTTTGTAAATATCCCAGAGTTGCCATTTGGAGAAGACAGGCCGCATCCAACAATGTGTTTTGATTTTGTTCCAGCTTCTGCTGAAAATTCTGTGGAAATGGAATTGCCAACATATTTACTGGATGCACCTCAAGGAAGGGTTAAAAGAACCTATGGAAATTTAGCTTCCCTGTTACAAAATAGCTGAGGGTTCACTGTTCATCTTTCTCACAATGGAACTCAGAGCACGTGAGGTTAAGTTTCTTATTTCCTATGTTCAGTTAGTTCAGCTGAGCCACTTCCTCCATCACCAGGGTAACAGCCCACCAGAGCTGCAAGGAGTGTTGAACATTTATATCGCCCTCTGGTCATTGCCCCTCAGTGGCCTCAGGAGCCGGTGTGGATGCCAGGATGCCTTGAGTATTCACTGTACGGAATATATGATGTCTGTGTTGGAATGAAGAGATAACTAAGGTAGGGATTGTATTTATACAAATTTTCTAGGATGTCGTAAACATCTTGCAGTCAGTCAATCAATCTTTTTGCATCAAAAAGAAACCTGAACTGAGTTACCAGTGATTCATTTTCAATTTTATATTAAAAGCATTTTGTTATTGCTACACTACAGGAAATGTGGCGGCGAATTGTGCTGCTCCAGCTCCCGCTCGGCAATAAGATAATGGAAAAATGTTTAGCTGCTTTGGACGTTAAAATATATTCCCAGTTGCTGGTGACCAGGGCACAGGTTCTCTGCCCAGTTAAGGCATCATCAGGCTCCAATTCCATTGTGGGATGGAAGGGGGTGTTAATTTTAGAACTGGGAATAGCCAAGACACTGCAGCATATTGCCGACTGGAAAGAGTCCTGGAGTGTTGGTGCTTTGGCTATAATCCTGTGATGGGGTCTTGGAATGCGGAACTGGCTTTCGGCTTTGTCTTTGGCCCAGGTTTGTGCTTCTGTAGATGAGGCTGGATGTTCCTCCTTCTGCAATGAAGCAGAGTTTCCGGTCAGGTAGGTGGAAATATGTTGTAGGACATGAGCTATAATGAGAGGTTGAACAAGCTCTGTGCTATGGGAGAATGGATTTAAATTGAGCTTTCTACACAAATCAATTTCCCAGGAACCCGATCATTCCAATGTAAAACCAGGGTTGTTTCTCTAGAGTGATGCAGGCTGTGGTGAGGCTTGATAGAGGTTTGTAAAGAGGCACAGATAGTGTAGATTGACAGCATCTTTCCCCCAGCATAGAAATATCTAATGCCGGATGGAAAGCATTTAAAATGCGATAGAGTTGTTTCATCGGAGGTGTGATAGGCAAGTTTTTTTTTTCCACGGGAAGTGGTGTGACTGGAATGTGCTCTCTGTCGGTGGGTGGGTGGTAGAGGCAGGTATATTGGGAACTTGTAAGAGATGTTTAGATTGGCTCGTGAATGTGGGGAAATTGAAGGATTGTGGACATTGTGCAGGCAGAAATAATTAGTTTAGTTGGACAGTTGATTACTAACTTAATTGGTTCGACACAGCATTGTGGGTCGAAGGGCCTGTTCCTGTTCTGTACTGTTCTATGGTCTGTATCGCCTGTCGAGAAGTTTCGGGGTAATAGAGGCAAAAGGAGTAGGGCGAACAACAGATCAGCTGGAGCCCAATGTGGGAAACGTGAGATCACCCATTACTGCAGAGAAACAGAAATGCAGAGTGTGTTTAAATGGTGAGGGATTGAGGTGCAGTGGGTAGGGAGAGAATTCAAAGGTACATTGAATTTATTGAAAACGCTGTTTAGTATAAGTTGGTCCATCTCTAACACCTCCGTGCCCTTTCCTGATCTCTCTCTGCCTCCATCTCTGGAGATAGATAGTCCACGGACTTATTTTATAAGCTTACCGATTCCCATGCTAATCTCGACCACAGCTCTTCCCAACCTATCTCCTTTAAAATGCTGTTCCCTTTTTTCAGTTTCTTAGCTTCCGCTGCATCTATTCCCAGGATGTGGCTGTCCTCCCTTCACTATTGATGCCGTCCTCCCCAGCATTAAAACATCCGTGCTCACCCCATTTTCCCACCGCCGTTCTAGTCAGAGTTCCTCTCGTCCTTACCTCTTCAGCCTCTGTATCTTCCACCATCTCCAGAGTGATCCTACATCCCACCCTCTTCTTTCAACAGGGATCACTCTCTCCACAATTGCCTTGTTTATTCATCCCTCCTCACTAATCTCCCTCCAGCCACTTATCCCTGCAAGCGGCCTAAGTGCTACACCTACCCGTACACCTCCTCCCGCACCTCCATTCAGAGCCCGGAACAGTGCTTCCAGATGAGGCAACACTACACTTGCGAATCTGCTGGGGTTATCTATTGTGTCCCGTGCTCCCGATGTGGCCTCATTTAGATTGGTGAGACCCACCATGAACAGGGACACCGTTTTGTCGAACATCTATATCATCTTCCAGAAGGGGGATCTCACAGTGATCAAACATTTTAATTCTGATTCCCACTCCAACGTCTCGATCAATAGCCTCCTCTTGTGCCAAGATGAGACTGCCCTCAGGGTGGAGGGTGGAGCCATACCTTATATTTCATCTGGGTACCCTCTAACCTGTTTGTATGGATTTTGACTTCTCCTTCCAGTAAACAACCCCCACCCACCCACTCAGAACTTTCATTTCTCCTCACCAACTTCCCCCTGGGTCCCCTCCTTCCCTTTCTCCTATTGACAATGCTCCGATTCTTTCTTCTCCAGCCCTTGACCTGTCCTACACTTGACTGACTTCACCTATAACCTCCAAGCTCGCCTCTTTCTCTCTCCCACCGCCCCCCGCCCCCCGCAACATTTTTATTCAGATACTTTACGTCACCCTCCTCGGTAATGAAGAAGACTCTTTGCCCAAAATGTTGACTGTTTACTGTACTCCATAGAGACTGCCTGACGTGCTGAGATCCTCCAGCATTTTGTAGTGGTTGCTTTGGATTTCAGCATTTGCAGGCTTTCTCATGTTTGTGTGGTAATTATCAAAACAATTACTTGGGTTTTGCTGAGATTATATCTTGATTATGGTGTAAAATCCCGCTCCCCATACTAACATGGGTTATATTGACCGAGGTACAAACTGCCGGAGGAACTCAGTGGGTCAGTCAGCATCTGTGGAGGGAAATCACCCTTCAACATTTCGGGCCGAGACCCCCCTCTGGACTGAGAGTAGGCGGGAAATAGCAAAAAAAAAGAAGTGAGGGGTGAGGCTGGAGCAAGAGTTGGGGAGTGAGAGGTGGATCCATGTGAGGGGGAGGTGGGAAGGTGGAAATAGTGACAGGGTGGGAGGTGAGTGGTTGGGGCATCACAAAGCTGCAGAAGATGGAAACTAATTCCATAGAGGATTAACAAAGAGGTTAGAGAGTATTTGTTATGGAGATTCACCAGGAAATGAGGATCAGGCAGCATCTCTAGGAAGAGGTACAGTCGACGTTTCGGGCCGAGACCCTTCGTCAGGACTAACTGAACGAAAAGCTAGTAAGAGATTAAATCTTCCAAGAGATGCTGCTTGGCCTGCTGCGTTCACCAGCAACTTTGATGTGTGCTGCTTGAATTTCCAGCATCTGCGGAATTCCTTGTGTTTCTGTAGCATCTGCGAGTTTTGCTTCCGAGGCCCCGCCCCCGCTCTGAGACGCGATCACTTTTCAAATACTCGCAGTCGCCGGGTGGGCGGTGGTTTTCTTTCGATTGTGTGTTGAATCGGATCGGCGGCGGAGAGTCGGGGGACCGATCGCTGTCTGCGGGGCAAATAGATCATCGGTCAATATTGAGGCCGGTCCTGAGCGAAGAACGAGACCGAAAATTTCCCTTCGGTGAGTACTGAGGCCGATCCCGAGGGATGACCTGATGTTGGGCAGTGAGTTCCGTTAATTTCCCCCGAGCTGGAGGCCTCGTCCCGCTTGCAGGATACAATCTGCCGGTGTCGGTCCCGGTTGTGGGACCTTCACACCGAACCGCCTGAGATGAGCTGCCCCTCAGTCCTTGTTACTTTGGTCCTAGGAACAGGATGAAGTGGCGATTCCGGGACTAAGCCTTTCCGTTGAGTTTTACCTGGGGAACTTTGCCTCCGTCACTCGGCCCGGTAGCAGATCCAAACTTCACCTAGATCGATGCCTGGGGTCGATAATTGTTTTACATATTTCCAACACACTGGAAGCGACCGTTCGGCCTGTTGTATTCTTGCAGACACGAGGGTTAAACAGAGTAATCGCAGCCTCGGAACGCAGCTCCACGTGTATGAGTAGTTTCATCTTTCCCCGTTCAGACAGGACAGTGAGATCCAGATCTCTCACGTACTCTCGGGGGACTGGGAAGTTTATTTCCATCTTCTTTCCATGGCTGCGACTTGCCGAAATGCTGACAATGTTTCCCGATATATTGCCCTATTAATGCGAGAATTAAGTCTTGTTCATTTATCTGGGTTTCTCGGAAGAAGACGTGAAGTATATCTGGATGGATACTTTCTGTGGTGCGTTTATAAAGCTTGTTGAGTGGAAAGGGGCATATACCAAAATTCTTAATGTTTGTTCTAGCTTTGTTATTTTACAATCTGTTATCTACTAGTATGTAGTATTAATTCAGAATCTGTGTATTGCTGGAGGACCATCAGAGATTGCTCTTGATCCCTTTTCCCACCTGGTTCTATCTGGTCTTTCCCTACCCATCTTATACAGTCTTTGTTCAGACTGTATCCCATCGTCTCAATGATATATTTCAGCAATCTTTCCTCTAACCTTTGCCTTCATTGTGAACTGTTGTTTTGCACCGTTTCCCTCAGGGTTTTCCAGGAATAGGTTTTTGATAGCTGGAGCTACCAGAGGTTTAATTGAGCACCGCACTTGGCAGGGTAAAAAGCAGCCATTACAATCTTAGTTTCACCGTTACAAAATGGTTGCAGTGTTAACCTTTGTCATAATGAGACTTGTAGCATACGGTGAATTTGTTATTTCCTTTTCTCGGTAACTTTTGCTGAGCCACATCCTCTGTTTCCAGAGTAACAGCCTGTCAGAGCTGCAGCAAGTGTTGTACTTTTTTATCGCGCTGTGGTCACCGCCTCTCAGCGTGGAGACAGTGGCCTCGGGAGCAAAAGTAACAGAATAAAAGCGGGAGGAAAGGATGCTGTGAGCATTGACTGCGTGGAATGAGTTACACCAGGGTCAGAATGAACTTACAAACTGGTGGGGGTGGAGTGTGTTGTTGACATTTTGCAGTCAGTTACTATCTGTGCATAAATTGAAGTGGTTGGGGGGGGGAGTACAGTTGTAAGAAATTTAAAGAAAGGAGAAAATACTGGAAACATTCAGCAGATCGGCAGCATCTTGGGCAGTCCCAGTTCTGAAACTGGGTCTTCCACCATTTCTCCTTTCATAGATGTAGACTGATGTACTGCGTTTCCATAGAAACCATAGAAACCTTAGAAACTACAGCACAGAAACAGGCCTTTTAGCCCTTCTTCGCTATGCCGAACCATTTTCCGCCTAGTCCCACTGACCTGCACACGGACCATATCCCTCCATACACCTCCCATCCATGTATCTGTCCAATTTATTCTTAAATGTTAAAAAAGAACCCGCATTTACCACTCATCTGGCAGCTCATTCCATACTCCCAACACTCTCTGTGTGAAGAAGCGCCCCCCCAATCTTCCCTTTAAACTTTTCCTCCCTCACCCTTAACCCATGTCCTCTGTTTTTTTTCTCCCCTTGCCTCAATGGAAAAAGCCTGCTTGCATTCACTCTATCTATACCCATCATAATTTTATATACCTCTATCAAGTCACCCCTCATTCTTCTACGCTCCAGGGAATAAAGTCCTAACCTATTCAACCTTTCTCTGTAACTGAGTTTCTCAAGTCCTGGCAACTTCCTTGTAAACCTTCTCTGCACTCCTTCAACCTTATATATATATATCCTTCCTGTAATTTGGTGACCAAAACTGAGCACAATACTCCAGATTCGGCCTCACCAATGCCTTATACAACCTCATCATAACATTCCAGCTCTTAAACTCAATACTTTGATTAATAAAGGCCAATGTACCAAAAGCTCTCTTTAGGACCCTATCTACCTGTGACGCCACTTTTAGGAAATTTTGTATCTGTATTCCCAGATCCCTCTGTTCCACTGCATTCCTCAGTGCCTTATATTAACCCTTTATGTTCTACCTTGGTTTGTCCTTCCAATGTGCAATACCTCACACTTGTCTGTATTAAATTCCATTTGCCATTTTTCAGCCCATTTTTCCAGTTGGTCCAAGTCCTTCTGCAGGCTCTGAAAACCTTCCTCACTGTCTACTACACCTCCAATCTTTGTATCATCAGCAAATTTGCTGATCCAATTTACCACATTATCATCCAGATCATTGATATAGATGACAAATAACAATGGACCCAGCACTGATCCCTGTGGCACACCACTAGTCACAGGCCTCCACTCAGAGAAGCAATTCTCTACTACCACTCTCTGGCTTCTTCCAACGAGCCAATGTCTAATCCAATTTACCACCTCTCCATGTATACCTAGCGACTGAATTTTCCTAACTTACCTCCCATGCGGGACCTTGTCAAAGGCCTTACTGAAATCCATGTAGACAACATCCACTGCCTTCCCTTCATCCAGTTTCCTGGTAACCTCCTCGAAAAACTCCAATAGATTGGTCAAACATGACCTTCCACGCACTAAGCGACGTTGACTCTCCCTAATAAGTCCCTGTCTATCGAAATGCTTGTAGATTCTGTCTGTTAGTACTCCCTCCAATACCTTACGTACTACTCACGTTAAACTCACCTTTTCATTCCCAGCATCTGTGCTGGGAATTGTGAACCTCCTCTGAACCCTCTCCAATGTCAGCACATATTTTACAGGAGAAGTCCAAAACTGTTATCAATACTCAAGGTGAGGTCTTACCAGTACTTCTTAATGTCTCAGCATCATATCCCTGCTCTTGTATCCTAGACCTCTTGAAATGAATGATAACATTGCATTTGGTTTCCTCCCTGATGACTGTACCTTTAAGTTAGCCTTCAGGTTGTTGTGCACGATGACAAGAAGTTCCTTTGCATCTCAGATGTTTGGAATTTCTCCTCGTTTATAAAACAGTCTGCACATTTATATCTACTACCAAAGCGCATGATCTTGCATTTCCAACATTGTATTTTATTTGCCGCTGTCTTACCTATTCTCCCATTCTGGTAATCTGTCTAAGCCCTTCTGCATCCTACATGCTTCCTTAACGCTACCTGCCCCTCCACTACTCTTTGTACCATCTGCAAACTTGGCAACAAAGCCATCTACTCCATCATCTAAATCATTGATATACAGCATAAAAAGAAGTGGTGCCAATATTGACTCCGTGCAGAACACCACTACTCACTGGCAGCCCACTAGAAAAAGGATCCCTTTATTCCCATTCACTTACTTCTACCAATCAACCAATGCTCTAAATATGCCAGTAACATTCCTGTGATATCATGTGTCCTTAACAGTAGGTTTACAGTTGAAACAAAATTAGGAGTGCTACTCATAGTGAACATTATCATAGATTGCAGGGAATGTTGCTCAGTTTGGGAAAAAGGCAGAGAACAGGTAAATAAATTGAATTAAAGATACTTATTGGAAGTTTTGGAAAAGGAAGCAACGTAGTACCGATGATGTGTGTGGTAGGGCATAAGGTAGTGTAAAGGAACAGAGGGCCCTAGCGGTACAGGGTTATTGAGAAAGATGTTTGGCTTACTGGCCTTCAGTGGTCAGGATTGAGAAGAGAGGCAAGGACATCTTGTACAGTTGAGTTTTGTGAGGCTGCGCTTGGAATACATTTATAGAAAAGTTGTGGTTAAACTGGGGAGTGTAGAGAAGATTTACGATGAAGTTGCCAAGACTAAAGGCCTGAATTACAGGAAGAGGACAACCAGGCTGATTCTTTAATTCCTGGAAGACCAGGGAATGAATAGGAACTTTAGATACATGCTCAAATATATGAGAGACAGAGATAAGGTCAACATTAAATCTTTTCCCGATTTCAGGTGAGACCACAACTAGGGTAACAGATTAAGGATATGGGGAAAAGTTTAAAATGGGCATGAAAAGCAATGTTTTCATGCAAAGGCATGTGATTATGTGGAGTGAGCTACCAGGGGATGTGGATGAGGCAGACACAATAGTATCATTTAAATGCAGTGCAGATGGGCAGATGGAGTGAAGGGACTTGGAGGGATATTGACCCATCACAGGAAATTGGGACCATTACGGTCCTCACTGTGTTCGACATGGTCTCCTTAGGTTGAAGTGTCTGTATCGGCTCCATCGCCCCATGACTATCAGTAGGATGTACCAGAAGGCACTGGACAGACATAGGAACGTGGTGTGGAGGTTGATATTATTGGGGACTGCTTGCACCCTAAGCCAACTACTGCAATAATGCAAGAGATGTTGTCATATTTGCAAAATAAGTGTACTATCACTCTCTTCTTGTTGTGTAATTCATAGCATCACCAGCAAGTGAGGGTTTGCTGTACCAGGACCGAAGATTAGACAAGAAGGCGGCAAGTGACCATCAACAGTCGTCGGTCAGAATCAGAATGGCTACAGGTATGATCACTAGGATCTTTATAATTAAACTTCTGTCCCATTGGTACACAATAGTTCAAATGAAGAAATGTATACAGGTGCAAACAATGCTCACAGAAGTGTCCTCTTTGATCCCATTGATAAAGTATCTTTGAGTAATGAATCAATCCATTGGTTCAAGCTCAGGAACTGACACCTATAATGGTCGAATGACTCCGCTCACCATGCAAAGCTTCACCTGAGTGAAAGTAGCAAGAGATCCTGAATCAGATGAATGTGAGTGAAACACAGACAAGAGTATAGCTGTTGTTCTTCAGGTAACAGTCCAAGGAATAGCCCGTCTGTTTCATCACCATACAAGCCCTG
This sequence comes from Mobula hypostoma, assembly GCF_963921235.1. Taxonomy (NCBI): domain Eukaryota; kingdom Metazoa; phylum Chordata; class Chondrichthyes; order Myliobatiformes; family Myliobatidae; genus Mobula; species Mobula hypostoma. The sequence goes on along the minus strand of NW_026948187.1, from coordinate 1,864,050 downwards.
ATGTGGAAGACAATTCCAAATCTCATTTCGTAAATCTGGCACCAGATGATTGGAGTATTTTCAAGAGTTCTGGGATCAAGCTATATGAATACAGTCTGTATTTTTGAAGGTCCCTTTCCTGTGGGTTTTCATAGTTGCACAGTGGCGATGTGGAGAGCTTCTGGTAGTCTGTTTTCTGTGGCCAAGTTACAAAATACTTCCAATGGCGAATGACCCACGAAAGAGCTAATTGCAGATAAACCACGCTTACAGATATACGGTCTGTTAAAATGCTTTAATGCATGAATAAACACAAACAATATTCTGATGCTGGAAATTCAGAACAACAGTTACACTCAAAATGCTGGAGAAATGCAGCTGGTCAGGCAGCATCCATTGAAATGAATTGAACTCTGCGTTTTGAGCCGAAACTCTTTAAAAAGACTGGCCAAGGAATGTCAGTTCTCATGAAGGTCATGAAGTTCCCATCCACCTTGGATAGTTCATTGAATCTGGCTGTAAATCTACTCTCAGTGTAGCGGCACAGGCAAAACAGCACGGTGCAAGGGATGAGCACTGGGCAAGTATGGTCAAGGGAAATGGAGGAGCGCATACAGGACTTATAAGACCTGTATACTGAGGGCTGGATAAGACCATAAGAGATCAGCGCAGAATTTGGGCAATCACCCTGTCGGGGCTTCTCCATCACTTGATCCTGGCTGATCCATTTTCCCACCCAAATCCTGCTTTAGAAACCATAGAAACCATAGAAACTACAGCACAGAAACAGGCCTTTTGGCCCTTCTTGGCTGTGCCGAACCATTTTCTGCCTGGTCCCACTGACCTGCACACGGACCATATCCCTCCATACACCTCCCATCCGTTTATCTGTCCAATTTATTCTTAAATGTTACAAAAGAACCCGCATTTACCACCTCGTCTGGCAGCTCATTCCATACTCCTACCACTCTCTGTGTGAAGAAGCCCCCCCTAATGTTCCCTTTAAACTTTTCCCTCCTCACTCTTAACCCATGTCCTCTGTTTTTTTTTTCTCCCCTTGCCTCAATGGAAAAAGTCTGCTTGCATTCACTCTATCTATACCCATTATAATTTTATATACCTCTATCAAATCTCCCCTCATTCTTCTACGCTCCATGGAATAAAGTCCTAACCTATTCAACCTTTCTCTGTAACTGAGTTTCTCAATTCCCGGCAACATCCTTGTAAACCTTCTCTGCACTCTTTCAACCTTATTTATATCCTTCCTGTAATTTGGTGACCAAAACTGAACACAATGCTCCAGATTCGGCCTCACCAATGCCTTATATAACCTCATCATAACATTCCAGCTCTTATACTCAATACTTCGATTAATAAAGGCCAATGTACCAAAAGCTCTCTTTACGACCCTATCTACCTGTGACGCCACTTTTAGGAAATTTTGTATCTGTATTCCCAGATCCCTCTGTTCCACTGCACTCCTCAGTGCCTTACCATTAACCCTCTATATTCTACGTTCGTTTGTCCTTCCAACGTGCAATACCTCACACTTGTCAGTAATAAACTCCATCTGTTATTTTTCAGCCCATTTTTCCAGCTGGTCCAAGTCCTTCTGCAGGCTCTGAAAACCTTCCTCACTGTCTACTACACCTCCAATCTTTGTATCATCATCAAACTTGCTGATCCAATTTACCACATTATCATCCAGATCATTGACAAATAACAATGGACCCAGCACTGATCCCTGTGGCACACCAGTAATCACAGGCGTCCACTCAGAGAAGCAATTCTCTACCACCACTCTCTGGCTTCTTCCATCGAGCCAATGTCTAATCCAATTTACCACCTCTCCATGTATACCTAACGACTGAATTTTCCTAACTAACCTCCCATGCAGGACCTTGTCAAAGGCCTTACTGAAGTCCATGTAGACAATATCCACTGCCTTCCCTTCATCCACTTTCCTGGTAACCTCCTCGAAAAACTCCAAAAGATTGGTCAAACATGACCTACCACGCACAAAGCCATGTTGACTCTCCCTAATAAGCCCCTGTCTATCCAAATGCTTATAGATTCTGTCTCTTAGTACTCCCTCCAATAACTTACCTACTACTGACGTTAAACTCACCGGCCTATAACTTCCCAGATTACTTTTCGATCCATTTTTAAACAACGGAACAAGGTGAGCCACTCTCCAATCCTCCGGCACTTCACCCGTAGACAGCAACATTTTAAGTATTTCTGCCAGGGCCCCCGCAATTTCAACACTAGTCTCCTTCAAGGTCCGAGGGAACACTTTGTCAGGTCCCGGGGATTTATCCAATTTAATTTTCCTCAAGACAGCAAGCACCTCCTCCTTTTTAATCTGTATAAGTTTCCATGGTCTCACTACTTGATTCCCTCAATTCCATAGATTTTATGCCAGCTTCCTTAGTAAATACAGACGCAAAAAATCTATATAAGATCTCCCCCATTTCCTTTGGTTCCGCACAAAGCCGACCACTCTGATCTTCAAGAGGACCAATTTTATCCCTTACAATCCTTTTTCTCTTAATATATTTGTAAAAGCTCTTTGGATTATCCTTCACTTTGACTGCCAAGGCAACCTCATGTCTTCTTTTAGCCCTCCTGATTTCTTTCTTAAGTATTTTCTTGCACTTCTTATACTCCTCAAGCACCTGATTTACCCCCTGTTTCCTATACATTTCATACAACTCCCTCTTCTTCTTTATCAGAGTTGCAATATCCCTTCAGAACCAAGGTTACTTATTCCTATTCAATTTGCCTTTAATCCTGACAGGAACATACAAACTCTGCACTCTCAAAATTCCCCCTTTGAAGGCTTCCCACCTACCAATCACATCTTTGCCAGAGAACAACCTGTCCCAATCCACGCTTTTTAGATCCTTTCTCATTTCTTCAAATTTGGCCTTCTTCCAGTTCAGAACCTCAACCCTAGGACCAGATGTATCCTTGTCCATGATCAATTTGAAACTAATGGTGTTATGATCACTGGAACCAAAGTGCTCCCCTACACAGACTTCCGTCATTTGCCTTAATTTGTTACCTAACAGGAGATCCAATATTGCATCCCCTCTAGTTGGTCCCTCTATATATTGATTTAGAAAACTTTCCTAAACACATTTTACAAACTCTAAACCATCTTTGTCCCTGTAACCTTTTACTCCCTGACTAATGAAGAACCCATCACAATCTGCTTTAAATACACCCACTAGCCTGGCCACAACAAGTGCCTGTGACAATAAATTCATCAGATTAACAACCCCTTGTCGAAATAAATTCCTCTCCATATCCGTTCTAAATTGACTTGCCTCTGTTCCGAGGCTGTGCCCTCTAGACCTGGACAACCACTATTGAAAATACCCTCTCCAGATTCCTCTATAATAGGTTTTCACTCCTCATTTTACGAAGCTCCCATGAGTACTGGCACAGAGCCATCCTCGTATGATAACAATTTTATTCACAGTGTCATTCTCATGTCATCTTCTGGTCATTCTTCAATGTGTTTCTGAGACGGGTAATAATACTGTTGATGAAACTCCAAGTGAGTCCACACCAGTGCCTTATAAATAATCCTCATTGCATCCTTGCCTATACGTTTTAGTTCTCTTGACCTGATTGCTGACAATGTATTTCCTTCCTCACGACCGACCCAATCTGCAACTTTAGGGAACCCTACATGACAATTTCCAAGTCCATTTGCACCGCATATTTTTGAAATTTTTGCCTTTTAGAAAATACTCTATGCTTTTCTTCCTTCTTAAAAAAGTGCATAACCATTCTCCTCAGCTCTCCAGAGTACCCCCATCTGCAGCCTCCATGCTTCCTGTATAGTATTCCTCGTCCCCCTATATTTGCAAATTTGGCCATAAAGCCATCAATTCCCTATTCAAAAGCATTGATATATAATGTGAAAAGAAGTGTTCCCAACACTGACCCATGTGGGACATCACTAATCTCTGGCAGCCAGCTAGAAAAGCCCCCATTTATTCACAATCAAGCAGTCTTCTCTCCATGCTAGTACTGTATAATTCATTTAACACTGTGGGCTCAACTTGTTAAGCAGTTTCCTGTACGGCACCTTGCCTTCTGAAAATCACAACATTCACCAATTCTTCTTTGCCTATCCTGCTTATTATTTCCTCAAAGCATTCCATCAGTTTGTTCAGACAAGATTTTCGCTTTAGAAAACTTTTATGACTTTGACCCATTTTATATCGTGCCTCCATGTACCCTGAGACCTCACCCCTAAGAATCGACTCCAAACATCTTCCCAAGCACTGAAGTCAGGCTAACTGACTTAAATTTTCCTTTATTCTGCTTTCCTCCATTTTTGAAGTGTGAAGTGTTGTTTGCAACTTTCTAGTCCTCCAGAACCATGCCAGAATCTAGTGATTATTTTTTAGTCATTACTAATCCCTTCACAATCTCCTGTTGTTCAGGGGTACAAGGTGGAATCTGCTGCGTCAGGGTCTCTGGCACGGTCGGCTGCTGAACGATGATGCCGTCTTATAAAAATAATTTACTTTTACCATTGTAAACTTAAATTAATAAGTAAACTCAAAAGTATGTTTTTTTTTAATTTTCAACATTGATATACACAGTATTCATACTACTAAAAGGCATTTGAGGATGCCCAGTTTTCAGCCCGTGTAAACATTCCCTGCTCAGAGCGATGGTCAGTCCATACAGCTGTTTAAAACAAACGGAGGGAAAGTTGCTCGCAAATTTCTACAGATGTACTGTGAAGAGCCTTGCTGACTAGTCGCATCAATAGCTGGTATGAAGGACCACTGTATAGGATCAGGGACAACTTTGCACACTCAGTCAGAAACATCATGCACACTGTCCTACCCAGCATCAAGGTCACCTTCAAAAGACGTTACCTATCCGTCCTGTATAGACCCCTATCACCTATGACAACCCTTCTCGCTTCCATCAATGAGGACGCACAGGAGTGAAGACACGTACTCAAACTTTTAGGCAACAACTTTCGCTCCACCGTCACTGGAATAGTCGGTATTATTCCTTAGATTCCGAAGAGCCATGGAGGAATTCCAGTAAAACATCGGTCGGTAAACTTGTAGAGAAACTTTCCAGGGAACCGTTCTACTTGTATGGGGTCAGCACACAAGGTCATGTTTTGTACAATTGACTGACACTTAGGAGGAGGACTGATGAAGGGAGGACAGTGAATTTTGCATACAGGGATGTTAGTGAAACTTTCAAAATGTCCCTCGTGATAAACAAATGATTAAAGCACATCAGTTGCTTGGAGACGTGCAAAATTGTCTTGGCCACACAAAACGGGTATTGGTGGTGAGGCCGGGAGGTCTGTGAGCAGTGGTGCTCTGAAAGATTCAGTGACGTCTGCTGTCTGTGACAGTGTCAATGACTGGCAAACTCTAATGACTCTGATTCACACATTTACGGAAGATACAGCACTTGGTGGAGTTATGGATATTAGAAACATTTGTGAAAGGACACAGTAGAATATTGACCATTTATAACTATGAACAGAGAGATAGCAGGAGAATTGATGGACAGAGCGATTTGTGGGTACATGTGCATATCTCTATGAAAGAAACAAAACATGTAGACCGATTGTAAAAACGAACTGTAGCATCAGTCGAGAGTTGAGCACAAATGTGGGAAAGACATGCTGTTGCTGTAAGGAACTTTGATTGGGGCACAAATGCAGTTGTGTGGAGTTCTGGTTTGTACATTAAGGAAGAATATGGAGACTCCGGAGAAGGTGCAGAGCAGTGCTGTGTGAATTAGAGTATCCGATGTAGGGGAGACTGGTGGCTGAGTATCTAAAACTATCAGAGGCACAGATTACATGGACACTCAAGTCTCTCACTCAGTGTGAAACTGTTATAACCAAAGGGCATGAGTTCATGTGAGGGCGTCGGAGGGGCGATTGTGCCATGATATTTACAATGCAAGTTTTCCACTGGGAGCATCATTTAAGAGATTATAAAATAGGCAAATGGACAGGCAAGCACTTGAGGTATAGAGACCATGAACATGCAGATAGTAGTGGATCAAGTTGACATCATGGTCGACACAGACATAGTGACACAAAATGTGTGTTCCTGTGCTGTACTTTTCCATGTTCTATGTCTGTTCACAGATCTGAACTCCGCAATATCCACCTTCTTGTCAAATTGTGAGGATCACCAACTGCTGCAGTTGACGAGATTCTACATGGAGCGACTGGAGCAGGCGACTGAAGAGGGTGTAGAGGGTCTCGGCCTTATGTTAACTGACGAGCATCACTTCACCGGACGAGAGTATCACGTAAGTGAAAGGGAGACCGATAGATTAAGTGTCGATTTTTCAACAGACTGACAGACCCGATGTAAACGAACTGGTCTGTGTGGGTCAACAAGGCAGCCCGGGGCTGCATCCACACTGAGCCTTTATGCGGTAGATACACGTTCTGACAGGAGTCTTGCCAATTATCTGACACAGTCATTTTTAGTCTGGTTAGGATACAAACAATGATTGACAGCTGACTGTTGCTCATGTGATATGCGATGGGGACTGCCAGTGGATAGAGAATATATTAATCTGTCTGTCTTTCCAGCATGTTTCCAATGCTTGACCTCACTGGCCAGGCAACAGTGTTTCCTTGAAAACTCAATGAATTCCACAATCAATGTGCTGATCATGCTCTAAGCTCATCTGCCTTCCCTACAATACTGCTTGCATTGAAATAATATGCATCTTGGAACATTAGTTTCACCATGTTCATCCTTTAGTGTTCTGACTTTGTCGGCTTAACAACATGTTTCCCAAACAACCACTGCACTGTCTGCTCTGGTTCTTCGTACCCTTACAACTCTAGTTTAAACTGACCGCCCCCCCCCCCCCGCCCCATGCAGCGCTAACAACCCTTCCCGCAAGGGTATCAGTTCCCCTCCAGTTCAGGTGCAAAACGATGTATGCACAGGTATCATCTCCCTTGGAACAGAGCCCAATCATCCAAAGATCTGAAGCCCTCTGTCATGCACCATCTCATCAGCCACATGTTAGACTGTATTATCGTCCTATTTCTGGTGCGTGGTACGGGTAGCAATCCCGAGAACACAAACCCAGAGATCCTGCCCTTTAACGTAGCACCTAAATCCACGAACTCACTTTGCAAGAACTCATCACCCTTCATTAGTAAATCATTGGTACCGATGAGATCAAAGTCTGTTCCGCCTCCATCTTATGAATGTTGTGGACTTGATCCAAGATTTCCCTGACATTGGTAACATACCATCTGGTAATTTCATTTTCATTCACGGACCCTTCTGTCTGATGTCCTAACTATTGAACTCACATCGCTTCAGCTCAGCAAGTCTCATCCCATCCCTTCCTAGTCTAAAAGCTAGACTCAGTACCGGAGACCTGCTGCAATGGCTTTCCTGTGCTGGGTCATACCCACTTCCCCCCACCCGCCTCTACAGTACACGGTATACCTGTTATTGAGGTAAGGGACCACATAGGTTTTCTGCACCTGCTGCTTATCCTTTCACCCCAGCCCGGCAGTCACCCAAACACCCCTGTCCTGCAGTTTGGGTATAGCTCCTTATCTCATCCGGTAGGAGAAGCATTCTACTGTTCTGTATCATCAAAAATCTCTAAATCTTCCATAACTCCTCACCAAAGCCTCTCTGACACAACGCTTCAACTCCCCACTCTTAACTACAGCCACTCCGCTTAAACCAAACTACTTTTTTACTGGCCCTTACCAAGTGCAAAATTAGCCCGTAGTCCCGACTGACCCAGCTCACCTTTTAAAGCCTTGCTCCCGCAACGCACACTCCAATTACTCTTCTCAGTCTGTGGCGTGCAGAATGTGCTGGGTCAGTCCATGTTCAGGGTAGATTTGTACCCATTCCTCCGCTCCTCAATATGTTCCCCGTTGTTCATCACAGAGCGTGACTGAGCTCGCAGGGAAGGGAAACCGAGCGGGCGCTTCCAAACTCCTCCTGGATCTGGTGATGGAGAAGGGCTCCGGGGCCTGGAGGGTGATGTGGGAATCCTTTGTGAAGCTACATCACCATTTACCGAAGCTGAGCAGAATATTGGATGAAATACGGGAACGTGGTACGGTGAACAATACACTGTGTGTTACAGATGTAAATGCTGATGAATTTACAGTATTACACAGACCTGACTTCATGCAGGTTAATCTGTTTGAACAGGTGACGCCCAGTTCGCCTACATGGACACAGAGCGGGGTTTATCTGAAGTGCCCACGCATCTGAAAGGTAAACGATGTAACAGAAATCTCAGAGTCTGTTTCATTCTGAGAGTCTGAATACCTGTCTTTTGCTCCCTGTTTAGAGACTGTCAGAACCTGGGAGAAGGGTTTTTGTTGCTGTGGCTGGAACACAGGAAACCATTTGCATTTTTCACAACATCCGGCACCTTCCAGGTCTCAGCCTGTGCACCCAGAGGCCTCTGAGATTTATAAGCCGATGCGCCCGTCTGTACCACAGCAAACCTTGGCGATCTCCATTACCCAGCGCCGAATATCCCGAGATCTAGCAAAGCTGAAACCAGCCGGTTCTATTTGGATCATCCAACTCTGGCAGAGGAAGTCTCACACTTCAGAGTTTATGCACCAGCTCCCCAGAGCAGAGGGGACTGTAAAGATGTGATGGGGATGTATTGCCTGAGTTTGTGTACCAGCTCCCCAGAGCAAAGGGGACCGTAGAGGTGCACTGGGGCTGCGCTGCCTATGTTCATGTATCGGATCACCAGAGTAGATGAGACTGCACTGGTACTCTGGGGGTGTGGGGGGGGGAGGGGGGGAGGAGGGTGCTCTATCGTGACTGGCTCAACCTAGAGCAGGAAACAGGAATAGTGTTCCTTTTCCATGGCTCAGTACTGACAGCTTAAACCTAAAGGAGTGTCAGGAGCATCAGGTCCATTGTGAGAGAAGTGAAAACAGGAAGAGCAAGTGAGTCGCTCCCCCCCCGCCCCCACTGTCACCCCCTGTGGTGTTGCACAGTTCAGCAGAGTCTGAGCAGTGAAACCAGCCTCTCCACACAACACTCCCCTTTGCAGAATCACGTGTGCACTTGCTGCTGGCTGTAACACCAGGGAATCTGCAAACTATGAACTGAGGGGAGAGTGGTGCCTTTAACAGCGAATCTGAATCAGATCAGAAATGTTTCGGGGCCATAATTCACTTTCAGACGCTCTACCACTGAGCTCCCAATTTCACCCAAACAATGTCTTTAATAAGTTTTTTTTAATTTGGAAAAATATGTTTGGTGTTCCGTGTTCTTCAGGGATTGACAACCTATTTCTGTACGTCCTCAGATGTTCGACAGAAACATATGGAGAATCTACGGGCACAAACTGAGACACTGAGAGTGAGCACTATCCTGATGAGGGAGAAGGTGAAGGTTTTCCAGCTGGTTGATCGATACGCTGAGCTCACGGTCATTTCTACCGTTCGAGATCGGAGACTGGTGGAACATGAGCTGCTGGCAAGAGGCAGAGACCACGAGGAATGGAGAGAGAAACATCTCCGCAGAGAGCTGGAAAAAGTCCGGATGGATCAGTTATTCAAGAGGACTTTTCTTCAAAAATTGAAGAGTTCTTTTTATGGAAAAAAATATGGGATTTCGGCAGCAGTGGCCGGAGTCCCAGGGATTGGGAAAACAACCATGGTACAAAAGATTGTTTATGACTGGGCCACGGGGAAAATATACAAACAATTCCATTTTGTCTTCAGTTTCAAATTCCGAGATTTAAACTCCATTACCTGCAGAATAAACCTGAAAGAACTGATTCTGCATCAGTATCCCTACTTTGGGAATATCCTGAGACAGGTCTGGAAGAACCCAGAGAGGCTGTTGTTTATATTCGATAGTTTGGACGAATTCAAGCACAGAATCAATTTTGCTGACAATCAGGGAGACACAGAAATTCAGGACACATGCACAGATCCTGAATTCAAGTGCAAAGTGTCGGACATTGTGTACAGTTTAATCCAGCACAAACTGCTCCCAGGGTGTTCAGTGCTGGTGACCACCCGTCCCGCTGTGTTACATTTATTGGAAAGGGCAGAGATCAGTGTCTGGGCTGAAATCCTGGGATTTGTTGGTGAGGAACGGAAGGAATATTTCAATAGGCATTTTGAAAATCAGATGGTGGCGGCAGCTGTTTTCAAACACGTGAAGGAGAACGAGATCCTGTACACCATGAGCTACAACCCCTCCTACTGCTGTATCCTCGCTCTGGCACTGGGACCCTTCTTCACACAAAGAGGCAGGGTCCCGCAGCGAGTTCCCAAGACCATAACCCAATTATATTCCTACTATATTTACAACATCCTGAAAAACCATGACCGTGAGATTGAGAACCCCCGTGATGTGTTACTGAGGGTTGGTCAGATGGCCCTCAGAGGAGTGTTCGAGAAGAAGATTGTGTTTACAGATGGAGATTTGATCAACTACAGTCTGCAGCCTTCCCAGTTCCTGTCCGGATTCCTGATGGAGCTTTTGGAGAGAGAGGATTCTGCCCGGTGTGTGGTTTACACATTCCCTCACCTCACCATCCAAGACTTTGTAGCTGCAGTCGCACAGTTCCTGAATCCACATCCAGGGGATATCCTGAAATTCCTCACAAAAGCCCACAACACAACAGATTGGCGATTTGAGGTATTTCTCCGTTTTGTTGCTGGTCTCTCCTCCCCAATGACAGCTCGGGGCCTGGAGGAGTTTCTGGGTCCATTTCCTCATGAAACAACCTGCCGGGTGATTGACTGGGTGAAGGAGGAGGTTAAACGCCGGAGTGGAAACACATGCAGTGAAGCTGGTAAAAGAAGCCTCCTGAACACATTGCACTACCTGTTTGAGTCTCAGAATCGTCCATTGGCTCAGGCCGCACTGGAATCTGTGGAAACACTTTCATTCAGTGGAATGACACTGACCCCGGTTGACTGCGCGATCCTGTCTCATGTCATCGGACTCTGTGACACAATAAAACACCTCAACCTGGCTGGCTGCCACATTCAGTGTGAAGGAATCCAGCGGCTGGGACACGGGCTGCACAAGTGCCAGGAGTTGAGGTAACTTTATTTATTTCTCACTCTGAGCTGTGAAACTGTCCCACTGTGTTGTTTCAATGTAAATGAAGTTGGGTAAACTGTTGTAAATATGATTGTGAAGACCTGTGACAAATGCCATCCCCCTACGTCCTGTGGGATTTCTCTTACCCATTACCCTTTTCCAGTGGGATCTCTCTTCCCCATCCTGCAGGTTCTATCTTTCCATCCTTTTCCTCAGGTGGTGTCATTTCCCACCGACATTTCCCCATTCACAGATCTCCCTCACTGTGGGACATTCTCCCACCCTTCATCCCTGTCCCTCCTGACCCTCTCAGGTCAGGATCACTTTTCTAACCAGCAGGGAATGAGACAGAGTATGTGGAGTTTACAGGGTCACACGGACAGACTACATTACTGACATTCGGTGAATACCCTGGAGCTGGTCAGTGAGGGTCATTGACAGTGATGGGAACTCCGATCAGTGATTTACTGAAGGGTTTAATGTTTCCTGAAATATCCGAGTAGGAGAAATTTGCTCAGCACACAGTATGAATCACTTTGTTCATGAATTTGTCTGTTTGTGTTTAGACTTGGTGAGAATGACCTGGGAGATTCAGGAGTGAAACTGGTGTCTGCGGCTCTGAGGAACCCGGAGTGTAAAATACAGAAACTGGAGTAAGTACCAGAGTCTGGGAGATTGTGTTTACTGTCACTGGGTGTTTGACACTGAACATTAATGTGATCAGTAATTGTGTTACTGATAAACACTGGGGATTTGTACCGTCTCCTGTCTCTTTGTTTCCTTCATCCTCACTCTCTCTCATTTCCAGGTTGGATGAGGTCGGTCTCACAGATTCTGGTGTCGAGGATCTCGTCTCCACTCTCAGTACAAACCCATCACTGACGGAGCTGGACCTGAGTGCTAATGAACTGGGAGATTCAGGAGTGAAACTGGTGTCTACGGTTCTGAGTAACCCGGAGTGTAAAATACAGAAACTGGGGTAAGTACCAGATCGTGGGAGATTGTGTTTACAGCCACTGGGTGTCTGATACTAAACATTAATGTGATCAGTAATTGTGTTACTGATAAACACTGGGGATTTGTACCGTCTCCTGTCTCTCTGTGTCCTTCACCCACACTCTCTCTCATCTCCAGGCTGGGGGCTGTCGGTCTCACAGATTCTGGTGCCGAGGATCTCATCTCCACTCTCAGTACAAACCCATCACTGACGGAGCTGGACCTGAGTGCTAATGAACTGGGAGATTCAGGAGTGAAACTGGTGTCTGCGGCTCTGAGTAAACCCGGAGTGTAAAATACAGAAACTGGGGTAAGTACCAGATCGTGGGAGATTGTGTTTACAGTCACTGTGTGTCTGATACTAAACATTAATGTGATCAATAATTGTGTTACTGATACACACTGGGAATTTGTACCGTCTCCTGTCTCTCTGTGTCCTTCACCCACACTCTCTCTCATCTCCAGGCTGGGGGCTGTCGGTCTCACAGGTTCTGGTGCCGAGGATCTCGTCTCCACTCTCAGTACAAACCCATCACTGACGGAGCTGGACCTGAGTGCTAATAAACTGGGAGATTCAGGAGTGAAACTGGTGTCTGCGGCTCTGAGGAAATCGGAATGTAAAATACAGAAACTGGAGTAAGTACCAGACTGTGGGAGATTGTGTTTACAGTCACTGGGTGTCTGACACTGAATATTAATGTGATCAGTAATTGTGTTACTGATAAACACTGGGGATTTGTACCGTCTTCTCTCTCTCTCTCTCTGTCCTTCACCCTCACTCTCTCTCATCTCCAGGCTGTACCGTGTCGGTCTCACTGGTTCTGGTGCCGAGGATCTCGCCTCTGCTCTTGGTACAAACAGATCTCTGAGGGAGCTGAACCTGAGTGTTAATGAACTGAAAGATTTAGGAGTGAAACTGGTGTCTGCGGCACTGAGGAATCCGGAGTGTAAAATACAGAAACTGGGGTAAGTACCAGACTGTGGGAGATTGTGTTTACAGTCACTGGGTGTCTGACACTGAACATTATTGTGATCAGTAATAGTGTTACTGATAAACACTGGGGATTTGTACCGTCTCCTGCCCTTCTCTGTGTCCTTCATCCTCACTCTCTCTCATCTCCAGGCTGTGGGGTGTCGGTCTCACAGATTCTGGTGTCGAGGATCTCATCTCCGCTCTCGTTACAAACCCATCACTGAAGGAGCTGGACCTGGTATTCAACTCGCTGACAGACCGATCCGTCCCCGCCCTCCGCCGCCTCATACTAAACGTCCCGAGTCTGGAGCGGATCCGGTGAGTGTTTGTGTTAATGTTCAAAGTGATAAAATATCAGTGGATCTGCGGGTTTTCTGGTGATATTTGTCTGTGAGTGTTTTTGAAACATTAACCCCGGTCCCCTGGTACTGACACTGTTGTGTAATCTGTCTATTTCATTTTTATTCTTCTGTCTGTTTCAGGCTGGACCAGAATCGGTTCAGTGAGACCGGGAGGAAGGAACTGAGACCTCTGCAGGGAGTCAGACCCGGACTGACAGTGATCCTGTGAACATCTGAATGTGGGAACAGCCCCGCCCGCGGGATGGGGACATTTTGCCCAATTCCTCACCCTCCCCTTTAACTCCCGCCCTTACCTTTAACTCGCCGCGCGCCAGGTGTAATTCCAAACAGTTTTAACGGAACTGGCTCCAAGCTCGCGCTGTGGGTCGGTCATTGTGCTCCCGCAGAGACATAGATCCACCTCCTGACCTCCTGTCCAGCGGCGCTGCTTCCGCCGGATGTAAGTGTTCGAGACCCCCTCCCACGTGACACCCCGGAGAATTACACGCACAGGAAGAGCCTGGGGGCTGGGGATCACTCTTGGACTCTGGTGTCACAGAGCAGGATTATCCCGGGAGAGAATCATTTTGCTCCCTTTGCTGAGCACGTTGCATTCGGCAGTCTGGCCGATATAATGATGTTAAATTGACACATACCTCGGCAGTGACCCTGGATCTGCAGCGATCTCTGAAGTGTGATTTTATAACCATCGGTTCCTCGATGCAGAGTGACGGTGAGAAACGGGACTGACTATTCAACCGGTCACTCGTTGTCGCTGATCAGTTAATTGTGTGTGACTGTGAGTGAGTCAGGAGTTGCTTATTTATTCCCGCACGTCAGCAGCTCACACATTGATTAATTTACGTTTGTGATGATGAAATCAATAAACCGCTGTAGCTTCCCGCCTTGGTGTCAGACTTGAGTCTCATTCGAGGAGAAACAGTGACCTGGGGTTACTGCTGCCCCCCGCACCCGGTGAACTGCAATAATGGGTCTGAGCTCCTCACACTGGTACAACAGCGTCTCAGCTCCAGGCTGAGGGATGTCAGACTGGTGGTGTCTGGTCCCCAGGATCTCTTCACTCCCCATCCCCATCCAGGCTGACACACCACTCCCTCTCACCCAGATACTCGCACTATCCTGATCCCCACCTTCCTGCGCGCTTTCTCGCTCTCACAGTCAAAAACAACAAAGGATATTGGAAGCTCATATACTGTATAATATCGGATCCGCGTCCACCAAGGTCGCAAACAGAAGGGAACAGAAGCAATCAACACGGGCTGAAGGTCCCTCTGCACAGACCCGGCACAGAAACCCGGGGCCAGACAGAATCAAGTTTCCTCCGCACAGTCCCAGCTCACACTCCCGGGATCAGACACTGAGTGAAGCTCCCTCCACACCGACCTATCTCACACCCTCACAATCAAAGCCTCTCATAATCTTATACACCTCTATCAGGCCACCTCTCATCCTCCGTAGCTCCAAGGAGAAAAGGCCGAGTTCACTCAACCTATTCTCATAAGGCATGCTCCCCAATCCAGGAAACATCCTTGTAAATCTCCTCTGCACCCTTTCTATGACTTCCACATCCTTCCTGTAGTGAGGCGAGCAGAACTGAGCACAGTACTCCAAGTGGGGTCTGACCAGGGTCTATATAGCTGCAACATTACCTCTCGGCTCCTAAATTCAATTCCACGATTGATGAAGGCCAATATACCGCACACCTTCTTAACCACAGAGTCAACCTGCGCAGGTGCTTTGAGTGTCCTATGGACTCGGACCCCAAGATCCCACTGATCCTCCACACTGCCAAGAGTCTTACCATTAACACTACCTGTAAAAGTACAACGAAGAAATAGGGAAAAAGCCTAAGAAGCTTAATGCGTACGGATAACTGAATTTTTCTCTTTATTTGTTGTTTAATCTCCCCGAGGAGAGGTGCACCATTCCCGAAAGCACTGCAATACCGGGTCGATGCACGGAATGGACGGAGCAAGCCCCTATTCCATCTCCCTGTTCCAAAAATCAATTGAATATATGGTCCCCAGATAGGGGACGTATCAGATATTAAACTGATAAGTGATTTTTTTCTGGAAAAATATACTTCATTCAGAAATATTACAAAATAAAATTATTTGCAAAAAAAACATTTGTTGACTCTGAGTCCTTCTACAATAAATAAAGTTATTTACATTAAATCATGCGTTGACTCTCAGTCCTTATTCAAAATAAAGATGTTTACAATAAATCATTCGTTGACTCTCAAACCTTAGTCAAGATCAAAACCTTTAAGAGGGTTCTGACTGGGAGTGCCCCTCTCACCGCCAGCCAGGCGAGGTCTTGGTGCCTGTTGGTTAGATCTGGCGATGAGGCATTTTGCCAGATGAACTGGACAGTCTGCTCCGGGAACCACCCCACTGTGTCCATCACGTCCTTCTCCTGCAGTGCCTGCAGGACATTACGTGCCGACCACTGCCTGATGGCCCTGTGGTCAAAGGCGTTCTCCTGGAAGAACTTTGCTACGTAGGACAGGTATGCCGACAACGACCAGCTGACTGGGGCGTTGCGCAGGAGTGGGGCCAGACCCATCCTTCGTAGCCAGGGCGACAGGTAGAACCTGGGCACATAGTGGTACTTGGTGCCCACATACCTGGGTTCTACACACAACCTGATGCAGCTACACACGAAGCTGGCCATCAGGGTGAGGGCGACATTAGGGAAGTAATTGCCCCCATTGTCCAGGGACTTGTGCATGACGGTCCGTCTCGCCCGCTCCATCTTGGATCCCCAGACGAATCTGAAGACAGCTCGGGTGATTTCCGAGCTGTAGGAGCGGGCGACGGGCCACACCTGCGCCAAGTACAGCAGCCCTGAGAGCACCTCACACCTGATGACCAGGCTCTTGCCCTGATGGTGAAGGGGACGCTGGATCGGTCGGGCCAGTTGCCGAAGAGCATGGCTTCGCTCTTCGTGCGGTTGACCCTGGCCCCCGACGCCAGCTCGAACTGTTCGCAGCTGCCAATCAACCTGCGAACTGACCTCGGATCAGAGCAGAAGACGGTGACGTCGTCCATGTACAGGGAGGTTTTCACTTGGGTCCCTCCACTGCCTGGCAGCGTCACCCCTCTTATGCCCTCATCCCTCCTGATGACTTCCGCAAAGGGTTCAATTCAGCAGACGGACAAGACAGGGGAGAGGAGACAACCCTGCCTGACTCCAGACCTGATAGGGAAGCTGTCTGTTTCCCACCCGTTGACCTGCACTGCACTACGGATGTCTGTGTAGAGCAGTCTGACCAATTCCGGATTCCATCCCCAATTCCCATTTTAAAGACCATGTCCACCATGTACGTGTGTGATATCCTTCGAAGGCTTTCTCCTGGTCCAAGCTGACCAAGCAGGCGTTCACCCCCCTGACCTGCACGTAGGCGATGGTGTCCCTCAGCAGCGCGAGGCTGTCCGAGATCTTCCTGCCTGGTACAGCACAGGTTTGGCCCGGGTGGATCACCTGTCCCAGAGCAGACTCGACCCTGTTGGCGATAGCCTTGGACAGGATCGTGTAGTCCACATTCAGCACAGAGATGGCTCTCAATTCCTAATGTCCTCCCTTTCCCCCTTCTGCTTGTAGATGAGGGTGCTGATGCCCTTCCTCATGGACTCTGACATGCTGCCGGCCAGAAGCATAGCGTTGTACACTTCCAGCATGGTTTGGGAAAACCATTGAAATGTAGTGGGGCGTTGGTCTGTGACTCCTATTTTCTAACACAATCACTGATCCCAACCCCTATTAAGGTCATGGGAAGGAAGCTGAACATTGAACCCTTCACCCTAGTGACATCAGCAAGCTGATTAACAAGGGGTGGATGAGGCCGAACCCCAGGAGTATGTGATGGACAATGTAGAGGGAGCTTTACTCTGTCTGACCACGGGAGTGTGTGATGGCAGAGTGTGCAGGGAGCCTTACCCCATGTCTAACCCTTAGGAGTGGGTGATTGGACATTGCAGAGGGAGCTTCACTGTGTGTCTGATTTCGGGGTGTGTGATCGGACCGTGTAGAAGCCGGAGTTCCCAACCTGAGTCCAGGGACCCCTCAGTTAATGGGAGAGGTCCATGGCAGAGAAAAGCTGGGAATCTCTGGTAAAGGAAGCTTTACTGTCTGAGTGCGGGAGTGTGATTGGAGACAACTTTACTGTCACTGAGATGCAACCCAGCAGCGGGAGGGAAGACCCGGACACCCACTCACCCAAACAGGGACGGGGAGGCACGGATGCTGGGGCATCAATATCAATTACTCTATATTTTAGTAACCGGTGAGCTTCCAGATCTCTCTCCATCATTGATCAGGGAGCCCCGCCACCGCGGAATAATCGCGCTTAGTCCTCACCGGGAATCCCGCTAACAGCGCGAGCCTTAATATATATATATATCCCTCCCCCCATCTCTCTCTCTCTCTCTCTCTCTCTCTCGCTCTCCCTCTCTCTCTCTCTCCCACTCCCTCTCACTCCTTCTCACTCTCCCTCCCTCCCTCTCCCTCTCCCTCCCTCCCTCTCCCTCTCCCTCCCCCTCTCCCTCCCTCCCTCTCCCTCTCCCTCCCTCCCTCCCTCCCTCTCCCTCCCTCCCTTCCTCCCTCTCCCTCTCCCTCCCGGCCTCTCCCTCCCTCCCTCTCCCTCTCCCCCTCCCTCCCTCTCCCTCTCACTCTCCCTCCCTCCCTCCCCCTCTCCCTCTCCCTCTCTCCCTCCCTCTCCCTCCCTCCCTTCCTTCCTCCCTCTCCCTCTCCCTCCCTCCCTCCCTCTCTCCCCCTCTCCCTCCCTCTCCCTCTCCATCCCTCACTCCCTCTCCCTCTCCCTCCCTCCCTCCCTCTCCCTCTCCCTCTCCCTCTCCTTCCCTCCCTCTCCCTCTCCTTCCCTCCCTCTCCCACTCCCCGCTTCTCTCCTCCCTCCCCTCCTTCTCTCCTCCCTCCCCCTCCCTCCTTCTCTCTCTCTCTCTCTCTCTCTCTCTCTCTCTCTCTCTCTCTCTCTCTCTCTCTCTCTCTCACTCTCTCACTCACACTCACACTTCACACTCACACTCAGACCCGCCCTCCGCGCGAGCTCCAATCTCTCTCCCTGGGCTTTGGGGTTTTCATCCGTCTGGAAAAGTCCGCTCAGATTGACCGAGTCCGAGGAGCTTCTGAGGGGAGGGAGTGTCCGGTGTTTAGTGAGGGTCTCGGGGGAGGGAGAGAGTCTGAGGTGAGGGAGTGTCCGGTGTTTAGTGAGAGTCTTGGGGGAGGGAGAGAGTCTGAGGTGAGGGAGTGTCCGGTGTTTAGTGAGGGTCTCGGGGGAGGGAGAGAGTCTGAGGTGAGGGTGTGTTCGGTGTTTAGTGAGGGTCTCGGGGGAGGGAGAGAGTCTGAGGTGAGGGAGTGTCTGGTGTTTACTGAGGGTCTCGGGGGAGGGAGAGAGTCTGAGGTGAGGGAGTGTCCGGTGTTTAGTGAGGGTCTCGGGGGAGGGAGAGAGTCTGAGGTGAGGGAGTGTCCGGTGTTTAGTGAGGGTCTCGGGGGAGGGAGAGAGTCTGAGGTGAGTGAGTGTCCGGTGTGTAGTGAGGGTCTCGGGGGAGGGAGAGAGTCTGAGGTGAGGGAGTGTCCGGTGTTTAGTGAGGGTCTCGGGGGAGGGAGAGAGTCTGAGGTGAGGGAGTGTCCGGTGTTTAGTGAGGGTCTCGGGGGAGTGAGAGAGTCTGAGGTGAGGGAGTGTCCGGTGTTTAGTGAGGGTCTCGGGGGAGGGAGAGAGTCTGAGGTGAGGGAGTGTCCGGTGTTTAGTGAGGGTCTCGGGGGAGGGAGAGAGTCTGAGGTGAGGGAGTGTCCGGTGTTTAGTGAGGGTCTCGGGGGAGGGAGAGAGTCTGAGGTGAGGGAGTGTCCGGTGTTTAGTGAGGGTCTCGGGGGAGGGAGAGAGTCTGAGGTGAGTGAGTGTCCGGTGTGTAGTGAGGGTCTCGGGGGAGGGAGAGAGTCTGAGGTGAGGGAGTGTCCGGTGTTTAGTGAGGGTCTCGGGGGAGGGAGAGAGTCTGAGGTGAGGGAGTGTCCGGTGTTTAGTGAGGGTCTCGGGGGAGTGAGAGAGTCTGAGGTGAGGGAGTGTCCGGTGTTTAGTGAGGGTCTCGGGGGAGGGAGAGAGTCTGAGGTGAGGGAGTGTCCGGTGTTTAGTGAGGGTCTCGGGGGAGGGAGAGAGTCTGAGGTGAGGGAGTGTCCGGTGTTTAGTGAGGGTCTCGGGGGAGGGAGAGAGTCTGAGGTGAGGGAGTGTCCGGTGTTTAGTGAGGGTCTCGGGGGAGGGAGAGAGTCTGAGGTGAGGGAGTGTCTGGTGTTTAGTGAGGGTCTCGGGGGAGGGAGAGAGTCTGAGGTGAGGGTGTGTCTGGTGTTTAGTGAGGGTCTCGGGGGAGGGAGAGAGTCTGAGGTGAGGGAGTGTCTGGTGTTTAGTGAGGGTCTCGGGGGAGGGAGAGAGTCTGAGGTGAGGGAGTGTTCGGTGTTTAGTGAGGGTCTCGGGGGAGGGAGAGAGTCTGAGGTGAGGGTGTGTTCGGTGTTTAGTGAGGGTCTCGGGGGAGGGAGAGAGTCTGAGGTGAGGGAGTGTCTGGTGTTTACTGAGGGTCTCGGGGGAGGGAGAGAGTCTGAGGTGAGGGAGTGTCCGGTGTTTAGTGAGGGTCTCGGGGGAGGGAGAGAGTCTGAGGTGAGGGAGTGTCCGGTGTTTAGTGAGGGTCTCGGGGGAGGGAGAGAGTCTGAGGTGAGTGAGTGTCCGGTGTGTAGTGAGGGTCTCGGGGGAGGGAGAGAGTCTGAGGTGAGGGCGTGTCCGGTGTTTATTGAGGGTCTCGGGGGAGGGAGAGAGTCTGAGGTGAGGGAGTTTCCGGTGTTTAGTGAGTGTCTCGGGGGAGGAAGAGAGTCTGAGGTGAGGGAGTGTCCGGTGTTTAGTGAGGGTCTCGGGGGAGGGAGAGAGTCTGAGGTGAGGGAGTGTCTGGTGTTTAGTGAGGGTCTCGGGGGAGGGAGAGAGTCTGAGGTAAGGGAGTGTCCGGTGTTTAGTGAGGGTCTCGGGGCAGGGAGAGAGTCTGAGGTGAGGGAGTGTCCGGTGTTTAGTGAGGGTCTCGGGGGAGGGAGAGAGTCTGAGGTGAGGGAGTGTCCGGTGTTTAGTGAGGGTCTCGGGGGAGGGAGAGAGTCTGAGGTGAGGGAGTGTCCGGTGTTTAGTGAGGGTCTCGGGGGAGGGAGAGAGAGAGTCCGAGGTGAGGGAGTGTCTGGTGTTTAGTGAGGGTCTCGGGGGAGGGAGAGAATCTGAGGTGAGGGAGTGTCCACTGTTTAGTGAGGGTTTCGGGGGAGGGAGAGAGTCTGAGATGAGGGAGTGTCCGGTGTTTAGTGAGGGTCTCGGGGGAGGGAGAGAGTCTGAGGTGAGGGAGTGTCCGGTGTTTAGTGAGGGTCTCGGGGGAGGGAGAGAGTCTGAGATGAGGGAGTGTCCGTTGTTCAGTGAGGGTCTCGGGGAGGGAGAGAGTCTGAGGTGAGGGAGTGTCCGGTGTTTAGTGAGGGTCTCGGGGGAGTGAGAGAGTCTAAAGTGAGGGAGTGTCCGGTGTTTAGTGAGGGTCTCGGGGGAGGGAGAGAGTCTGAGGTGAGGGAGTGTCCGGTGTTTAGTGAGGGTCTCGGGGGAGGGAGAGAGTCTGAGGTGAGGGAGTGTGGGGTGTTTAGTGAGGGTCTCGGGGGAGGGAGAGAGTCTGAGGTGAGTGAGTGTCCGGTGTGTAGTGAGGGTCTCGGGGGAGGGAGAGAGTCTGTAGTGAGGGAGTGTCCGGTGTTTAGTGAGGGTCTCGGGGGACGGAGAGAGTCTGAGGTGACGGAGTGTCCGGTGTTTATTGAGGGTCTCCGGGGAGGGAGAGAGTCTGAGAGGAGGGAGTGTCCGGTGTTTAGTGAGGGTCTCGGGGGAGGGAGAGAGTCTGAGGGGAGGGAGTGTCCGGTGTTTAGTGGGGGTCTCGGGGGAGGGAGAGAGTCTGAGGTGAGCGAGTGTCCGGTGTTTAATGAGGGTCTTGGGGGAGGGAGAGAGTCTGAGGTCAGGGAGTGTCCGGTGTTTAGTGAGGGTCTCGGGGGAGGGAGAGAGTCTGAGATGAGGGAGTGTCCGTTGTTCAGTGAGGGTCTCGGGGAGGGAGAGAGTCTGAGGTGAGGGAGTGTCCGGTGTTTAGTGAGGGTCTCGGGGGAGTGAGAGAGTCTAAAGTGAGGGAGTGTCCGGTGTTTAGTGAGGGTCTCGGGGGAGGGAGAGAGTCTGAGGTGAGGGAGTGTCCGGTGTTTAGTGAGGGTCTCGGGGGAGGGAGAGAGTCTGAGGTGAGGGAGTGTGGGGTGTTTAGTGAGGGTCTCGGGGGAGGGAGAGAGTCTGAGGTGAGTGAGTGTCCGGTGTGTAGTGAGGGTCTCGGGGGAGGGAGAGAGTCTGTAGTGAGGGAGTGTCCGGTGTTTAGTGAGGGTCTCGGGGGACGGAGAGAGTCTGAGGTGACGGAGTGTCCGGTGTTTATTGAGGGTCTCCGGGGAGGGAGAGAGTCTGAGAGGAGGGAGTGTCCGGTGTTTAGTGAGGGTCTCGGGGGAGGGAGAGAGTCTGAGGGGAGGGAGTGTGGGTGTTTAGTGGGGTCTCGGGGGAGGGAGAGAGTCTGAGGTGAGGAGTGTCCGGTGTTTAATGAGGGTCTTGGGGGAGGGAGAGAGTCTGAGGTCAGGGAGTGTCCGGTGTTTAGTGAGGGTCTCGGGGGGAGAGAGTCTGAGGTGAGGGAGTGTCCGGTGTTTAATGAGGGTCTCGGGGGAGGGAGAGAGTCTGAGGGTGAGGGAGTGTCCGGTGTTTAGTGAGGGTCTCGGGGGGGAGAGAGTCTGAGGTGAGGGAGTGTCCGGTGTTTAGTGAGGGTCTCGGGGGAGGGAGAGAGTCTGAGGTGAGGGAGTGTCCGGTGTTTAGTGAGGGTCTCGTGGGGGAGAGAGTCTGAGGTGAGGGAGTGTGTTCGGTGTTTAATTAGGGCCTCGGGGGAAGGAGAGAGTCTGAGGTGAGGGAGAACCAAGGTCAGACAGCTCCCTCGTGTGGGCACCGCTGAGGATGAGGGACAGTCTGAAATGCAGGTCTATGAGAAGAGAGTGAGTGGAACTCAGGGAGAGGGCGGGGGAAAGGAAAAGTGTGGGAGGAGTGAGGGACCAAAGAGCTGCGATACAACAAGTGGGAGAGTAGGAACAGAGATAGAAATGGTGGGGGGATGGAGTGCGGGACATTGAAGAGGCAGGAAATGAAGCGGGGGGGAGGCTGGTAGCTAGGGATGGAGGAAAGTGAGGAGGGGAGGAATAGAGAGAGAGAAAGTACATGGAGCAAAGCAGGAGAGAAAGAGAAAGGCAGAGCCTGAGGGAGGAGAGAAAGCTGGAGGGATTGCCTGGGGGGGCGACGTTGGGACAATGAGATCGTGTGGGGAAAGAGAGGGATTGTCTGTTGAGAGAGAGAGTAACACAGGAGGAGATCGTCGTTGGGATAAAATATGCCAGCGAGGGGAGGGGGATGAATGGGTGGAGCAGGTAGCCCTTAGTCATTGGTCAGTTAACCTGCTCAGTGTGCAAATGGAGGTGAGGGAATTCCTTAAAATGTGATAAACTGAGGAAGCTGACCTCCTCAACTCCTCTGGGAGTGGAGAATTTGCAGGGAAACCTGGATTCTCATTGTGGCCAAAGCTCATTCCCCTCATGCTCTACTTCGCTCCCACACCTACTCCAACCTCATCGTCTGGGATGTCAGAACTCCTGTGATGCAGTGGGGGACATGGGCCGAGCGAGGGTTTGAGGGTGAGGGTCTAATTCAGGTTTAGTGAAGGATCTCATGGTAATTGAAGGAGGTCCTCAGGTAGAGGGGTGGCCTGATAATGAGGGAGGCCCTGAGGGAAGGTTTTTGAGGGATCTTCTTATGATGAGGGACAGACTGAGTGAGCTCTCTGAAGTGAGGGATGGATTTGAAAGGGTCTGAGGTGGGTAGACTTCCAATGGACAGAGTCCACTGATGACGTGTATGTTACAGGGAGGTATCAGACCGAGAGTGATGGACTCTTGTCAGATGCAGAGGCAATGTCTGGTGAGGAGTCACAGGGGAACACTGAACAACAGTTGGAAACCAGGCTGAGGTGAGAGATGGAGCTGAGACTGGGAGGCTGAACGTTTCATCTAGTCTTACTCTCCACTGAGTTATCACTGCTGTCCCATCCCTTCCACTATTATTGTGATTTAAATTCTACAACACTGTCCATTGTGACCCTCTGCTCTCGAAGTACATCACGAGGCACCTGCACTTCCACACGGGAATACTGCACTTCATTAGGTATACCAGTACATCTGTTCATTAATGTAAACGTCGAATCAGCAAATAATGTGGCAGCAACTTGCATAAACACCAGCAGACATAGAAACAGAAAATAGGTGCAGGAGTAGGCCATTCGGCCCTTCGAGCCTGCACTGCCATTCAGTATGATCATGGCTGATCATCCAACTCAGAACCCTGCACCAGCCTTCCCTCCATACCCCCTGATCCCTTTAGCCACAAGGGCCATATCTAACTCCCTCTTAAATATAGCCAGTGAACTGGCCTCAACTGTTTCCTGTGGCAGAGAATTCCACAGATTCACCACTCTCTGTGTGAAGAAGTTTTTCCTCATCTCGGTCCTAACAGGCTTCCCCTTTATCCTCAAACTGTGACCCCTCGTTCTGGACTTCCCCAACATCGGGAACAATCTTCCTGCATCTAGCCTGTCCAATCCCTTTAGGATTTTATACGTTTCAATCAGATCCCCCCTCAATCTTCTGAATTCCAACGAGTATAAGCCTAGTCGATCCAGTCTTTCATCATATGAAAGTCCTGCCATCCCAGGAATCAATCTGGTGAACCTTCTTTGTACTCCCTCTATGGCAAGGATGTCTTTCCTCAGATTAGGGGACCAAAACTGCACACAATACTCCAGGTGTGGTCTCACCAAGGCCTTGTACAACTGCAGTAGTACCTCCCTGCTCCTGTACTCGAATCCTCTTGCTATAAATGCCAGCATACCATTCGACTTTTTCACCTCCTGCTGTACCTGCATGCCCACTTTCAATGACTGGTGTACAATGACACCTAGGTCATGTTGCACCTCCCCTTTTCCTAATCGGCCACCATTCAGATAATAATCTGTTTTCCTGTTTTTGCCACCAAAGTGGATAACTTCACATTTATCCACATTAAATTGCATCTGCCATGAATTTGCCCACTCACCCAACCTATCCAAGTCACCCTGCATCCTCTTAGCATCCTCCTCACAGCTAACACTGCCGCCCAGCTTCATGTCATCCACAAACTTGGAGATGCTGCATTTAATTCCCTCATCCAAGTCATTAATATATATTGTAAATAACTGGGGTCCCAGCACTGAGCCTTGCGGTACCCCACTAGTCACCGCCTGCCATTCTGAAAAGGTCCCGTTTATTCCCACTCTTTGCTTCCTGTCTGCCAACCAACTCTCTATCCACATCAATACCTTACCCCCAATACCGTGTGCTTTAAGTTTGCACACTAATCTCCTGTGTGGGACCTTGTCAAAAGCCTTTTGAAAATCCAAATATACCACATCCACTGGTTCTTCCCTATCCACTCTACTAGTTACATCCTCAAAAAATTCTGAGAGATTTGTCAGACATGATTCACAGGTTCATTTGTTCAGACCAAACATCAGAATGGGGAAGAAAGTGATTGAAGTGAGTTTGACCGTGTAATCATTGGTGCCAGATGGGGTGGTTTGAGCATATTGGAAACCACTCAGGTGCTGCGATTTTCATGGACAGCAGTCAATTGAGTTTAGAGAGAATGGTCTGAAAATAAAGTATGAAGTACATTTAATTTCAAAGTATGTATGTGTTGCACATCCTTGAGGTTTGCCTCCTAACAGGCAGCCCTGAAACAAAGAACCCCAATAGAACCTATAAAAAAAAACATTGAACACCCAATGTTAAAAAAAAAATCATATAAACAATAAACACAAGCAAATAGAGTTCTGACCTGACGTCCACAAAAGGTCTGTTCCCAGACCCTCAGTTCAGCACAGAGCCGAGTCAGTGTCGTGGAGCAGCAAGCTGAACAGGTCTGTTCTTCGCCTCAGGCCCCTGACCTCTTCAATCTGACCTGGTGACTAAATCATCGTCCAAACCCTGCCGGCTCTATTCAGCCTGTACCCAACCTTTCCAATTCATAATAGCACTTAAATTGTCATCCAGGCATCAGTTTCAGTCACCTCTGCCCATCATGTGGCCTGCACCTGACATTTCCTTTTAGCCCAGTACCTAAATTGTCATCTAAACTCTGGGTTCTAACACCTTAATCAGCTCTGGGGTCCTGGAAGCCACCCCCTTCGAAACGAGCTGTACCTGACCTTTCCAATTCAGCCCGATGCTTAATTCGATTGAATCTCAGGTCTACCTCATTCTCAATTGCTCCGTCTCCACCACTTCTGCTCTCAGGATGAGGCTTTTCATTCTAAAACGAAGGAGGTGTTATCCTTTTTCAAAGAAAGGGTCTTCCCTTCCTTCCTCCACCATCAACTCTGCCTTCAACTGTGTCTCTTTCATTTCACACATGTCTGCACTTACCCCATTCTCCTGCCACCCTACCAGGGATAGGGTTCCACTTGTCCTCACCTACCACCCCACTTGTCTCCATGTCCAGCACATAATTCTCTGAAACTTCCGCCACCTCCAACTGAATCCCACCACCAAACACATCTTTCCCTCACCCCACTTTCTGCTGTCTGCAGGGATAACTGCCTTGTCCATTCATCTCTTCCCACTTATCTCCCTCCTAGCACTTATGCTTGCAAGCAGATCAAGTGCTATACCTGCCCCTACACCATCTCGCTCACTACCATTCAAGGCCCCAAACAGTCCTTCCACGTGAATCAACACTGCACCTGTGAGTCTGTGTTCCAGTGTGGCCTCCTGTATATCGATGAGACCTGCCGTAGATTGGGAGATCACTTCGCCGAGCATCTACGGTCAGTCTGCCAGAACAAGTGGGATCTCCCAGTGGCCACCCATTTTAATTCCACTTCCCATTCCCATTCCGATAGGTCCATCCGTGGCCTCCCCCACTGTCGTGATAAGGCCACAGTTCGGCTGGAGGAAGAACACCTTATATTCTGTTTGGCTACTCTCCAACCTGATGACATGAAAATCAATTCTTCAGATTTCCAGTAATCCCCCTTCTTCATTTCTCCTCCCCTTTTCCCTCTCAAATGTTATCTCCTTGCCACCCATCTGGTGCTCCTCCTGACAACCCTTTTTCTTCCCTTTTCTTCCCTGGGCTTCTGTCTCTTTCACCAATCAACGTCCCAGCTCTTTGCTTCATCCCTCCCCCTCCAAGTATCACCTATTGCCTGGTGTTTCTTTCTCCCCTACCCCACTTTTCAAATCTACTCCTCAGCATTTTCTCTCCAGTCCTGCCAAAGTGTTTCAGCCTGAAATGTTGTCTGTGCTTTCTTCCCTAGATGCTGCTGGACCTGCTGAGTTCCTCCAGCATTTTGCGTGTGTTGCTCGGATTTCCATCCTCTGCAAGTTTTCTCCTGTTTGTGGTGTCAGTGTAATGCATTCTATGTACAAAACACTAATGCCACTCAAGCACAAAGCAGTACAGCACAGGAAGAGTCCATCTGACCCACGATATCTGTAATTACCATGTTGCCAGTCTGAACTAATCCCACCTTCTTCTACAAAGTGCATATCTGACACTGTGCTGGTGTGGAAGGATCAACCCTGCAGTCTGTCTCTCACTCTCTGTCCATTACAATCCTATGTACAGTGTGACAGCATGGACACAGACACAGTTTGGGGTTGGATTTATTCTGATTGTAGATTAATTAGGTGTCTTGACCTGAAACATTGACTCTTCATTTCCCACTGCAGATACTGCCTGACCTACCTGAACGCATCCACCATCTTGTATGTTGCTCCAGATTCCAGCCGTCTCTGGTGCCACATAGTGACGCTGTGTTTGTGAAAGGAAACTGACAGAGTGAACGATGGACTCTCCGTGTCAGATGCCAAGACAACATCTGAAGAAAAACCACAGGACGACATTGAGCAACAGTTGGAAATGACGCCGAGGTGAGAGATAGAGCTGGGAAACAGAGTCAGGTTTGTCATCACTGATATAATTTACACAATAAATAAATAATACCAGAGACAAATAATGAGGTTGTCGTCTTGGGACTGGGAGAAGGTTTCATTTCCTCTGATCTTACTGAGATATTTTTGTTGTCTCATCCTCCCCCCGGCTCTATCCTTAATTGAAATCCTCCCACACTGTCCACCATGACCCTCTGCTCTAGAATGACTTCCTGAGACACGTCCACCTCTGCACACCAATAAAAATTAATAAGCAGAAAAGATGAAATATGTAGGTTAGTTTGCCAAGAATATAAAAGAGAATTCCAGAAGCTTTTTCAGGTATACAAGGGTAAGATGAGGTAAGAATGGAGAATGACCCTGAAGAGATTGTAATGAGGGACAAAAAAGACAGAGAAACTCAGTAAGTATTTTGGATCAGTCTTCATTGTGGAAGACATCATCTGTAGGTCAGAAATTGGTGTGCCGGGACAGAAGTCAGTGTAGTTGCTATTTGTAAGGAGAGGGTGCTTGGGTAGTTGAAAGTAGATAAGTTACATGGACCTGTGGATACCTAGGAATCTGAAAGAGGTAGGTGAAATGTTTGTAGAGGCATTGGTAGTGATCTTGCAACAATCACTGGAATGGTTACAGAGGAATGGAAACTTGCAAATGTCACTCCACTCTTTAAGAAGGATGGGAGGCAAAAGGCAGTAAATTATAAGCTGATTAGCCTGATGTCAGCGGTTACTAAAATATCCAGTATTAAAAATAAATTTTGGAGTGCTAGGAGCCACATGACAGATTAGGCCATAGCCAGCAAGGTTTACTTACCTGACAAGAGTTGGAATTCTTTGAGGAATTGACAGGGAGGGTAGACAATGGAAAGTCAGTGGTTGTTGTTGACTTGGATTTTCAGAAGGCCCTTGACAAGGTGTTGCACAAGAGGCTGCTTAACAAGGTAGGAGCCCATGGTATTACAGGAAAGATCGCAGCATGAATGGAAGAACGCCTGACTGACAGGAAGCTGAGAGGAGGAACAGAAGGACCCTGTTCCGAATGCCAGCCAGTGACTAGTTGTGTTCCACTGGTCGGTGCTGGGATCACTTTTTCACATAATTCTGTATGTCAGTAGTCTGGATGACAGAATTGATGGTTTTGCGGATGATATAAAGATAGGTAGAGGGGAGGTAGTGTTGAGGAAGCAGGGTGCCTGCAGAAGGACTAATATAGGTCAGGAGACTGGGCAAACTGTAGCAGATAGAATACAGTGTAGGCAAGTGTGTGATCATGTACTTTGGTAGAAGGATTAAAGGTGTAGACCATTTTCTAAATGGGGAGAAAATTCAGAAATCAAAGGGAGCTAGGAATCCTCATGTAAGGTTCCCAAGGGTTAATCTGCAGGCTGAGTTGGTGGTAAGGAAGGCAAATGTGATGTCAGAATTCATTTTGAGAGGACCAGAATATAAAAGCAAAGATGGATGCTGAGGCTTTATAAGGCATTTGTCAGACTGCCTTTGGAGTATTGAGCAGTTTTGCGTCCCTTTTCCGAGAAAGGGTGTGCTGCCATTGGAGAACACACAGAGGTTCATGGGAATGATCCTGTGAATGAAAGGGTTCATGTATGAAGAGTATTTGATGGTTCTGTGTAAGTACTTGTTGGAGTTTACAAGAATGAGAAGGATTTAGTTGAAACTTATTGGATAGTGAATGCCCTGGATAGCGTGAATGTTGAGAGAACGTTTCCTATCGTGGTGAAGTCCAGGACTGAGGGTCATAGTCTCAGAATAAATAAGCATCCATTCAGAATAGAGATGGCGAGGAATTATTTCAGCCAGAGAGCGGTCATTGAAATTCATTGCCTCAGATGGTTGTGGAGGCAAAGTCTGTTGCATGTTTAGAGAGGAGCTTTTCTTTCCCCCAAAGTGTCCTGTTTTTGCAGAATTCTCCTAAATAATTTAATGTGACTCTGCAGCTGCTGAATTTTGAATAATAATACCGCATGTTTTAATCCTGTTTTGTTCTGACACCATGTTCGCAACAGGAAACACACAGACTGAGAACAAAGGCTGTTTATTTCACACACGCAGGTATTACGTGTCGAAAACCACAGATGCAAATTCACCCACAGAGGGAAGTGACAGAACATCCTGGATTAGGGTGCTAATGTCGTACAGAGAGCAAGAGAGAGAGAGGGGGAGAGAGAGAGAGAAAGGTTCAGAGAGATGTTGTGTAGTTTCTGGGGCTGAATATTCTATTTCCCTGCAAAACTTTACAAATTATTCACCCTTGCTTCTGTGGGCATTACTGATCTAATAGGAACATCCCTCTGGTTAATTCTGCCCTGTTCTATTCTCCTGTTTGCCACTGGATGCAAACAGACTGAGAACAAACATGATAGAGTTAGGTAACATTTGATGAAAGGTTACATGAGGCATATGAAACATGAGGCATTAGTATAATGTGAGGTGTTGAGGGGGTGATGGGGAAAGTAGGAAAGTGAAAGACAGTGGAGGTGAGAGAGGAGGGAGAATGTCGCAGAGTCACACAACACAGAAACAGGCTCTTTGACCCACTGAGTACATGCCAACCATCGAACACCATTGGCACTGATCCTACGCTGATCCCAAGTTATTGCCTCCACCTTCCCAGGAGGCAGTTTTCTGTGGTCAATTAATCTTCTGATCAGCGTGTGGAATGAAACCAGGACATCCTGCTCTAGAGTCACCTCCTGAGACCCCTCCATCTCGTGTTGTAAGAGGACAACACAGCAGGAGCAAGAGGAATTTGGCCTACCCCCAAGTCTAGATTGCCACTCACTGGTTGATCTGTCCCAGTCTCACACCAATGTACAAGAATGGAGAAGCCTATAAAAAGTGGTGAATACAGCCCACTCAATCTCAAGAGACACTCTCCCCACCAGTGGTCACATTTACAAGGAGTGTAGACACAAGAAAGCAGCATCCATCATCAAGGACCCCACCATCCAGACCATGCTCTCTTCACACTGCTGCCATTAAGCAGGAGGTACAGGAGCCTGAGGGTCACTCCACCAGATCAAAGACAGTTATTATCCTTCAACCATCAGGCCGCTGGACCAGTGTGGATAATTTCACTCACCTCAGTACTAAACTGATTCCACAACCTGGGGGTATTACAACCAGGGATTTTGATTAATTTAACTCAGAATTTGTGTATGTGAATCACATGATCCTTTTTTCTCACAATAGAGCCCAAAACTGGGGAGAATTGGAAAGCATAAAAACCAAAAAATTCAGAAGTATTCATTCCTCTTTGCTCATTATTTAGTTGAACCACCTCTCACATTTATTGCAGAGACGAGTGTTTTTGGATGTCTCTATTAAATTTGCTCAATGTGATGGAGCATGATTTGCTCATTCCTCCTGCAAATTTGCTGAAGCTGTGCCAGATTAGTGGGGAGCACTGGTGGATAGCAATCATGGGGTCTTGCCAGAGATGTTTGATCAGTTAAAATCAGGAATCTGACTGGGACAATGAAATCAATTCTCTTCATTTGAAGCCACTTCCTGATTGCTTTGGCAGTGTGCTTTGGGTTGTTGTCTTGATAAAAGATGAACTTCTTCAACAGTTTAAGCTCTCCGGCAGAGCTAGCAGATTTTTATCCAGAATCTCTGTGTTTAGCAGCATTCATCTTCCCACCAATACTGACCAGATTTCCAGTCCCTGCTCTTGAAAAGCATCCCCACGTCATGATGCTATCTCCACCAGTTTGTCTTTTGCACATTGGTTGTGAGTCGGTCTTTATTTGTGTGTAGTTTTTCACTGCTTTTATTGTATTTCTTTGTAACTATTAGTGAATGGAAATGAATCTCAGGGTTGTGTATGATGATTCAAAGTATTTAATTACATTGGTAATTAAATACTTTGAAGCCACTATAGTCATAAAACTTGCAGCACATACAGGCCTTTTGGCCCTTCCAGACCATGCTGACCATCAAGTACCTATCTATACTAATCTCAATTGAACACACTTCGTTCATCACCTCCTACGCCTTGTTGATTCAAGTGCTCATCTAGATATTATACTCTCAGGAACTGCATTCCAAACTCCGAGGAACCTCTGGGTAAAAATATAATCCTGATATCTGCTGTGAACCTGTGACTACTGGCTGTAAAACTGCACCCTCTGGTAATGACTATCTGTTCTGAGAATGGCCACTGGTGACATCTGGGCATTGCAAAAGGTGAGGGAGATCAGCCGGAGATTATTGTTCAGCTTGGTCTTAATTTCAGAGGGATGAGATATTGCAGTGCGTGCTTTGAGAGTTGGGTTGATGGTTAAAGTGCTGGATTTCCAAGTTTATAATCTCTCTGCCACTTGCTCTGAGTTTAGAAATATGAGGATTGGTCAATGATTGCATTGCTAAAGTAATATTTCAGAGAAGCAGACTTTCAATTCAAAGTTCTTTTGGAGAAATATATGGATTTATATTTTAAATTTGGAGAGGAGGGGTAGGCATTGTATGATAATAAGACAGGACCTGACACAAGATTCTCAGATGCTGGAAAACCAAAGAAATGCATGTAAAATGCTGGAGGAACTCAACAGCTCAGACAACATCTATGGAAAGGAATAAACAGTTGACATTTCAGCCTGAACCCGAGGGGGACCAATATCATTGTGGGCAGGTTTGCTGGAGCTGTTGTGGAGGTTTGAACTACTTTGGCAGGGGAATGGAAACTCGAGTGATAGGGCTGAGGATGGGAAGTTGGTATACAGGTGGATACAGTGTATGACTGAGACAGTGAGGAAGGACAGTCAAATCAAGTTTGTTGTTATCGAAATACGTACATGTATACTGTCAAAGGAGACAAGATTTCTCTGGACCAGGGGTAAAGCACAGAAGTACACATAATACACATATGAGGCAAAATAACTTAGGAAAGTAAGAATAAAATCTGCAAATGAATCACACATAAATACACAAGTAAAGTGCATAAATTAAATATTGGTGGGTGCAGAACCAATGAACTGGTGACATTACGAATGCGATGCGGCAGTGAGTTCTGAAGGTTAATGGCCCAAGGGAAGAAACTGTTTCCCATCCTGACTCTACTTGTCATAATGCATCGAAGTCTCCTGCCTGGCAGGAGAAAGTCAAAGAGGGTGCTGGATGGATGGGTGGGATCCTAAGAGTCCCATATAGACAGCACTCTTGATAAATGTCCCTGATGGGTGGTAGGGAAACCGCTACAATAATCTCCGCTGTCCTTTGTAGAGACCTTGGGTCTGATGCTCTGCTGCTTCCACACCAGATGGAGATGCAGCTAGTCAGGGCTCCTGTAAAATTTCGCTGATGGAAGGTGCTCACACACCTGAATATTCTGACAAAGTGGAGTTGCTGCTGTGTGGCCTCGTTCAGGGAGGTGATGTTGATTTACCAGGTGAAGTCATCCAGGATTTGAACTCCCAGGAACTTGGTGCACTTACTGTCCACAGAGGGGGTGGTTCATCTGCACCTTCCTAATATCCACAACCATTTCCTTGGTCTTATGCAAGTTCAAACTTTGTTTGCTGTTCTCACACTTCCGCTCCGCTTCCTCTCTGTACTCAGACTCATCATTGCCATGAGCACTGTAGTGTTATCCGCAAGCTGTATGACACGGTTTGAGCTGAATCCTGTGGTACTGTCATGCATCAGCTGTGCACTGAGCACACAGCCCTGGGGTGCACCAGTGTTCAGTGTAATGGAACTAGAGACGTTGCTGTCCATACGGACTGACTGTGACCTTACCGTTAAGAAGCCCAGGATCGAGTTACAGATCGAAGTGTTCAGACCCAGTAAGGACAGTTTCTGGGGTATAATGGTGTTAAATCAGTGGATTGATTCAAGTGATAAGCGGACTGGAAAGGGTCCAATGTAACCAGAGAATGGCTCTAATGCACTCTATGCCCAGCCACTCAAATAATTTCATAATGGTTGATGTTAATGGACCGGACGACAGTCATTTAGACAGGTTGCCGTCACCTCCTTAGGCACTGGGATGACGTTGCCATCTTGAAAACCGGGGGCAAAATGGACTGTTCCAGAGAGGTGTTGAATATATCTGTCAGCACCTCAGTTAGCTGGGCTGCTTTCAGAACCTGACCTGGTATATCATCGGGCCCTGCAGCTTTGCATGTATTGACCCTGGTCTTCCTCACCTCAGCTTCAGCCAGACAGAGTACCTGCTCCCCTGGTGCCTTTCTGGCCAGCACTCTGTTCTGTTCATCAAACTGGGCAAAAGACATTCAGACTGTTAGTGAGTGAAGCATCCTTGTCACTGACGTGCTGGGCAGATTTGTCTGTAATGCTCTGAATTCCCAGCCACATGTGCCTTGTTTCTCTGGTATCACTGAAGTGGTTCTGTATTCTCTGAGAATGCTCCTGTTTCACCTTCCTAGTGGAGTGGGAAAGCACAGTTCTTATTTCCCTGAGAAGTGTCACGTCTCCTGATCTGAAGGCAGAATCACAATCCCTCATCCATGCACGGATCTCTGAAGTAAACCATGGCTTCTGATTTGTCCTCGCATAGGTGTGCTTTGTGATGGTAAAATTCTCAGTACACATCTCTGCGTTTGCTGCTCACAGAATCCACATATTCCTCGATGTTAATGTGGTTGCCATGGGCAGCAGCCTTTCTGAACATACTATAGTTCCTGCTTTCAAAGCCATCCTGCAATGCTGAGATCAGTCCCTCAGAACTGGTTTGGCCAGTTTGATCAGTGCTGAAATTAGCATAACAGATCAGTGACCTGAGAGCCCAGCGTGGGGCAGAGGATCTGCTTTATCTGCAATTGGTGTGTTAGTATAAACCAGGTTCAGTGTATTTTCACCACTGGTAGCAAAACCAACATAGTGCTGGAATTTAGGCAGGTGATAGGTTTAAATCGCAGTCAGTGGGATTGGATGAAGTTTGTCTTTGACCTAAATATTAGGTTTAGCATTTCAACATTTTGGCTGAGTGAGGATAAAGTAAAAAGGAGAGTGCAGGAGAGGTTACAAAAGTCTCCTGAATGAATTAAAAAAACAAAAGGGATATTAACTTAACTGAAGCACAGTTAGAATTTGACAGCTATGACTGACATGGTGGAACATACACAAAATGCTGGAGGAGCTCAGCAGGCCAGTCAGCATTTATGGAAAAAAAAGTACAGTCAACGCTTTGAGTGGAAACCCTGTACCTTCTAGCTGATGGTGGCAGTGAGAAAAGAGCTTGGCCTTAGTGATGAGGATCTTTGATGTTTGATGTTATTTCTGTACAGCCATGATTCATGTAGATGTGCTCAATAGTTGTGTGGGTTTTACCTGTGATGTACTGGGCTGAATACACTACCTCTTGTTTGATTTTCTGCTCAAAGGCATTGGTGTTCCCAGACCAGGCCGTAACACAGCCAGTCGGCAGAGTTTGAACCACACAGCTATAGAACTTTACCAAGGTCTTTGATGACATACCAAATCACTGCAGACTCCTGTGGAAGTAGAGGTGTTGTCATACGTTCTTCACAATTATCTTTCTATAATGAGTACGGTACAGGTCCTCTGAGATAGAGATACCCAGCAATTTAAAGTTACTGACATGCTCCCCCTCTGATCCTCCAGTGATTCCTGGCCTATGGACCTCTGGTTTCCCTCTCCTGAAGTCTACTATCAGTTCTTTGGTCTTATTGACATGGTGTGAGAGGTTATTGTTAGGATATGACTCAGTCAAATGTTCTGACTCCCTCCTGTATGCTGATTCATCACCAACTTTGATGCAGCTCACAACAGTGGTGCCATCAGCAAACTTGTATATGGTGTTGGAGCTGTACTTTGCCACAGTCATAGAGTTCTGAGAGAGAATTGGCATTGGAGTTCATAATGGACCATTGGAAAATGTTGCTGGTGAGGTAGTGATGGGGGACAAAGAAACGGCAGATGAACTTCATGGGTACTTTGCTTCAGTCTTCTCTATGGGGAGAAAAAACGAGCCGTGTGCCAGTGGTCTGTGAGTTTTAGGGGACAGGAGAGAAAAGAGCATAGCAAAATCAAATGTCTTAAGGTGGATAAGTCACTTGGACCAGATGGACTATGTTCCAGATTCCAGAGAGGTTGCTGAAGAGATACTGGATGCATTGGTAATGATCTTTCAAGAATTACTTGATACTTGCAAGGTCCCAGAGAACTGGAAGATTACAAACGTCACGCCACTCTTTAAGAATGGAGGAAGGCAAAAGAAAAGAAATTATAGGGCTTTCACCTAACCTGACCTCGATGGGGAAATTGTTGGAGTCCATTATTAAGGGCAAAGTTTTGAGGTACTTGGAGTCTAATGATAAAGTAATTCAAAATCGTATGGCTTCTGTAAAGGGAAACCTTGCCTGACAAATCTGTTAGAGTTCTTTGAGGAAGTAACAAGTAGGTTGGATAAATGACAGGCAGTGAAAGTCATTTAGTTGGATTATCAGTATCCCATTTGATAATTTGATACTGATGAGGCTGTTTAACAAATTGAACTCCTATGGCATTACAGGGAAGATACTGGCATGGACAATGAATGGTTGACAGACAGGAGACCATGAGTGGGAATAAATGGGGCCTTTGCCTAATGGCTGCCAGTACCTAGTGGTGTTCCTCGGGGGTCAGTATTGTGACCTCTACTTACAGTGACCACTGCTTACACTTTGTTTGTCAATGAATTGGATAATGTAATTGATGGCTTTGTGGCAAAGTTTGTGGATGATACGAAGATAGGTGGAGGGATAGGTAGAGCTGAGGAAGCAATGTGATTACAGTAGGACTTAGGCAATTAGGAAGAAGGGGCAAAAAGTGGCAGATGGAATACAGTGTTGGAAACAAGATGTATTTTGATAAAAGGGACAACAGCACGGGCTATTATCTAAATGGAGAGAAGGCGCAAACATCAGAGGTACAGAGGGACTTAAGAGTTCTCGTGCAACATTCCCAGAAGTTTAATTCACAGGTTGTGTCTGTGGTAAAGAAGGGAAATGCAATGTTGGCATTTACTTCAAGGGGAATAGAACACAAAAGCAAGGAGATACTGGTTTGCCATTATAAGACGCTAGTCAGGCTGAGCTTGGAGTATTGTCAACAGTTCTGGGCCCATATCTCAGAAAAGATGTGTTGTCATTGGCGAGAGTCCAGAGAAGTTCACGAGGATGGTTCCAGGAATGAAGGGGTTGATATATGAGGAGTGTTTGGCAGCTTTCGGCCTTTTCTCACTGGAATTTAGATAAAAGCCCAAGGATCTCATTGAAGCCTATTGAAAGTTGAAGGGACTGGACATGGTGATTTTGGAGAGTATGTTTCCTATAGTGGGGGTACCCAGAACTAGACAGCACAGCCTCAAAATTGCAGGGCTGCCTTTTAGAACATAGGTAAGGTGGATTGTTTTAGCCAGAGGATACTGAGTCAGTGGAATGCTGTGCCACAGACTGCGGTGGGGGCCAGGTCCAGGTTTATTTTTAAGGCAAAAGTTCTCTGACCTGTCAGGGCGTCAAGGTATATGGCGAGAATGCAGGTGCATGGGGTTGAGTGGGATCCGGGATCTGCCATGATGGAATGGTGGATTAAACTGGATGGGCTGAATAGACTAATTCTGCTCATGTGCCTTCTGGTCTTACAGGATTGGGAAGATGTAGAATCCTCGTGGGTAAAGTTAAGAAACTGCAAAAGTAAAAAGACCCTGACAGGAGTTTTATGCCCGCTTCTGAACAGTAGTTAGGATGTCGGCTACGAATTACAACACGAGATAGAAAGCTAATGTAAAATGGGCAATGCAATGATAGCCATGGGGTCGTTCAATCTGCAGGAGCTTTGGGAAAAGCAGATTGGTACCGGATCCTGAGAGAATGAGTTTGTAGGATGCCTGCAAGATGACTTTTTAAAGCAGCTTGTTGTTGAGCACACTAGTATAAAGACAAGTCTGGATCTGGTCTTGTGTAATCAGACTGTGATCCTAATAAGATAGAATTCACCTTGCAGTTTGAATGGGAGAAGCTAAAATCAGATGTATCAGTATTACAGTGGAGTGAAGTGAACTACAGAGGCATGATTGTGGACCTGAACAAAGCAATTGGAAGGGGACATTACTAGGGATGACGTCAGAGCAGCAATGGCTGGAATTTCTAGGAGTAATTCAGAAGGCACAGGATAGATAAATGCCAAAGGTGAAAAAAAAGTTGTGAAGGGAAGATGATGCAAACACGAGGAAACCTACAGATGCTGGAAATTCAAGCAACACACATAAAAGTTGCTGGTGAACACAGCAGGCCAGGCAGCATCTATTGGAAGAGGTACAGTCGACGTTTCGGGCTGAGACCTTTCGTCAGGACTAACTGAGGGTCTCAGCCCAAAACGTCGACTGTACCTCTTCCAATAGATGCTGCCTGGCCTGCTGCGTTCACCAGCAACTTTTATGTGTGTTGCTTGAAGGGAGGATGAGGCAACTGTGGCTGAAAAAAGGATGTCAAAGTTTTGGGGAAATGGAAAATTCCAAATGTTACTTCACTCTTTAAGAAGGGAAACTTACTGACAGGAAATTATAAGCAACAGGAAACATGTAGATTGAGAACAAAGGACTATTCATTTCACTCACTCAGGTATCAAGTGTTGAAAGGCACAGATGCAAATTCACCCAGAGACTGGAGTGAGAGTAGTTCCTGGAATAGGGTAGCGAGGTGAATAGGGTAACAGTATGCCAGAATTTTGAGCATGTCAGGGGGTAGAGTGAGTGCGTGCTTCAAACACCATTTTTAAATTTGCCAATTGACAGCTGTTAGAAGAAGTTTAATGGTGCTGAGGTAGTGTGCTGGAGAGAGATAGTCAGCTAGGAGAGAGAGAAAGATAAAATAGAAAGGGGAGGGATTGCAAGAGAAGGTCAGACAGGTGCCAAGTAGTTTGTGGGGCTGAATATTCTGTTTCTCTGCAAAACATTCCAAATTATTTGCTCTTGCTTCCGTGGGCATTACAAATGTAATAGGAACGTCCCTCTGGTTAATTCTACTCTGTTCTCTTCTCCTATTTGTCAACGGATGCAAACAGAGGGGTTTCATATCCTAGAACGGGTAACGTTTGGTAAAACATCACGAGTTGAAACACAAGGTATTGCTACAATGTGAGGAGTTGGGGCGGGTGGGGGGTGGTGTAGTGAGAAAGTGTAAGACCGTAGAGCTGGGAGAGGAAGGGAGAGAGTCACAGAGTCATACAACACAGAACCAGGCCATGGGGATTTCACTTTGCACGTAGGTAAGCAAAATCAGATTAGTACTGGATCCCAAAAGAAGGGAATAGTAGAATGCCTACGAGATGGCTTGTGGTTGTGCCCACCAGGGAAAAGGCAGTTTTGGATTAGGTATTGTATAAAGAGCCAGTGATGAAAACATAACAGAATTAACCCTGCAGTTTGAGAGGGAGAAGCAAAAATCAGATTAAATTGTTATTACAGTTGAGTAAAGGAAACTACAAAGGCTTGATAGAGGAGGTGTCTGAAGTTTACTGGAAGGCAACACTCACAGGGGTGATGGTAGAAAAGCAATGGTGGGATGCTCTGGGAGCAATTTGTAAGGCCCAGGTTAAAGCAATCTGACAAGGGAAGTCAAAGAATGGATGGAAACAAAAGACAAGGGCTTATATACCAAAATTAGTGTGAAGCAATAGGATTGGGAAGCTTTTACAGACCAACAGAAGGCAACTTTAAAATGCAATCATGTGTGAAAAGTGAAATATGAGGGTAAGCTGTCCAAAATTATAAAAGTAGATACAAATAGATTTTTTCGGATATATAAAGAGGAAAAGAGAAGTGGTAGTGGGCATTGAAGCACTGGAAAATGATTCTGGGATGTAGTAATGGTGGACAACGAAATGATGGATGAACAGAAAATGTATTTTGTGTCTGTCTTCACTGTGGAAGAGAGTATGGCAGAAATTTGAGTGTCAGTGGTCAGAGTGAGTGTGGGTGCCTCAACCACCATATATAAATCTGCCTGTTGTAGGCAGAGTTTAATGGTGATGAGCTGGTGTACAGGAGTGAGATAGATCAGCTACACACAACTGAACATCTCTTCAGCAACTGTGGCATGCTGAATGCCGTTAGAGGTGCAAACGGACCTGGGAATCCTCATGGTTAAATTGCAAGTTGAATTGATGGTAAGGAATTTAAATCCAATATTAGCATTTATTTAGAGGACTAAAATATCAAAGCAAGGATGTAACACTGAGGTTTTATAAGGTATTTATTGGACTGCATTTAGAATATTGTAAGTTGCTTTGGGACCCTTACCTAAGAAAAGATGTGCTGGTATTGGAAAGCGTGCAGAGGAGGTTAATGAAAATGATTCTGTGAGTGAAAGGGTTAAAGTACACCTGAGGAGCATTCAATGGCTCTGTGTCTGTACTCACTAGAGTTTAGAAGAATGGGGGGAGGTGGTATGAGGAGAAATTCCTTTAGCTATGTGGTGGTGAATCTGTGGAATTCATCATCATAGATGGCTGGAAAGATCAAGTCTTCTTGTATAGATACAGCAGAGATTAATAGGTTATTGATTAGTAAGGGTTCAAATATTACAGGGAGATGCAGGAGAATGGGGTTGAAAGGGACAATAAATCAGCCCTGATGTTATGGCAGAGCAGATTCAATGGGTCAAATGGTCTAATTCTGTCCCAACGTTTTATGGAAAAATAACACGAGTTCAGAACTGTCATGTTCCCATCAATGTAAAGAACCAAAGGTAACAAGTACAGGCAACCTAAGATCGTGAGGGGAATGTCAAGGGTTAGGTAGAGAGAAGAAAGATATTTCATAGATACAGTAAGTATAAAAAGTATAGGGGATGGCTATAAAGGAAATTGGGATGGCAAGGAGAAAATCTAAATTGGAGAAATACAAATTTTGATGGCATCAGACGGGATCTGCTAGATGTGGTTTTGACAGAGTAGAGATGCCTGTTAGATGGGAGGCTTTCAAAAGTGAAATATTGAGTGTACAGAATCTGTATGCTCCTATTAGAATAAAAGTCAAAGCTGACAGGTTTAGGGTACTTCTCTTATTGAGAGATAATGAGGGCCTGGTAAAGCAAAAGGAGACTCAAATAAGATGTATGCAGTTCAGTGTTCAAAGTTCATTATAAATCCCTTATCAAAGTTGAGATGTATTGCATTTACAACCATGAGATTCATTTTCTTGTGGGCAAACGCAGTAAATACGGTGTGATGCCAAACCAAGTTATCAGATGATTGATGCTGAGAGAGATAAGGGAGACAATGGAGAAACATTCAAAATGTTAATCAGAGATGAGAGAGAGATTAACTGAAAAGAGACACAATTCAGAATATTGACAGACCGGTTGCTTTGTACCTGAACTGTTTGAAGTTTGATGGACAGACGATACCCCAGCAGGAGGATAAAAAGAACAGGTTCGCTAAGGCACGGGACACCATGAGATCACGAGATAACGAGACCCTGGAAGAGCGGTGTGCCCCCACAAGTTGGTGGAGTTTGGAGGTCTGGTTCGCGGGAACAAACCATAGACGCACAGGGTGTAAAGGTACGATTGGTGGGAACTTGGTGTGTGTGTCCGCCCTTGCCTGGGTGCCGGATTCACCGCAGAAGAACGGTCGTATCCGGAACGGAGGGGTCACAGTCGGTGACCACAGCGGGATAGAAGACATAAAAGGGTCCGCTCGAAACCAACTGCGAAGAACATCAAAGGTCTGCCTGAATCAAATTTGGATCCCCCCCCCCCTCTCTCTCCAACGGCACAACAGCGATTACTGCGAACTGCACTAAGCTGAACTGAACTCTGCGTCACTTAAGACTGATCACTTTACCCCTAGACTGCGATAGAGCTTGGTTGATTCCTATTACCCTAGTTCTGTGTACATGTGTGTATTATCATTGCTAACCTGTTGCATTTATATCCTTACGATTAGAGTACTGCGTTACTTATTTCTTTAATAAAACTTTATTAGGTCCTAGTAATCCAGACTCCAACGAGTGGTCCATTTCTGCTGATTTGGCAACCCAGTTACGGGGTATGTAACAACAGAAACGTGATAGAATCAATGAGAGACTGCATCCAATGGGATGGTCATACAGCCATTGTGCAAGGTGCAGCAAAACATGCAAATACAAACAGATAAAAGGATATAATAATAATAAATTAATAGACAGTAAATATCAAGATCATGAGATGAAGAATCCTTGAAAGGGAATCCATAGGTTGTGGGAACAGTTCACTAATGAGGCAAGGCATAATAACTGTTCCTGAAACTGATGATGTGACTCCTGAGGCAGCAGCGAGTGGAGAGCACAGCCTGGACGGTGGGGTTCCTTGATACTAGATGTTGCTTTCCTGTGACAAATTAGGAGAGCTAAAAGAGGACATGAGGTTTCTCTGTCAGACAAGGTAAAAGAAAATCCCAATGGCTTCTAAAGATACATTAAGACTAAAACGAGAGCAATGGTCAAAATTGGTCTTCTTAAAAATCACCTTGGTCATCTATGAATGGAGCCAGACCCAGACACAGACTCTGAAGAACTGTGGCAAAAGAGTAGTGAGGTCATGAACCATATCCAGATTGCAGAGGAGGAAGTGTTTGCTGTTTTGAGGCAAATAAGGCCTGTCAAGATGTCCCCTCAGCCTTTGTGGAAGGCTTGTGTAGAAGTTGCAGGGGTCCCGTTAGAGAGACTTCAAATATCCTTAGCCAAGGGAGTGTGCCAGAGGATTGGAGGATAGCTAACATTGTTCTGTTATTCAAGAAAGACTCTAAGAGTAAGCCAGAAATTTATAGACCAGTGAGCCTGACTTGTGCAAGGCAGGTCATATTTAACTGAACTTACTGGGTTTCCTGAGTACGTTACTAAGAGGTTGATGAAGGAAAGGTGGTGGATGTTGTTTATGTGGACTCTCATAAGACTTTATGCAACTTGCTACATTGGGAGGTTGGTCAGGAGGTTAATTTGCTTGGCACTCTAGATAACGTAGTCCATGAGATTTGACATTGTATTAGCGGGAGAGGCCAGACAGTGGTAGTGCGTTGGTTGTCTCTCCAACTAGAAGCCTGTAGCTAGTGGTCTCCACAGGGGTCAGTGCTGAGTCTGTTGTTTGTCATCTATAACAACAATCTGGATGATAACATAGTAAACTGGATCAGCAACGTTGCCACTGACTGTAAGATTGTGGGTGTAATGGACAACAAGAAAGGCTTGATCTGGGCCATTTTCTCAGATGCTCCAGCAAGATCTGGAGCATCTGAGAAAATGGGCTGAAAAGGGGCAGGTTGAATTTATTGCAGATAAGGGTGAAATGTTGCAGTTTGGAAGGACAAACCAGGATAAGACTTGCATACTGAATGTTAGGGCTCTGAGGTGTATGAATCAAGGAACCTGGAAAAACAGATTCATATCCTTGAAAGCAGTGTGACAGGTAGATACAGTTCTAAAGAGAACTTTAGGTACAATTGCCCTCATAAATCAAGGCACTGAGTATAAGACGTGATGTTATGTTAAGATTGTAAATAATGTTAGTGAAGCAGATTTCAAAGTAATGTGTGCAGAAAGGAAAGCGATCAATTACATTGACAGATCTGAGAGAAAATTTACGAGGATCTGAATTACAAAGAAAGTTTGAATACATTAGGAAATTATTTACCGGTGTGTTTAGCGGGAAAGATGAAATATTTAAGAAGAAT
Organism: Mobula hypostoma; assembly: GCF_963921235.1. Classification (NCBI taxonomy): domain Eukaryota; kingdom Metazoa; phylum Chordata; class Chondrichthyes; order Myliobatiformes; family Myliobatidae; genus Mobula; species Mobula hypostoma. The sequence goes on along the minus strand of NW_026948187.1, from coordinate 1,820,834 downwards.
CTGAGTGGGGACTTCACTCGGGGTGGTGTGAGAGGAATGAGCTGCCAACAGAAGTGGTAGAGGCAAATTTAATTGTAATATTTCGGTAAAGTTTGGATAAATGGATGAGATGAGAGATCATGGATGAGAGACGTATGGTCTGGGTGCAGGTAGCTGGAACGAGAGAGAAGAACAGGCTGACATGTGCTGAAGTTCCTGTTCCTATGCTGTAGTGCTCCATCACTCTTTGATCAACAAACCCCCCCCCCCCAGACAATAAATATCAACCTGATATTTGCCTTCCTAACTACTGCTGCCTCTTCCTGCAGTCTGAGATAAATGCTCTGTGGTGGACCAGTGTGATTGCACACTTACTTTTGTATAAAAGTCTTTGCATCTTTCATAAAATTATTTCTAAATCCCTTCTCAGTTACAGGCCCTGAACAAGGTCCACACCCTGGTAATAATCCATTGCCAACCTGACTGGGGGTTTATCCTGTGTCTACTCCCACTAATGTGTGCTGCCCATTACAGATGATATATAGCTTCCACTCCACGATTCTGACCCATTATAGACCTAACAACTGTTATCCTGTGACTATTTCATCTCCAGCACCTGTGTCCATTCCTGTTCCTCTGCTCAATACTGACCCATCAATGAACCCATGGTTGTAAGAGGAAGTTCATTGACTGGGAACAATAGCCTCTTCATTGCAAAGGCTCAGGACAGATGATGCTTGTTTGCTTTGCATAATTTTCCCAAACATACATCCACTGTTGCACTGCCCAGCTCAGACTTCATTGCTTCGAGAAGCCGACGCAGAAAGTAGTCGGCCTGTCGCTGAGCCTGACACCGCTCATAGCAGAGAGTGAGGAGGTTGTAGGTGGTCCCATCTCCCTCCAGTCACACATCGACACCTCATCGGGAGTCACACGTGAGTATACATCCTCACACATGCTATAGAACTTGAATTTTGTCTTGTGCTCCATTCGCATATGTGTGTGTTGCACAGGGACAGTGTGTGGGGGTGGGGGAAGAGAGTGTAAATAAATTAAAGCTGATGGATCTCCTCTGTCTCATCCGTCTGTGAGGGTTTCAGGAAGCAATTCCTCAGCTCTGTCTAGGGTCTCAATGAGGGAGCTCCCGTCTCTGTCTGTGGGGTCCCAGTGAGGGAGGGAGGTATCTATCCCACTATAGATCGATATCCCTTTTGATCCTCAGTTCCCATTAGTACTTACACTTTGTCCTCAGCCTCAGTGTGTTGTTTCTCACTGAGTTAATTCCAATCTTTCATTTCCAGAATGTTACCGGCTGAACTGAACATTTTGCTACGAATCCTGGGTTCTCTGGGTGAGTAATGTGTTGTAGGGACAAACTGCGTGCTGTGTACAGTAAGAGGAAGTAGATGTTATTTATTGTTTCTGTAGCTGAGCAGAGACAGCCTGTGTTTAATGGGGAAAAGTACTGCAGGACATGGGGAACATTATGAAGTCAGTTTGACACTGGAACATACAGCATTAAAGTTGGTGATCAGAAACATCCAGACACCCAGTTCGATAAACCAATATTAGGGAATGGAGGGAGATGGGGAGGCAGAGATCTTTCAGCAGAGAATTTCAGGCGAAGACAGGAGAAAGCATGGCTGGCAATGCAGTGTTGTTCCCTTAGTAGACTCTATGAAGTATTTATTTAGTTGATGGAGTCCACTTACATTTTCACTTGCTGGTCGTCTTCATATAGTTAAAATGATGATTTTACCAAAATTTTTATATTCAGAATATTCCTGTTTTTTTGACTAGGAAGTTTTTTGATTAGATTGATTCTATTATTCTATCTTGTATTTGGAATAATAAAAGACCAAGAATTAGTAAATGTCACTTACAAAAATTGAAAAAGGATGGAGGTCTTGCTTTGCCTAATCTAAGAATGTATTATTGGGCTGTTAATGTGTGATATGTCTTTTTGGTTATACTGGGTTGATAAGAGTGATCGGCCAATTTGGGTAGACCTGGAACTGAAAGTTGTAAAACAGTTTTATTTAACCTTGTTATTGGGAGCTCCTTTACCTATGCAATTAGTTAAAGTTATTAATTTAAAGCTATATCCTGTGATTAAGTATTCTTTACAAATTTGGCTCCAGTTCTGCAATTTTTTTAATCTTAAAAAATTTAAACTTTGTAATTTAATTTACCAAAATTACTTCCGTAAGCCTTCTTTGAGTGATCCAATTTTTTATTACTTTGAAAAAATAAAGGTATTAATTCTTCTTTGGATTTATTTAAAGAAGGTAGATTGATGTCTTTTGAACAATTAATTGATAAATATGCTCTGTCATACTCACACTTTCTGCAATACCTTCAAGTTAGACATTTTTTACAAAAATATTTAAGAAATTTTCCTTGCGTATTGGAGGCAGACCTGTTAGATACTATTAAGAGTATGAATCCTTTGATTAAGCGTTCTATTGGAAGAATTTATAATTTATTAATGGGATAAGCGTCCTTTGCCTAAGCTTAAACAGGATTGGGAAAAGGAACAATTTGACTTTTCTGATTGAGGATTGGGTGCGGATTTTGAAGTTGGTTAACTCTTCTTCAATTTGTGCTAGCCATTCATTGATTCAATTTAAAACTGTACATTGTTATCATTTGACAAAGGAGAGACTTTCTAAAATCTTTTCTAATGTTGATAGTCATTGTGATAGATGTAAAACTGAGAAAGCTACACTGACATTTTTTTTAGTCTTGTTCTATATTGGAACAGTTCTGAAAGTCTGTTTTTCAACAATTTCTAAAGCACGTAAAATTAATTTACAACCTAATAAATTAACTGTGCTTTTTGGAATAATTCCTCAAAATATTCATGGTATTTCTGTGTCTGACCAACATATTATTGCATTTGTCACATTGATAGCTAGGAGGGCCATTTTGTTGAAGTGGAAGGATACATCAGCTCCCACTTTATCACAATGGTTCTCTCAAGTGATGCTATGTCTTAGTTTGGAGAAAATTAGAAGTCGAACCTTTGAACCTTTATTTGATTTTGAGAAAAGATGGGGCTCATTTGCTCATTGTTATCATTCGAGTTAATTGATATAATTTTTCACGATCTAATTGTAAACTTTTTTAGTATATTTTCTTCCCGGCGGTTTGATGTTTATTTTTAGAAGCTTTTTGTATGATGCATGACTCTGGGGTTTGCACACCTAATGGGTTCTTTTTTTTCCTCACTTTTCTGCTTAGTAGGTTTTTTTTGTTATCACAAATTTTTTTTCAATCTTTAAGATAATGTTTTTTTTGAGACATTGTAAGTGTTGTTACTTCAATGTATTCATGTTATCTTTCCTGCATAATACAACAATAAAAAGATTTAGAAAGAAAGAAAGGCAATGCAGTGATTACACTCCAAGAGGCTTGAACTAGAGGGAGTGTTAAGAGGCTGGAGGTGATTACACTGGGAGGAAGTGGTGAGGCGATGTTGGGATGTGAAAGCAAAGTTGGGTTGTACATTATTTAACCAGATTAGTGAACACATGGATGTTTGGTGAAGGAGCCTTGGGACAATTTCAGGTACAGCCAGCAGAGTTTGTGAAGGACAGAGGACAGAGCGGGAGGTAGCTGAAGATGTGAATGAGAGGTGGACTGACGCAGAGGCAGAGCTGGGTGACGTCGCGGAGGCGGAGCTGGGTGACGTCGCGGAGGCTGAACTGGGTGACGTCGCGGAGGCTGAGCTGGGTGACGTCGCGGGGGCGGAGCTGGGTGATGTCACAGGGGCTGAGCTGAGTGACGTCACAGGGGCTGAGCTGGGTGACGTCACAGAGGCTCAGCTGGGTGACATCACAGGCTGAGCTGGGTGATGTCACAGAGGCGATTGTCATGGTGGGGAGAGGTGCGACTGGAGCCACATCTGTGACTGCAGCAGACCCGCTGGCTGAGGGAGAAGCCCCAGGAAGGGAGGTGCCTGTGCTCCTGGGCAAGGCTTGAGGAAGGACCAAGGGCTGTTCCAGTGACTCAGTTTAAACCTGACCTTCATGGAGTTTGCACGGTCTCCCTGTGACCATGTGGACTCAAAGGTTCTCTTGTTTCCCTCTCATGCCAGAGATGTTCACGTTTGGTTCAGAGTGAGGCAACATCTGTGGACAGGAATAAAGAGTCGATGTTTCAGTTCAGGACTCTTTATCAGGAATGCAGGTTTGATTGGTTAACTGGCCACTGTAAATGGTTCTTTGTGTGGTGGTGGGGTAGATCCTGAGGGGAGGTGTTGGGTACATCTGGATGATAAAAGTTGAATAGTGCTGGACTGGGGTAAGTTGGTGTTTGATGATCAGTGTTCACTCTGTGAGCTGAAGATCCACTTTCTGTGCAGGATATCCTGTATAAAAGCTGGAGCTTGATTGGTGAGATTCAGACAGGTTCTTGCCATTAGTCTAGGGGCATCCCTGCCCAGGTCTCCTTCAACCTGATGCATGAACATTGATTTCTCCTTCAAGTATTTTATTTCCCTCCGCCTTTTCCTTTTCTTTTATTCCCTAATCTGGCCTGTTACCTCCTTTCATCACTGTCGATCACCACCCCCTGCTGCCTCACTGTCCTTCACTTTCTCCCATGATCCCCTCTCCTTTCCTATCACGTTCCTTCTTCTCCAGCCCATTCCCTTTTCCACCCACATGGCTTGACTTATCATCTTCTAGCTAGTCCTAACTTCCCTCCCCACCCCCAGCCCCACCTTTTCTATTCTGGCATCTTCCTTTCCAGCCCTGAAGAGGAGTTTCAGTTTTAATAGTTGACTGTGTATTCATTTCTATTGATGCTGCCTGACCTGCTGAGCTCCTCGAGCATTATGCATGTGTTGTTCTTGCAATCAGTGTCACTTTATACACCCAGCATCCACTTTATTGGGTACAGAGTGTATCTAATAAAGTGGAGATGGGAGTAGAACCCAGTGTGGCCTTCTGCTGCTGTAGTCCACACACTTCAAGGTTCGACGTGTTGAGAGATGCTTTTCTGCACACTGCTGTTGTGACATGTAGTTATATGAGTTACTGTCTCCTGCTTGTCAGCTTGAACCTGTCTGACCATTCTGTGGCCACTTTCATCACCAAGGCACTTTCACCGACAGAACTGCTCCTCACTGAACATTTTCTGTTTTTGTTTTTGCATGATTCTCTGTAAACCCTAGAGACTGATGTGTGTTAAATCTCAGCTGTTTCTGAGAGTCTAAAACTATCCCCTCTGGCACCAATAATTCCATGATCAAAGTCACTTTGATCGCATTTCTTGCTACTCTGATGTTTGGTCTGAACAACAACTGAGCCTCTTGACTCTGCTTTTATGTATTGAGCTGCTGCTACATGATTAGCTAATTAAATATTTGAATTAATGAGTTAGTGATCCTAGCTCATTTTTCTAAACTCCAGCTAGAAAAACCCAGAGACATCAAATGCTCCTAATACTTTAACCCATTCATTCCCAGAATAAATCTTGGGAACTTCCTCTGGATCGTCTCCCACACCAGCATATCCTTTCTTAAATAAGGTGCCCAAGACAGCTCACAATCTTCCAAGGTTGGCCAAGCCTCCATATCACATCCTTGTTCATATATTCTAGCCCTCTCGAAAAAGAATGGTAACAGTTCATTTGCCTTCCTTACCACCGACTCAGCATGCAAGGTAACGGTTAGAGAATCCTGCACAAGGACTCACAAGTCCATTTGCACCTCTCATATTTTTTTTAAATTTTCTCCCTGCTCATAAAATTGACTATGCCTTTATTTTTTCTACCAAAGTGAATGAGCATACACTTCCCTACATTATTCTATCTGCCACTTCTTTGCCCATTCCCCCAATGTGTGTAAGTCCTCCTACACACTCTCTGCTTTCTCAGCATTACCTGTCCTCCACATGACTTTCTGAAAACTTAGCCACAACGCCATCAGTTCCATCATCCAAATCATGGCCATATAATGTAAAAAGAAATGGTCCCAAAACTGACCCTTGTTGAACACCACTAGTCATCAGCAGCCAGTCAAAAAGGCGCTGTTTATTCCATTTATTTTGCCTGCTTCAAGTCAGCCAATATTCTATCCACATTAGTATCTTTCCTGTAATGCCATGGGCCCTTATCTTGTTAAGCAGCTTCATGTATGGCAGCTTGTCAAAAACCTCAGATAAAACAAGTAAACAACATCCACTGACTCTCCTTTGTCTATCCTGCCTACTGTTTCCTCAAAGAAGTCCATCAAATTTACCTGGCAAGGTTTCCCCTGACAGAAACCATGCTGACTTTGGCCTACTTTATCACATGCATCCAACATCTTCCCAACCACTGAAGTCAGGCTAACTGGCCTTTGATTTCCTTTGTTTTGACTCCTTCCCTTCTTAATGAGCAGATAGACATCTGCAACTTTCCATTGCTCCAGAAACGTTCCAGAATCTAGTGATTCTTGAAAAATCAATCGTAATTCCTCCACAATCTCTCACTTGCCTCGTTCAGAACCCTATAGTTTAGCCATCTGGTCCAGGTGACTGATCTACCTGCAAACCTTTTCAGCTTCCCAAGCACCTTTTCCATAGTAATGGCAACTCTCTTCCCTCCCCTGACACTCTTAAAGTTCTGATGCAAAATACTCATAGAATTCATCCATCATTTCTTTGTGCTGCATTATTACCTCTCTGGTGTTGTTTTCCAGTGGTCCAATATCCATTCTTCCTTCTCTTTTCTCTTTATATATCTGACAAACTCTCTTGGTTTGCTCTTTGATGTTATAGTCAAGCTTACCTTCATATTTCATCTTTGCTCTCATTTTTTTCAGTTGACTTCTGTTGATTTTTGAAATTTTCCCAATCCTTGACCTTTCAACTAATGTTTGCTCTATTATATGCCCTCTCTTTTGCTTTAATGCTGTCTTTAACTTCCCTTGTCAGCCACGGTTGCCTTATTGTCCCTTTAGAATATCTCTTCATCTTTAGGATGTATATATACTGTGCCTTCCCGAATTGCCCCCAGAAACACGTTCCCTGCATGGCCACATAGTTTCTTCCTGGTTCTCCTCTTTCCTCCAACATCACAAAGACTTGTAGTAATGGAGTTGTGTGGGGGACAGCAAAGGCTGAATGATCAGTGAATACTACATAAAAACAGGTCATCGTTCTGTCCCTCAGTTGCAGCCTCCATCACTGGTGATCCGTGTGTGAATCACACCATCCTGGATCAGCCCTGGAGGAGCTCGAATTGCTCTGAAACTCGGTGCAGTGGTCAGTGGATGGATGATGGAGACCTTACGGAAGGATGGTACAGATTTAGCAGGTGAGGTTCGTGAGGCTCAGCAGCTTCTGCTGCTACTTGCATCCCCTGGGTTCCCAGTCTCATCCAAATGGGATGGTGCCAGTGAATTCTCCATCTTCTTCCTGGCTGTTTCTATATACTATATTGTGAGGTAGCAATATAAATTGCCCTCTAGATTCCCTAGCCAAAGCAAATGTATCAGTTGGCAGGGTAGATGTACCCAAGGAGGTGTAAGGAGGTCCTTCCCTCCGCTAGCCTGCAGGTCACCCTTGGCCAAGGTGTCCCACCTGCTTAGACCTCACCACGTCCCCCCCACCGCCCCCACCACTGATCTGGGACACATGAAGCTAGTGGAGCAGATAGTGGATGGTTATATAGCAGTTGGTGCATATCCCAGGTCCTGTTTTTGTGACCACTGATGCCAGCAGGCAATCTCTGAAGAGTATGGATATGGCTGGGGTCACCATCTTGTAAAGATACTGCCCAGTAGAAGGGAATGGCAAATCACTTCTGCAGAAAAGTTTGTGAAGAGCAATTGTGGAATGACCTTGATCGGCCATGGTCATATGACACAGCGCATTATAATAAAAAATGTAAATGAGTCAGTTGTGTTTTGTAGGTATTTTTTGGTTAGAGGAGGTGGTGAATGGTACTGAAAGGATCACTTTCCAAGGGTACAGTCTGAACTTGATGGGCTGAATGGTTTCCTTCTGCATTTAGACTGTATATGATGAGGGTAAAATGTGATAGAATGAGTCGGGCAGAGAAGCGAGGAATGTCACTTCTTTTGGGGGGGGCAGGGAAGAGGAAACTCCCTCACTCATCTTTGAGGAAATGGTTATTTGCACAGGAATTTGGAAGAGACAGAGGACAAATGGAGTTTCCTGTGATCTGACCAGAGCTGGGCAGTGTGTGGATATAATAGACCACAGTTCCTGGTCTGGGACTGACTGTCTGATCATTGTTTCAGTCATGGAAATGTGAAGATCCCCGAGACTACGGTTCCATTCTTTCACTGCTCTACATGGAGTCCAGGCTGGTTAAAAGGTAGGTTTACAAGAATTTACCACAGTTATTATTGAGTAGGGTAAGGTTGAAAATCTCTGTCTCTTATGACCTGGAGGGCTATGTTGGTTGGAGTCAGGGCTTTAGTTGGCTGCAGTAGGGTAATCAGTAGAGTTCACGGAGGGGTTTCCTCACAGTTACTCAGTCTCCACTCCAGTTGTGGATCTTTATGGAGTCCAGAGGAGGGGCGGCTTTGCAGGAGTGTTGTGGATCAACCTTCTTGACCCTCTTACAGATTGAATATAGCATCACTTCAGTCAAAGTTCTTCTTTCATTAAAAATTCTCTTTTGCCCTTCACGACGATGGTGTTTAGGCCAGCAATGAAAGCCCTCCATTGCCCAATTCCATTCCGATATCCTGTGATCTTATGGACAGGATTTCACAGCCTTTTTCTATGCCACGGATCCCTCTCATTAAGACCATAGGAGCAGAATTAAGCCATTTGGCTCATGGAGTTCACTCCACTATTCAATCATGGCTGATCCATTTTCCCCTCCTCTGCCCCACTCCCCGGCCTTCTCCCCGTAACATCTGATGCCATGGCTAATCAAGAATCTTGCAAGCTCCACCTTAAATACATCCAGTGACCTGACCTACACAGCTGCCTGAGGGGGGTCTATGGCCCTCAGGTTGGGAGCCCCTGTCCGAGGACATTACCAGCATGAAGTGACCTCAGGGTACATGGATTGAGGGGAGTGGAACGTGAACTTTTGACTGAGAATGGAACGGTCCTTGGGTTGTGAACCACTGTGCTTTGGCAGGTACTGATATCATTCCCGACTGTACCATGGGAGCAGATTCATTTTATCGTGATTGTAAACCTTATTCCAGGTCCCCATCCCGATGTGGGAGTGGGTTCATTTTACGGTGTTTATAAACCTCATTCCAGGTTCCCATCCTGATGTGGGAGATGGCGAAGTGACCCGCACTATCTGTTTCAACTGGGTTAAAGACAACCCGCAGAGAGAGACTTGCACCAAGAAAATGGACATCAGGATCAAAAACTGCACAGCTTACTTTGTGTACGAGTTGAAGCCGACACCTGGTTTATACAGTGTGTATTGTACAGGTATGTCTCTCTTCATATCGGCTCTGTACATCTGTGTGTCTGTGTGAAACAGTGAATTACTGGGCCATCCAAATCTTTCAACAGCCAGAGTGGTCTGAATTTTCCAATTGGCCATCAGTGATCAGCTCACTTAATTTTCCCTGACCTCCAGAATGAAACAAGATCCTGTGTCTGAACTCAGTGCCTTGACCAATAAAAACAGGTATTCCATAAGCCACCTCAACCACATTATCGACCTGTGTAGCCAGTTTCAAGGAGGTACGAACCAAGATCCCCAGATCCCTCTGCTCAGCAACAATGCTGAGGACATTCCCCTAAACAATGTACTGTCTCTTTCCTTTTTCAGTTTGTCTGAAAGCTTCAGGTATTGAAACTTTGTGAAAATTTAAATGAAGCTGAGTCACAGCAGTTTTATTGAACACAGTAAAGCACACCAAACACTCCAGCAGAAAACATCAATGAAGAATGACTATTAAGAGGCTGGGAATTTATCCTGATATCTGTGTACACTAACAGCTAAACTAGGAGAGGGTGGCTATTCCCTGCAGGGCTTTCCACATTGAAATACAAAACCTGAATGCAGGTCTTTTTTTCTGGTGTGGAAGATGATTGTCAGAGTCAACACACAGAATGGGAGCTGAAACAGAGGCTGTTCTTTGAGTTTTGTGGACACCATAAGACTGTAAGATATAGGAGAACAAATAGGCCATTTGGCCCATCGAGTCTGCTCTGCGATTTCAACATGGCTGATCCATTTCCCTCTCAGCTCCAATCTCCAGCCTTCAGGTCCATAATCTATCAACCTCTGCCTTAAATATACCCAATGACTTGGCCTCCACACCCTACTGTGCCAATGAATTGCATCTCTGGCTAAAGAAATTCCTCCTCATCTCCATTCTAAATGGACATATTGTATTTGTAGTTATTTTTTTTCTTACATCCAATGGACTAAACACCTTTATGTTGCATCTTCAGCGCATTGTACAAGCTATAAAGAAGGGAAATGTGGGAGGATATTGCCCAACACTAGCACTGCGTATTTCAAACAAGAGAAAATCTGCAGATGCCAGAAGTCCAAGGACCACACACAAAATGCTGGAGGAACTCAGTGGGCCAGACAGCATCTATGGAAAAGAGTACAGTCGACATTTCAGGCTGACACCCTTTAACAGGACTGGAGAAAAATAGATGAGTAGATTTAAAAAGTGGGTGGAGGGGAGAGAGATAAACACAAGGTCATAGGTGAAACCAGAAGGGGAGTGATGAAGGAAAGAGCTGGGAAATTGATAGATGAAAGGGTTACAGGGCTGAAGAAGTGGGAGTCTAACAGGAGAGAACGGAAGGCCATGGAAGAATGAAAAGAGGAGGAGCATCAGAGGTAGGTGATGGGCAGGCAAGGAGAGAGGGAAAAGGGGATGGGGAAAACATCAACTGTACTTTGTTTCCATAGACGTTGCCTGGCCTGCTTAGTTCCTCCAGCCTTTTGTGAGGATTGTATACCTAATTGTTGTGTATACATGTATGTATAGTCAGATCAATGTACGGTCAGATATACAATCAGATCAATGTGCTGATGGCATGGTGTAAAAAGCTGTCCCGGAGCCTGTTGGTCCTGGCCTTAATGCTATGGTACCGTTTGCCAAATGGCTATTCTGAGGCTGTGCCGTCTGTTCTAGACTCCCCTACCACTGATCACATCCACTGAGACAGGGGCTATGGTGACATCACTGGCAGTGTTTATCTCTGTTTTATTTTAGTGTTTCAGGATTGTTTTTTTTAAAACTCTTATTCATGGGGCAGTAGATTGTCCTGGTGCATTTGAACGTTGGTGAGTTAGAGACGATTGTTGCAGGGACACCAGCCTTTCGGTCCATTAAGAATGTGCTGACCCATTCTCATCAATGCTGCGTAGATTACAGTTTGCTCTCCCCACATGCACGTCACTCGACCATATACCAGAGCAGTATATGGTGGCTAATTAATCTACATATTTTTTAAAAAAGCACCAGGTGAAATGTGGTTACTAACAGAAGGTGGCAAATATCATTCACTGAGGGATGACCGGGTTTAAAATTGGTTCATTAGCCTTCCCAAGGGGAAGGGAAGAAATGGGAGGTCTAAGTGCTGAGGTGAAAGGGAGGTGGTGATAATGACAATCATGTGCGATTAACAGCCCGCTAACAATGGATAGCACAACACTTTACAGTACCTTTAACCCAGGTTGAGCAAGGTTCACCAGAATGATTCCAGGAATGAAGGGGTTAACATACGAGGAGCATTTGGCAGCTTTGGGCCTGTTGTCACTGGAATTTAGAAGACTGCAGGCGAATCTCAATAAAACCTGCCGAGTGTTGAAAGGACTAGATGGGGTGGATGTGGAGAGGATGTTTCCTCCGTGGATGCATCCAGGTCTAGAGGACACAGTTCAAAATTGAGAACAGAAGTAAGGAGGATTTTTTTTAGCCAGACAATGGTGGATCTGAAGAATGCTGTGCCACAGACTGCAGAAGTTGATAGTTTCCTGATTGGTCAGGGCGTCAAAGGATATGGTGAGAGGGGCTCCGGGATGCAACGGCAGAGCAGACTTGATGGGCTGAATGGCCTGATTCTGCTCCTGTATCTTATGGTCTTATGTTGCCTGCAAGGAGTTTGTACATTCTCCCTGTGACAGCATGGGTTTCCTTGGGTGCTCCAGATTCCTCCCACGGTCCAAAGATGTACCGATTGGTCATTGTAAATTGTCCCACAGTTGGGATCGGGTTAAATTGAGAGATTCTGGCTGATGCAGAACGAAGGGCTGGAAGGGCCTGTCCACACTGTATCAAAAAAATAAAAATGGAAACATAAATAAATAAAATGTTTTCGTGATATCATTCTGGAGAAACATTTTTATTATTTCTTAATGCATGCATTACTAAATGACAATAAAAGGGGAACTGCGGGTCCTCATAATCATAAAATCTGAGAATAGCAGAGAGACATTGTAATGGTGGTACTGAATGGAGGAGAGACAGCGAAGAGTAGCAGAGCAATGGACAGGATTGAGGAGAGGTTGCAGGAGTGTTGCAGGGAACAGAGGTGGGCTGATGGGTGAGAGGAAGAGTGTGGATGGCACTTGTTACAGGGGAGAGAGTGCTGGGCGAGAGTGTAGCTGGGAATGAGGATAACACTGGGGAATGGTGATGGGAAGTGGTGACATGACCCTCAGGACTTTGATCAGCATCAGAGTGCAGAATGCAGGTGACCATTTCAGCAGAAATTGATGATGGGGCTTCCTGCATTACCACAACTCTGAGTGCAGTTGACTAACGTTCTCCAGTACACCCAGGGTGAATGGCTGGGGCTGCTCTTTCTGTTCCCCATCAGTTTATCACTGGTGTGAGTTTGTGGGTGTGATGGACCAAGTGCAATGGAGCCAAGTTGTGGAATGAGGCAAAGTTTCCACCATTCATTTGTGGGATTGATCACTGATTGGAGAACAAGACTGTTGCTTGTCCTGTGGGGATGGTGGAAGTGGGCTGTGTGAATAAGATGTTGTGTGATATCAGGTGACCCTAAAAAACTAATCATTGCCACCCTGTCCCTCAGTTACAGATTCCGCACTGGGTGATCCGTGTGTAAACTACAGCATCTTGGATCAGTCCTGGAGGAGAATGAATTCTCCCAGCACGAGTGGAGAATGTATGTCCGACAAAAGTCTTGAGCAAGGATGGTACAGATTCAGCAGGTAATGAGGGAATAATGACTTCAAACCCAGCATGAAGGGAGATTGAAGGGTCTGGGAAGGGGAATTGCTGGAAGACCAGATTGTCGGTCGTCACAATGGGGCAGCGGGCAACTGTAGGGCTAAGAGAGCTGACACATTCTGCACAGTGAGTGAGTGACCTGGAGGGAGAAATGGAAAATAGGGATGGAGAATTAAAAAAGAAAATTAGATGGCATGGGGGAAGGTTGAAAGCAGACAGGGTGAGGATAGGGTTCAATTCTCAAAGTGAATACTCTGCCTCAATTTGGGAATCCATTCTCCAATTGTTATTTCAGTTCTGGCAGATGGAAACTCCCCGAGACAGCAGTTCCACAGGGTTGTTGCTGCAGGAAGAGACAAGGCTGGTTGGAAGGTAAGCTCGGAGTTCACAACAGTAGGGCTTAGTTTTCCTGAGAGGAGGGTCAGAGTGATGACCCAGGTCTCTGCACAAGACCCTAAGCAAGGACACTGATCTCCACGTCTCTGAAAGATGCATCCCACAGTCACACAAACCATACACTAGTTTTGAATCCTCATGGAGTCTGACAGTGGAGTGCCATCTTCTTGTTCTTCTCTGGCAGTGGTGTTGTGGGTCTGCCTGCTGACCACACTGAGGCTACGGACTGGAACAACTGGGTTCCTGATTCAGCTGTGGATTCACTTTTGTAAACTTCAGTTCAGAAAGCCATCTTCTTACTTTTATTGTTTGTAACATCGGATGGTTGACTATATTTTTTAAAAAAACTGGTTCTATAGTTTTTTCTATTATTTGGGATTGGCTGTAGGGAGACAAATCTCACAGTTGTCTATAGTATGCATATTTTGCTATTAAATGTACTTTGACCTTTGAGCTTTAACATCGCTCCAGATCACACCCAGGAAAGATTTTGTATCTCCATTGCTTGCCGTTGAGGAGCAGTTCCCAAACAGCCCGGCCTGTCTCAGGGCACCCAGAGATCATGAACTAATAGAGTTACTGAAAGTGATGCTGTTTCTATTTCAAATCGTGTAAATTCAGCTTTTCATTGCTGATTATCTGTCTTTAATTTGTGCTTTCTTAATCTTTGTGTTCCAATTTGTTTTTGTTAAATTTATATTTGAATTGTTTGAATTTTAAGATTAGATGTAAAATGTTTTCTCAAGTACAGAAACACATATATTTATAATATTTGCAGTAAGTATGGTCAGGGTATGTTGTAAGTAAAAATAGAATAAAAATTTATTTCTTTACTTTGTGATAAGTGGAGGTCCCTCACATTTCAAATCTGCACTGGAGAATCATTGAGAGGTTGTAAAGAAGTTTAAGTCCCTCAATATTGAGTAGTACCGGAACTTTATTGTTGTCCTTCACCACAATATGGTTTCAAGACCAGTGAATGTCTCTGAGTATCAGTGAATCTCGATAGTCTTTGAGTTTCTTATCTGGTTAGCCTGGGTAGTGGCTTTGTCGCTGTTTACTCCTCAATCACACTTCATTTACTTATGCACACCACTGTTCTGAAGTTCGAACACAGAAATACCATTTCTGTATGGAAATTGACTAGTGGTTACAGATATTGACCAATTGGTAACATTGTGTTTGATCAAACCCCTATTTGCATGATGAATCTCGAATCGCACAACAATAATACTGATACTAATCATCAATATAACCAATACATTAAAAAAAAAGGCGTCTGTTAGTCTTGCGAGACCATGGATCTGCACCTGGAAAGTCTTCGCTCTCCAGGGTGCAGGACTGGGTAAGGTTGTATGGAAGACCGGCAGTTGCCCATGCTGCAAGTCTCTCCTCTCCACGACACTGATCTTGTCCAAGGGAAAGGCATTAGGACCCATACAGCTTGGCACCAGTGTCATCGCACAGCAATGTGTGATTAAGTGCCTTGCTCAAGGACACAACACGCTGCCTGGGCTGGGGCTCGAACTCACGACCTTCAGATTGCTAGTCGAATGCCTTAACGACTTGGCCACGTGCCCACCCATAAAAGACCCATGATACTCAGAATTAATATACAGTAACTGTTACCCTAGAATCCTTCATTTGCATTCTTGTAATGACAAATGGCTCCAGTCCCCTGCTGTGCCAAGTGAAGCTACGCTCTTCAAAGACTTCTCTTCAGAGACTCATCTTGCTCTAACCCACTTTATCCTCCATTGGCTCTACACTTTAACTTCCTTAATTGCTCCCTCTTTCACCATTCACCCATTGCTGTTTTCCTCTCTCATCTCAACTCCTTACCTGCCCATTACCTTCTGGTGCTCCTCCCCCTTCCCTTTCTTCAATGGGCTTCTGCCCTCTCCTGTCAGATTCCCCTTTCTCCAGCCCTTTATCTCTTTAAGCAATCAACTTCCCAGCTCCTTACTTCAACCCTCCCCCTCTCCCGGTTTTACCGATCACCTACCACCTTGTACTTCTTCCTCCCTTCCCCCACCTTACTGTCCTGTCTTCTCATCTTTCATTTCCCCAGTCCTGATGAAAATTCTCGGCCTGAATCACTTACACTTTTCCATAGATGCTGCCTGGGCTGCTGAGTTTCTCCAGCATTTTCTGCACGTTGCATAAACTACCTTTGCCTGAACACTACCTTAACCCTTGTCTTGCTGCATCTTCCAAAACTTCCCTGACCGCCAGGGTACACCTGGAGAACTACAAGGCCTTAGCACCTGAAGAACCACAAGCCCTTAGCAGCTGGAGCCAGCTTTAGACAGTGAACTAATCATGTTTATTTTGGTATTATGGTTAACTGCAATAAGTGTTGAACGTGTGAGCATCTCTCTGTGAAACAATGTTTTGTTTGAAATGTGATCATTTGGCCTGGTGGTGCATCTTCACCAGCTGTCTCTTGTGCATCAGGGGTGATGCTGGAGTTTCTAGTCCAGGCCCTGGGCCCACAGGCTCTCACCAGCAGGGGCTTGTCTCAGAGACCTGGATCTGTAGCAGCGAGTTTGGATTGCAGGGTGGGGTGGTAACAGTTTGCTATTGACAGAGGCCAGAGCAGATCATGGGTGAATCTGAAACACTGCATTAAAATGGTCCACATTCACATTTCAGATGGGGCTGGGCACAATTTACTATGTTTGCCATCTGGTAAGATGGCAGCACACACAGATGCAGAGCCAATAAAATCTGTCTTTTTTAAAACATCTTTTCTTTCATTCACAAGCTGGACATTAAGAATTTCTTCAAGTACTGCAGGTCTACTCCATCAGCGTGTTGCTCCTTGGTGGAGGAACTAGACTTGTCGGGGTCCGTGTTGCTGTTAGAGTTGGTTTGCAAAGGTGTTGTGCAGTCTGACAGAATGTGATAGAGTTTTACTTGTTTCTCCTATGATCGCAAGGCCCTGTTGGACATTGGTAATATGGAATGCTGGATGTCTGGTTCACTGGTTTATTGGTGGGATCAACTGTAGTGAGGACCGGGCATCATGCTGTGGTGTCGCCTGTTTGCAGCCGTCCAGGAGAGAGACATTGGAGTCAGTGCCGGAGACGGTGTGACGTTGCAGCCATGTTGGCATCGGTGCTGCCCTCTAGTGGCCACTCAGTGGAAGATGAGCTGGATTGGGTTCGACTGCATATTGCTGCGGGCTTGCTCTTGCCAACACATTCATGGGCTCGGGGAATTGGGCTATATTATATTATTGAGTGATTGTATGTTTAACTGCTATCTGATATATATGTTATATGTGCCTTGTGCTGTGTATTTCTGTTGGCACTGTTTTCTTTCACTTTGGCCCTGGAGTAACATTGTTTTTTTTGGCTGTATTCATGGATGGTTGAATAATAATTAAACTTGTATTAACCTTATTCCAGGTTCCCATCCCGCTGTGGCAGAGGGGGAGGTGATGAGAAGGGTTTGCTTCACCGAGAATGGAAACACAAATCCTGAATCTGTTGTGAGTGGACAGGGCACGAGTCAAAACAGCAACGCTTGTCTGGACATTAAGATCAAAAATTGCATTGGCTACTTTGTGTATCTGCTGAAGCCAACACCTAGTAATCACACTGTGTACTGCACAGGTATGTCACTGTTCTCATTCACACAGAGGTGTAAGGGGTGAGGGGAAATTCTGTGATATCCTGAGTTATCAGTACCCGTAATGGACTCTGCCCCATACATCCCTCTGAAGCAAACTGCCCAGCATGTACAGTTTCAAAGTTGCTGGTGAACGCAGCAGGCCAGGCAGCATCTCTAGGAAGAGGTACAGTCGACGTTTCAGGCCGAGACCCTTCATCAGGCCTAACTGAAGGAAGAGTTAGTAAGAGATTTGAAAGTGGGAGGGGGAGGGGGAGATCCAAAATGATAGGAGAAGACAGGAGGGGGAGGGATGGAGCCAAGAGCTGGACAGGTGATAGGCAAAGGGGATATGAGAGGATCATGGGACAGGAGGTCTGCGGAGAAAGACAAAGGGGAGGGGGGAACCCAGAGGATGGGCAAGGGACAGAGGGAGAAAAAGGAGAGTGAGAGAAAGAATGTGTATAAAAATAAATAACAGATGGGGTACGAGGGGGAGGTGGGGCATTAGCGGAAGTTAGAGAAGTCGATGTTCATGCCATCAGGTTGGAGGCTATCCAGACAGAATATAACAGATAGTACAGCACAGTACAGGCCCTTCGGCCCACAATGTTGTGCTGACCCTCAAACCCTGCCTCCCATATAAGCCCCCACCTTAGATTCCTCCATACACCTGTCTAGTAGTCTCTTAAACTTCACTAGTGTATCTGCCTCCACCACTGACTCAGGCAGTGCATTCCACGCACCAACCACTCTCTGAGTAAAAAACCTTCCTCTAATATCCTCCTTGAACTTCCCACCCCTTACCTTAAAGCCATGTCCTCTTGTATTGAGCAGTGGTGCCCCGGTGATGAGGTGCCTGCTATCCACTCTATCTATTCCTCTTATTATCTTGTACACCTCTATCATGTCTCCTCTCATCCTCCTTCTCTCCAAAGAGTAAAACCCTAGCTCCCTTAATCTCTGATCATAATGCATACTTTCTAAACCAGGCAGCATCCTGGTAAATCTCCTCTGTACCCTTTCCAACGCTTCCACATCCTTCCTATAGTGAGGTAACCAGAACTGGACACAATACTCCAAGTGTGGCCTAACCAGAGCTTTATAGAGCTGCATCATTACATCGCGACTCTTAAACTCTATCCCTCGACTTATGAAAGCTAACACCCCATAAGCTTTCTTAACTACCCTATCCACCTGTGAGGCAACTTTCAGGGATCTGTGGACATGTACCCCGAGATCCCTCTGCTCCTCCACACTACCAAGTATCCTGCCATTTACTTTGTACTCTGCCTTGGAGTTTGTCCTTCCAAAGTGTACCACCTCACACTTCTCCGGGTTGGACTCCATCTGTCACTTCTCAGCCCACTTCTGCATCCTATCAATGTCTCTCTGCAATCTTTGATAATCCTCTACACTATCTACAACACCACCAAACTTTGTGTCGTCTGCAAACTTGCCAATCCACCCTTCTACCCCCTACATCCAGGTCGTTAATAAAAATCACGAACAGTAGAGGTCCCAGAACAGATCCTTGTGGGACACCACTAGTCACAATCCTCCAATCTGAACGTACTCACTCCACCACAACCCTCTGCCTTCGGCAGGCAAGCCAATTCTGAATCCACCTGGCCAAACTTCCCTGGATCCCATGCCTTCTAACTTTCTGAAGAAGCCTACCGTATGGAACCTTGTCAAATGCCTTACTAAAATCCACATAGATCACATCCACTGCACTACCCTCATCTATATGCCTGGTCACCTCCTCAAAGAACTCTATCAGGCTTGTTAGACACGATCTGCCCTTCACAAAGCCATGCTGACTGTCCCTGATCAGACAATGATTCTCTAAATGCCTATAGATCCTATCTCTAAGAATCTTTTCCTACAGCTTTCCCACCACAGACGTAAGGCTCACTGGTCTATAATTACCCAGACTATCCCTACTAACTTTTTTGAACAAGGGAACAACATTCGCCTCCCTCCAATCCTCCAGTACCATTCCTGTGGACAACGAGGGCATAAAGATCCTAGCCAGAGGCTCAGCAATCTCTTCTCTCGCCTCGTGGAGCAGCCTGGGGAATATCTGTCAGGCCCCGGGGACTTATCTGTCCTAATGTATTTTAACAACTCCAACACCACATCTCCCTTAATATCAGCATGCTCCAGAACATCAACCTCACTCATATTGTCCTCACCATCATCAAGTTCCCTCTCATTGGTGAATACCGAAGAGAAGTATTTATTGAGGACCTCGCTCACTTCCACAGCCTCCAGGCACATCTTTCCACCTTTATCTCTAATCGGTCCTACCTTCACTCCTGTCATCCTTTTTTCTTCACATAATTGAAGAATGCCTTGGGGTTTTCCTTTACCCTACTCGCCAAGGCCTTCTCATGCCCCCTTCTTGCTCTTCTCAGCCCCTTCTTAAGCTCCTTTCTTGCTTCCCTGTATTCCTCAATAGACCCATCTGATCCTTGCTTCCTAAACCTCATGTATGCTGCCTTCTTCCTCCTGACTAGATTTTCCACCTCACTTGTCACCCATGGTTCCTTCACCCTACCATTCTTTATCTTCCTCACCGGGACAAATTTATCCCTTACAAGAGATCTCTAAACATCGACCACATGTCCATAGTACATTTCCCTGCAAAAACATCATCCCAATTCACACCCGCAAGTTCTAGCCTTCTCGCCTCATAATTTGCCTTTCCCCAATTAAAAACTTTCCTGTCCTCTTTGATTCTATCCTTTTCCATGAAATTATAAAGGCCAGGGAGCGGTGGTCACTGTCCCCCAGATGCTCACCCACTGAGAGATCTGTCACCTGACCCGGTTCATTAACTAGTACTAGATCGAGTATGGCATTCCCCCTGGTCGGCCTGTCTACATACTGTGACAGGAATCCATCCTGGACACACTTAACAAATTCTGCCGCATC
The DNA here is from genome assembly GCF_963921235.1 of Mobula hypostoma. Classification (NCBI taxonomy): domain Eukaryota; kingdom Metazoa; phylum Chordata; class Chondrichthyes; order Myliobatiformes; family Myliobatidae; genus Mobula; species Mobula hypostoma. The sequence continues at coordinate 1,800,739 of NW_026948187.1, read as the reverse complement.
TAAGCCCTTGGAACTAATCAGGTGCCAATCAATATTAGGGAAGTTAAAGTCACCCATGATAACAACCCTGTTATTTTTGGAATATAAGGTGTTGTTCCTCCAACCTGAGTGTGGCTTCATCGTTACAGTAGAGGAGGCCGTGGATAGACATGTCAGAATGGGATGTGGAATTAAAATGTGTGGCCACTGGGAGACCCTGCTTTCTCTGGCGGACAGAGGGTAGGTGTTCAGCAAAGCGGTCTCCCAGTCTGTGTCGGGTCTCGCCAATATATAGAAGGCCACATCGGGAGCACCGGACGCAGTATATCACCCCAGTCGACTCACAGGTGAAGTGTCGCCTCACCTGGAAGGACTGTCTGGGGCCCTGAATGGTGGTAAGGGAGGAAGTGTAAGGGCATGTGTAGCACTTGTTCCGCTTACAAGGATAAGTGCCAGGAGGGAGATCAGTGGGGAGGGATGGGGGGGACGAATGGACAAGGGAGTCGCGTAGGGAGCAATCCCTCGGAAAGCAGAGGGGGGGGAGGGAAAGATGTTCTTAGTGGTGGGATCCCGTTGTAGATGGCGGAAGTTACGGAGAATAATATGTTGGACCCGGAGGCTGGTGGGGTGGTAGGTGAGGACCAGGGGAACCCTATTCCTAGTGGGGTGGCGGGAGGATGGAATGAGAGTAGATGTACGTGAAATGGGGGAGATGCGTTTGAGAGCAGAGTTGATAGTGCAGGAAGGGAAGCCCCTTTCTTTAAAAAAGGAGGACATCTCCCTCGTCCTTGAATGAAAAGCCTCATCCTGAGAGCAGATGCGGTGGAGACGGAGGAATTGCGAGAAGGGGATGGCATTTTTGCAAGAAACAGGGTGAGAAGAGGAATAGTCCAGATAGCTGTGAGAGTCAGTAGGCTTATAGTAGACATCAGTGGATAAGCTTTCTCCAGAGACAGAGACAGAAAGATATAGAAAGGGGAGGGAGGTGTCGGAAATGGACCAGGTAAACTTGAGGGCAGGTTGAAAGTTGGAGGCAAAGTTAATAAAGTCAACGAGCTCAGCATGCATGCAGGAAGCAGCGCCAATGCAGTCGTTGATTCAGGGCCCCAGACAGTCCTTCCAGGTGAGGCGACACTTCACCTATGAGTCGGCTGGGGTGATATACTGCGTCCGGTGCTCCCGATGTGGCCTTCTATATATTGGCGAGACCCGATGCAGACTGGGAGACTGTTTCGCTGAACACCTACCCTCTGTCCGCCAGAGAAAGCAGGATCTCCCAGTGGCCACACATTTTAATTCCACATCCCATTCCCATTCTGACATGTCTATCCACGGCCTCCTCTACTGTAAAGATGAAGCCACACTCAGGTTGGAGGAACAACACCTTATATTCCGTCTGGGTAGCCTCCAACCTGATGGCATGAACATCGACTTCTCTAACTTCTGCTAATGCCCCACCTCCCCCTCGTACCCCAGCCGTTATTTATTTTTATACACACATTCTTTCTCTCACTCTCCTTTTTCTTCCTCTGTCCCTCTGAATATACCCCTTGCCCATCCTTTGGGTACCCCCCCCCCCGTCTTTCTCCCCAGACCTCCTGTCCCATGATCTTCTCATATCCCTTTTGCCAATCACCTGTCCAGCTCTTGGCTCCATCCCTCCCCCTCCTGTCTTCTCCTATCATTTTGGATCTCCCCCTCCCCCTCCCACTTTCAAATCTCTTACTCACTCTTCCTTCAGTTAGTTCTGACGAAGGGTCTCGGCCTGAAACGTCGACTGTACCTCTTCCTATAGATGCTGCCTGGTCTGTTGCGTTCACCAGCAACTTTGATGTGTGTTGCTTGAACTTCCAGCATCTGCAGAATTCCTGTTGTTAGCATGTGCAGTTTGATGCAGCAGGTTGTCTGCATATGTGGCTGGATCCTTACAATTACACTGTCATAATTTGTTACAGGTAAGTCTAAAATCCAAGCAAGAGAGTGCTTCCTCGTATGTGGATTCTGCACATTCAGTTTTACCATTGCATCTTTTCTTTGGTGGAGTGACTCATAGTTCCAACATGAACACTGAAAAATTTCATTCTGTACATGTCATGTCAGAATCACAATCTAGTTTATTATCTCCAGCATGTGTCGTGAAATTTTTCAACTTAGCAGCAGCAGTACAGGACAATATAGAAAGAAAAAAAAATAAAAGAATCAGTCAATTCCAGTAGTATGTATATACATAATTAAATGATCAAAGAGTGCAAAAACAGGAACAATATATATTTAAAAAGTAGTGAGGTAGTGTTCATGGATTCAAGGTCCATTTAAAACTCGTATGGCAGAAGGCAAGAAATTGTTCCTAAACCGACTGCACCTTCAGGGAATGACATAGGCCATTCCTCCCATTGTGTTAATGCTAGCCTTCAGTGTTCTACGTTATCTTTCTCTTGCTTATTTCATTGTAACCCTGCAACTTTTTATTTTTCATAGTTTCCTAAGAGTTCCCCTGTGCTTGTTTCCCATCAGCATGGAATGATGGGAATTTACAATATCCATTTCCTATACTTGCAGTTCATTGGCATGAGGGAAGAAACTAGAGCACAGGGGATTCCCAAATCATCAGCAAAGACTCCACACTGACTTTCTCTGCACTGGAAAAACATTCAGGTGTTGTAAAACAAGGTCAAGTCCCTCAATATTCAATTGAATTGAATATTGAAGTAGCAGAGCATTTACAGCTGTGCTTCACCACAATATGATTTCAAGACTCGTGAATGTCTCTGAATACCAGTGAATCTCGGTAGTCTTTCACTTACTTATCTGCTTAGCCTGGATAGTGGCTTTCTCATCACCAATTAACTCCTCAATCAGTTTTCATTTACTTATGCACAAGGAGAACAGCCTGGCCCCTGGCACCACACACAGTTCTGAAGTTTGAACACAGAAATGTCATTTCTATACAGAAATTGATCAGTGGTTGCAGATATTGACAAATTGGTATCATTGTGTTTGTTGAAACTCAGTATTTGCATGATGAATCTCTAATCACACAACAATAATACTGGTATTAATAATCAATATAAAAAAGGCCAATAGTAAAGTACAGTAACTATTACCCTAGATTCTTTCATTAGCATTCTTGTAATGCCAAATGTCTCCAGTCCCCTGCTGTGCAAAGGGAAGTTATGATCTTTAAAGACTTCTCTTCAGAGACCTACCTTGCTGAGATTGTTTACCCTCTATCCCACTTTATCCTCCATTGGATCCACACTTTAACTTCCATAATTACTTCCCTTTCACCATTTACCCATTCCTATTTCTGTCTCTGATCTTACCTCTTTACCTGCCTATTACCTTCTGGTGCTCCTCCCCCTTCCCTTTCTCCCATGGGTTCTGTTCTCTTGGAGCTGCAAGACTGCAGACTGCAAGATTAAATGCATTCAAGATCCTCTGTCCCTCCACATTTCTTGCTGTGCTTCAGTTATTCCATGTTGCCTTCATCTTGTATGAATATCTCTGTGCTGATTTTATCGGATTTCTCCAGGAATATTTCTGTTTGCTGCTTGTGTTCCCATCTAAACTTTCCACAGTGTTTTCCTGCAGGCCTTTATTCTTCAAAACAAAGAATGTTGTTGGTATCAGAAAACCTGTTAGCTGCATTTTTCATATTAACGGCATGAAGTAAAGGACCAGCGAGTTCCTGAGACTTGCAGAACACCAGCTGAAGCATCCTTTCATTCACTTACATTTTTATTGTGCTATTTTCCCCTTGGATAGCACAGGCAACAATCAGTCAGAATCTGTGCATCAGGTATCACCATCAATCCACCCGATTGGCTTTCTCAAAAGAACAATGAGTTAGTATTGTTGAGGATAACATCCCTTTGCAGGTTTGTGTTGACTGCAATTGATGAACTTACACCCCAACAGATGCACAACTTTAGCACTTGCAACTATTTTCAAATGATTTTCTAAAGCCAACAAATCATTCTGTCATTGCAATTACAGCAATCTGTACCCTGGTATCATGCCAATATCATACTCTATGTACGTACCATATTTTATTATATCTTGAGCATTGGAAAATACAGCTTGCCCAATGTCCTCTCTTGCCTCATTTAAAGGACAGGATGGACTTTGTGCCAGTCTAGCAGGTTTCCAACATGAAGATCCTGCAACTTTGATGTATCCTCACCTTCCTTACAGCATAACTGCTCGTGACACCAGTAACAAGGGGAAACAGGAGCCTGAAGGCACACACTCAACAATTCAGGAATAGCTTCTTCTCCTCTGCCATCAGATTTCTGAATGCACATTGAACTCATGAACACAACCTTTCTACTTTATTTCTCTTTTTCTGTACCAATTTAACTTCTAAATAAGAATGATCAATTAGAGTAAATAAATAATTTATGTATTGTCACATACTGCTGACACGGAGCAACAAATTTCAAGTCAATCAGGTGCATTTATTATCAAAGAATGTATAAATTGTACAATTTTGAGATTGGTTTGCTAACAAGCAGCCATAAAGCAAGACCCAATTTTTAAAAAAAGAATACAAATTAAAACAAACTAAAAACCGACACCTAATGCACAAGAGAAAGAAAAAAAACACAAATCATACAAACAATTGAAGCGAACAACATTCTGACACACAACCAATTTCATAACATACTGTCTGTCAGTGATATTAAACCTGATTGTGATCCTAACATTTCAGGTTGAAGATCCTGCTTCAGCTTTACGTTAGCATTTAGTGAAATGCTAATATCAGTCCCATCTTACACAGAGACCGATACAAAGAAGTGATTGAGGTATTTACTTGTATCTTGTCCCCTCCACCGATGGTCACTATCAGGACCCAAATTCAATACCAATCCAACATCAAAAGGTGCATTTGATTTTAGCTGAATGTGCTTTCTTGCAAACTTTACCATTCCAGTTTCAATTTTAGTCTCACTCCTGCACACATCTGGTCATCAGCTGTCAGTATCTGTCCTTAGCCACCTCCGTATTGCTTCATCCATGGGGATATGGGTATTGGGCTTCACGACTGTTTTCAATTGGGATGTTTCTCTCTTTGCATTTCATTATCTCCTCTTTCAATAACTGACTGTTCTTAATTTCCTTTGTCACTGGATCTAGTCTAGTTTTAATCCTTTTTGAAATACATTTGCCCCCTCTCCAGTTTAAGCCATCCCCTGCACAATATATCACTAGCAACTTCTCTGTTTGACACAGTTCATCTTCTAAGTGTAGGTCCAGAACCACCTCCTCTCCTGCTCGGTTTGCCACGTGCTGATTAAAGACTGTGCTCTCAATCACATTCCACAACTTGGCTCTTTTCCAACTCTTCCTTCTGTTCCTGCACAATAGTGACAGGGTGATTGAAATCCACAGTCATCATTAATCTGGCACTTTTGTGAAGCCCAGAAATGTCTGAACATATGTGTAAAACAATTCTCTCTCTCTCTCTCTCTCTCTCACACTCTCACACACTCTCGCACACTCTCGCACACTCTCTCACACACTCTCTCTCTCTCCCTCTCTCTCTCTCACACACACACACACACACACACACACACACACACACACACACACACACACACGCTTTCTGCTGGAGGAACACAGCGGGTCAGGCAGCATCTGTGAAAATGAATGAACAGTCGGCATTTTGAGCCAAGACCCTCTTCGGGACTGTAAAGGAAGGGGGAAGACACCAGAATAAAAAGGTCGTGGGGCGAGGGGGAAAGGAGGAAGCTGATAGGTGAAGCCAGCTAGCTGGGAAAGATAAAGGGGTGGAGAGAAAGGAATCTGCGAGGTGAGAAGTTGAGTTTCAATATGCTTTCCTCTGATGATTGAGGTCAAAGCTACACAGAAATAGATATTTTGTCTCAGTCCAACATACTTTTTGACTCTACCCATTTCCCATAGAACAGAAACAGGCTATTCAGCCCATCAGATCCATGGTGAGCATCGTGTATCATTCCATTTCCCATGGAGCATGGAAACAGGCCATTCAGCCCATCATATCCATGCTGACCACAGTTTACTATTCCATTTCCCAACATTTGGTTCATAGCCGACAATGTGTTGGCAATTTCAAAGCTCAAAATATATTTATGATTAAAGTATGTCTGCCATCTATGAACTGGATATTCATCTTCTCGCAGGCAGCCACAAAACAAAAAAACACAAGTGGTGGCCTAGTCACGAAGGAGTGTCTGTTCACCAACAACTCGGGCAGTGTGTTTCAGAATGCAGACACTCACGGGATAATAAGAATTTTTTTTTGGGTATTCCCTCTGAAACTCATATTTCTGAAATCTACAGTCCCCCTCTTAGATACTTCAGCCTTGGAAGCTGGCTTCTTCGTACTTATAAACACAAAATTATCTGCAGATGCTGAAGTCAAAGCAACACTCACAACACGCTGGAGGAACTCAGCAGGTCGGGCAGCATCCGTGGAAAAAAATCGGTCGACATTTCGGGCCGGAACCCTTCGTCAGGACTGTAGGGGGAAGGGGCAGAGGCCCTGTAAAGAAGGTGGGGGGAGGGTGGGAAGGAGAAGGCTGGTAGGTTCCAGGTGAAAAACCAGTACGGGGAAAGATAAAGGGGTTGGGGAAGGGAGGCAGGGAGGTGATAGGCAGGAAAGGTGAAGAAAGAATAAGGGAAAACACAATGGGTAGTAGAAGGAGGTGGAACCAAGAGGGAGGTGGTAGGCAGCTGGGGGAGGGGGAAGAGTGACATAGGGATAGGGAAAGGGGAGGGAATTACCAGAAGTTGGAGAATTCTATGTTCATACCAAGGGGCTGGAGGCTACCAAATGGAGCATGTTCTGGAGCAAAGGAAGTGAAAAGAAATATCATATTGGTGTATAAAATGTCAGTGTACTGAGAGGGTCGGCCGCAGGTAACCTTTCCCATATCAATGATATGGAATTAATGGCTGTTGTAAAGTTTACAGACAATACAATGATAGGTGGAGAGGCAGGTAGTTCTGAGGAAGTACAGAGGTGAGAAAGGGACTCAGATGGATTAGGAGAATGGGCAAAGAAGTGGCAGATTGAATACAGTGTCGGGAAGTGTATGGTTGTGTACTTTGTTAGAAGAAATGAAAGGCTCTCTCCATTTTCAACATGGAGTGAAAATTCAAAAATCTGAGGTGCAAAGGGACTTGGGAGCTTTTGTACAGGATTCCCAAAGGGTTAATTTCCAGGATGAGTCACTGGTGAGGAAGGTAATACGATGTTACCACTCATTTCAAGAGGACTAGAATAGAAAAGCAAGGATATAATGTTGAGGTTTTATGAAGCACTGGTAAGGCATCACTTGGAGTATTGTAATCGGGTCTGGGCACCTTATTCTAGAAAGGATGTACTGAAACTGGAGAGGGTTCAAAGGAGGTTAATGAAAATAATTTCAGGATTGAACGGCGTGTCATAGTGTTTGATTGCTCTGGGCCTGCATTCACTAGAATTTAGAATAATGAGTGGTGACCTAATTGAAGCTTATCTGCTTTTGAAAGTGGATATGGTAAGGATGGTTCCCCTGGTGAGAGAGCCCAGGACCAGATGAAACAGCCTCAGAACAGAGGGTCACCCTTTTAGAACAGAGATAAGGATGAATATCTCCGTTGTGAATCTACGGAATTTGTTGCCGCAGACGACTCTGGAGGCCATCTTTACATATATTTAAGGCAGAGGTTGATCGATTCTGGATTGGCCAGGGCATGAAGGGATATGGGGAGAAGGCAGGAGAGGAAAAATGGATCAGCCACCTTGTAATTGTGGAGCAGTCTCAATGGGTCACGTGGCCTAATTGTGCTCCTCTAGCTTATGGTCTTATATCAGAGGTAGAAAAAACTAGGGAATGTGCAGCGGTCGTTTAGAGGGTTTGTGAAGGAGACCTTAACCCCTGGAGCAGCAAATGCTTGGAATGCACTGCCTCAGAGAGTGGTTGCTGACAGAATTTATGTGTCCAGCTGAGTAAGAATCATTTCGGCAAAGAGGAGTATGGACCAGGTTGGGACTGATAGGACTGAGGGGTGGCCACTGTCAGTATGGATGTTTATACACACCATGATTCAGTTTTACTACCACCAATTCAATAAAGAGAGCTGGAAGGTGAAACTGCACTGAGAGTGTTTATGTGAGTAGGTGATCATTATTTTAGAGTGTACACCTGAGATTGGTGGAGTGGGGGTGAGTTACAAGAGACATTAATATCAACACTGTTAATTAATATTGTGAATTAAGATTATTGTTTATATCATTGACACTGAGCATACTCCTGCTGCAGTTTCCACACTCGGTGATCCGTGTGTAAACCACACTATCCTGAATCAGCCCTGGAGGAGCACGGGTTGTTCATCGGAAGAATGCAGTAAATACATGAATGATGAAACCCGGACAGAAGGATGGTACCAATTCAAGAGGTAATGGGAGGAGACAATTAAATTAATATCAGTCAATCAAATGGAAAATATGCTGGGAACAAGGGGAATGTGAAGGAAAATTTATTTTTTTGTTAGAGGGATGTGGCAGTGTCCATAAACATCTTTGCATCTGGGAGAGGGAATGGATAAGGTTGTCTGGGATCATTATGTAGAAAGGACTGGATATATAGGGTTTGATACACAGGGTTTTGAGTTATTATTGAAAGAAATGGGACAAGTTGTGTATACATAGAGATGTCGGCATCAGTCAAACAGGAAATGGGATTATCAGTCACAGGCATGGAACAGGGAGTGGGTGCAGGAAGTCTGAGATGGAGCAGAGACTAAACGTAGGAAATGGAAAGCGCTCAGTCCCTTTCCCAGGCAATGGGACATTAATGTAATAGAGAAAAGCACGAAGTATAAAAGGGACACCACATGGAAAATGCTGGAGAAACTCAGCGGGTCGAGCAACGTCTTTGATGAGGAATAAATACTCACTATTTTAAGCCAAGACCCTTCATTGGGACTGGGAAGAAAGGAGGTGGAACGCAGTTTAAGAACATGTGGAGGGAGGAGGATTTAAGTGGAAAACAAGCTGAAGGTGATAGATGAGGCCAGGAGACGTGAAAGGTGGGGACGATGTGAGAAGCCGGGATTGAAATCAGGACACCATTGCAGACTTCAAAGCTAAATACAGTAGAGTTTTCCGCAATGCTGCCCCTCTCCCAAATGAGCAAAATCTTTCTTTTTTCACTCGATTTGATGTTGCCAATTCTGAGCCCCTGAAGAGAGCTGCTGATGTGACCGGCAGCTTGGTCATCTGAGTCTGAAGTACGCAAGTGTTTCCAACGAGTGGACAGTCGCTCAGCTCTAGGTCCGGACGTCTTCCCAGGGCGAGTACTCAGGATGTACGTGGCACAACTGACAACTGTGTTTACAAACATTATTAATCTCTCTCCCAGTGTGGGGTATGCTCCTGCTTCAAAACATCCACCGTTGTTCCGGTATCTAAAAAGACCAAGGTAACATGTCTGAACGTCCTGTTGTATTCAGCTCAAGAGTAAGCAAGTTTTTTAGTGGCTGGTCAAGGACTACATCTGCAGCATGCTACCACCCACACTGGACCCCCTACAGTTCACCCACCCACACAACCCATCAACAGATGATGCAATAGCCACAGCTCTACACACAGTCACTACACACCTGCAGAAGAGGGATGCTTATGTGAGAATGCTGTTCTTGGACTGCAGATCAGCATTCAACACCATAATTCCCTCCAGGTTCAACAAGAAGCTCAGAGACCTCGGCCTTCACTCTGCCTTGTGCAGATAGATCCTGGATTTCCTGTCAGATCGCTGGCAGGCGGTAAGACTGGGCTCCCTCTCCTCTGCCCCTCCACACTGATGCCCCTCAAGGCTGTGTCCTAAGCCCCCTCCTTTACTCTCTGTATACCCATGGCTGTGTCAACAATCACAGCTCCCATCTGCGAATTAAATTTTCTGATGACACTACAATGATTGGCCTGATCTCAAATAATAACAAGGGAGCCTTCAGAGAAGTAGCCGACTGGTGGCGTAGTGGCATCAGCGCTGGACTTCAGGGAGAAAGGTCCCGAGTTCATTTCCAGCCTGCTCCCTTGCACACTTTCCATCCGTGCTGGGTTGAGCGTCGAGCTAGAAACTCGACCTCGTAAAAAAAAACCTGGTGAATGCTACAGAAACGCCACATGATGAGCAATCACCAAAAAGATCGGTGCAAAAAGCTTGTCATGATGGCGCCCCGATGACTCCACCAGGAGTTAAGGGCATCCTTCTTCTATAGAGAAGTCATAATCCTGACACAGTGGTGACAAGAAAACATCCTCTCCCTCAAGTCACTAAAACAAAGGAGCTGGTTGTGAACCACAGGAGGAATGGAGACAGGATAACCTCTATTGACTTCAATGGATCTGGGGTTGAGAGGGTGAACAGATTTAAGTTTCTCCGCATAAACATCACCGAGAATCTCACTTGCTCTGTACATACCGGCTGAGTGGTGAAAAAGGTACTTTCACCTCAGATGGCTGAAGAAGTTTGGTATGGGCCATCAAATCTCAAGAACTTTCTATAGGGGCACAAAAGAGAACATCCTGACAGGCTGCATCTCTGCCTGGTATGGGAACTGTATTCCCTCAATCGCAGGGCACTGCAGAGAGTGTTACAGACAACCCAGCGCATCTGGAAATGTAAACTTTCCACTATTCAGGACATTTACAAAGACGTGTGTAAAAAAGGCTTGAAGGATCATTGGGGAACCAAGCCACCCCAACCACAAACTGTTCCAGCTGCTATCATCTGGGAAATGGTACCGCAGCATAAAAGCCAGGACCAACAGGCTCCAGGACAGCTTCTTCCACCAGGCCGTCAGACTGATTAATTCATGCTGACACAACTGTATTTCTGTTATTTTGACTGTCCTGTTGTACATACTATTCATTATAAATTACTATAAATTGCACATTGTACATTTAGACTGAGACGTAATGTGAAGATTTTTACTCCTCATGTATATGAAGGATGCAAGTAATAAAGTCTATTAAATTTGATCGTTAGAGAGCCAGAGGAAGAAGGAATCTGGTAGGAGTGGACAGTGCAGTAAAGGGAACGAGGTGGGGAGGCAGAGGGAGGTGATGGCATTGACATGAGGCAAGGGAGGAGAGAAGAGGGTGAGTTGGCTACATTCTATTTCTGTTCCTTCCAGTTTGGATGAATGTTCTCAGCTGAAAATGTCATGAGTTTATTGCCAACACATGTTGCATTTATTATCTGCATTTGCAGTTTATTTGCATTTCACAGTCCTGATGTTTACAGATTAGAGATCCCCCGTTTACAGTTATTGTTCTAAAGATTTGCTAAACATGCCTGCATATTTGTATGTGGTTACAGTATGTATTCTGATAATAAATTTTACTTTGAACCTTGCCTAACTTACTATGTTTCTGCAGCACTTCATGAGTGTTGCTCAGGATTTCCTGCATCAGCAGAATATTTTATGTCAAATATCAAACAGCGCTTCCTGAGATTAGCGAGAATATCCAACCAATGGAATGGGCTCCAGTTCCTGCTCATTCTCTCAGTGGATGCTCATTTGAGACGTTGATGCTTTCTTTTCCAGTTCTGGGGGCTGGAGGATTCCTGAGACTATTGTTCAACCATACAAGTGCTCCGGGAAGAGTCCAGGCTGGTTAAACGGTAAGGTCATCATGTGCAACAGCAGGGCTTGGTTACTTTTCAGGTAGGGCAGACTGGACACAGAAACAGGTCTCGACATCCCTGAGAAATGCTCCCCACAGTCACTTAAGTCATGTTGCAATTCTGGTCCCACATGGAATCTGACAGTGGTGCATCAGCTTCCTGGAGATTCCTGGTACATGTAGCTGGTCTCTGGATCTGCCGGTCAAGCCCACTCCAGATAAGACCCGGTGCAATTTCAGAGAAGGAGCAGCACCCAGGGAGTTGAATGTAATCCACAGCAGCCAGCAGTTCATGAGGTAATTAATAAGTCAATGTAATTTCTCAGTGAAACTGTAATGTCTATCAAGGTTCTCAGTCATCCAGGTCATTGCATTTCAAGCAGTTGAAAATTAAGGCAACTGGACTTGCTGTGTTGTCTGGAAGACATTTCACCACTCATCCGAGAGGCTTCTTCAATTCTGATCCATGGTGGGCAGTTTCCCGGCTTATAAACTCTGAGTTGTTTAAACATATAGCGATGACATGGGGGTTGTTAAGAGTCGTAGAGGTAATGAGGGGATCATTAGTCTTACCTTGGCGTGAATGGATGTGTGCTGGCGTAGACATGTTAGGACTGTATTGTGAGTAATAGGCGGTGTCGTACCCAACCTTCTCTGTTCAGGGATGGGTTTTCCAGTTTGACGAAGACGGCTTTAACCCATCTTTCAAATCACCCATCCTTCTGGCCTTGTTATCAAAGGAGTGTCCTTGTCCTTTATGTGTAGACATACAGCTGAGTCATTATTTGAGGTGTTAGCCCTCCTATGTTGGGCCAGCCACTTGTGAAGTGGTTGTTTTGTCTCACTGATATACAGATCGGTGCAGTTCTCATTGCTTGATACAATACTGTTCTGTCTGTGTTTGGGTGTAGGATCCCTGAGGTGGATGAGTTTCTGTCTGAGTATGTTTGTAGGTCTGAAAAGCACAGGGATTTGTTTTTTTTTCTTCTTCTAGACAACACAGCAAGTCCAGTTGCCTTGATTTACTACTGCTTGATAAAATTGCAATGTTTTCAGTTAAACATAGTCCTTAGCTTCTATGTTGCAATTATTTTAAAATTCATGTTTCTTTTCTAAGTCTATGTTATGTTTATATTTGAACATATCTGAAAATTATAAACAACTTACCGCCACTGCAATTGTTATCAGTTTTGTATATTTTCCAAGCTTGCAGATGTCCCTGATTCTCTTTGGAAATATTCAACAGTTTGCTTACAGTTTCATTGTGGACAAAGCACCAGGGGAGGGACTTGTGTTTCATGGGACAGGGACCCACAAGGTTTCATCAGCAAGAGTCCGTCCTCTGAGATGAGATGTGGCTGTGGGGAGGACAGCAGCTCTCACTGACCGAGCCTGGTCAGACAAAGTGGGTAGTGAAGAATGGATCTGCAGTGGGTCTGGTTGCACATTTCCTATTGCACTGTGGAGACAGGTATAGTACGGAATGTTCACAAATCCCATTCCAGGTCACCATCCCAGCGTGGGAGAGGGGGAGGTCAACAGGACTGTCTGCTTCAGCTGGGAGCAAAACAATTGCGATACGAAGCGGACAATCAAGATCAAAAACTGTGGTGCTTTCTTTGTTTACTGGCTGAAGCCGACACTCTGCTGTAAAAAAGTTTACTGTACAGGTACGTTACCGTTCTCCATTAACACATTGGGGGTGGGGTGGGGAGAGAGGTTATTTGGAAATTCTGAGACATCCCAAATGATCAAAGTACACAGTTTACTGAATATTGCAGTCTATCGCAAGATCAGTGGATCACCTCAGTCTTTTCCCCTGTACCCACACTCCAAGTCAATCTACCATGTCAGAATCTTATTCTCCTGGTCTGACATGTAACACCCTCTCCCACACCGAGACTGACATGAACCATCCACTGTCTGTGCCACACGACTGCTGAGCACCAATCTCGAGACAACCCCTCCTTCTCTCATAAACACCAAGCAGACTCCTCCATCTTTCTGAGGACCAGATTGCCCCGTCACCTTTCTTTCACTTCTCCTCTGGGTAAGATCGTTCACCTCCATACAGAGTGATGGCCCATCCTCCAACCCGCTGACTGTGCCAACATCTCTTCTTCCCCAACCAAACTCCAAGATGCAACATATCATGAGCAAGAGAAAATCTGCAAGTGCTGGAAATCCAAGCAATACACACAAAATGTTGGAGGAACAGCAGGCCAGGCAGTGTCTATGGGGGAAAAAAAAGTACAGTTGACATTCTGGGCCGAGACCCTTTGGCAGGACATATCTTTCCCTCTTTCCCCTTCCCAAGTGGGATAAATGATGTCTGGGATGTGAAAGGAATCCAGATGGTCACATGCAGCTTCTTCACAGATATCATCAGAAATTAGGATTGAAGCCTGGTTGCAAAGCATCTGAGCCAGCAGCTCTACCACAAGACCACAAGGTACAAGAGCAGAATTAGGCCATTCTGCCCACTGTGTCTGCTTTGCTAGTTAATTATTGTTTACTCATTTTCTCTCTCTACCCCATTCTCCTGCCTTCTCCCAGTAACCTTTAGCACCCTGACTAATCAAGAATCTATCAGTATCCACTTTAAATATACCCAATATCATCACTCCACCAGCATCTGTGGCAATGAATTCTCCAGATTCACACCATCTGAGTAAATAAATTTCTCCTCATCTCTGCTCTAAATGGATACCCCTGTATTTGGATGCTTGTCCTAGACTTGCCCAAAATAGGAAACATTCTCTCCACACCCACTTTATCTATACTTCCGATATTCTATAGGTTTTAGTCCACTAATTACCGGCAGACAGCAAGAAAAGGCCCTCCTTTGTTCCTGCTCTGCCTCCTTCCGGTCAGCCAATTTTCTACATATGCTAGTATCTTTCCTGTTGGACACTGATCCTGTTAAGTAGCCTCATGTGTGGCATCTTGTCAAAGGCCTTTTGAAAATCTAAATAAACATCCACTGACTCTCTTTTGTCTGATCTACCTGTTATTTCCTCAAAGAATTCCGAAAGATTTGTCAGACAACATTCCCTCTCAAGGAAACCATACTGACTTCTGCATATTTTATCGTGCCCCCAGATACCTCAAAACCTCATCCTTTATAATGGACTTGAACATCTTCCCACCACTGAAGTCAGGCTAACTGTCCTCTAATTTCATTTTTTTTTCTGTCTCTCTCCCCTCTGAAGGAGTGGAGTGACATTTGCAACTTTCTAGTCCTCCAGAATCATTCCAGCATCCAGTGATTGCTGAAAGATTACCACTAATACCTCCATAATCTGTTCAGCTACTTCTTTCAGAACTCTGAGGCGTTATCCACCTGGTCCAGGTGAATTAACCGCTTTCAGACTTCCCCTTAGTGACAGCAACTGCACTCACTTCTGCCCCCTCAAATTCAAGTTTCTGGCATGCTTGCAGTGTCTTTCACAGTGAAGACTGACACAAAATGCTTATTAAGTTCAACAACCATTTATTTGTCCCCCATTACTGCTTCCCCATCATAATTATCCAGTGGTCTAATAGTCACATTCACTTTTTTTCTTCTCTTTATAACGTTTTTTCTCTATCCTCACTTACATTATTGGTGACCTTACCTTCATATTTCATGTCTATGAAGGTTCTCAGTTATCTAAGTCAATTAACATCAAGCAGTAGTAAATCAAGGCAACTGGACTTGCTGTGTTGTCTGGAAGACATTTCGTCATTTATCGAAGAGGCTTCTTCAGTTCTGATCCATTGTGGGTAGATTTCCAGTTTATAAACTCCGTGAGTTGTTTAAAGGTACAGCAATCACACAAGGGTTGTTAAGAGTTGTAAAGGTAAGGAGAGGGTCATTAGTCTTATCTTTGCATGAATGGATACGTGAACTGCTGTGGAGACGCTGGGGTAGAGGTGGCAGGACCGCACTGTAAGTAGCTGATAGGTGGTGTCGTACCCCAGCCCCTCTTCAGGGATGGATTTTCCGGTTTGACGAAGATTGTTTCTTTAACACTTCTTTCAAACCACCTGTCTTCCCTGTCCTTGTTATCAAAGGAGTGCCCTTGTCCTTTAGGGTAGATATGCAGCTGAGTATATGAGAACTGCACAGATCTGTACATTTGAGAGACAGAGCAACCACTTCACAAACGGATGGTCCAATATAGGAGGACTAGCACCTCAAGTCAAGAATCAGCTGTATATCAACACCTAAAGGACAAGGGATACTCCGATGATAACAAGATAAGACTAATGTCCCTCTCATTACCTCTATGGCTTGTAATGACCCTTATGAGATTGCTATATCTTTAAGCAACTCAGAGTTTATAAGCCGGAAAATTACCCACAGTGGATCAGAACTGAAGAAGCATCTTGTATGAGTTGTCCTCTAGGCAACACAGCAAGTCCCATTCCCTTGATGTTATACTTTATCCCTTGATGTTATACTTCATGTTTCATATTTTTGTTCCTAATGGCTTTTTAAGTTGTCTTCTTTTGTTTTTGTTTTTAAAGCTTCTGTTGGATTCTGATTTTTTTTAAACCATTGTCCTTTTGGATGTCAGGAAAGAGGCACAAAACTTGTTGCTTCATGGTCATTTTATTAAATATTGATAGAACAAAGGAAGATTGAAAATGGACAGTCACCTGTTAGTAGCAGAAAAAGAGGCAAAAACAGACAATGTTGCTGTGTGGTCAGCTCTTTTTATCCCCATTCCATTCAATTCAAATATGCAGATAAAAGTCAACCAGTCAGATACTACTATTCAAATAACGCAGCAACGCAGAAACTTCCAGAAGAATCTGGAATTATACAAATGTAACCACCAGGGGTCACATTGAACAATAATGTTAACATTAACATACAATGGCTACTTTGATCTATGAAGGCTAATGTGCTAAAAGCTTTCTTTATGGCTTGATCTACCTATGAAGCCACTTTGAATGAGTGATGGACCTGTATTCCCAGGTCCCTTTGTTCTACCACAGTCCTTCGCGCCCCGGCATTCATTGTGTAAGTCCTACGCTGGTTGGTCTTACCGAAGTGCAACGCCTCTCACATCTTCATTCAGTTCCATCTGCCATTTTTCAGCCCAGTTTTCAGCTGATGCAGATCCCTTTGCAAGCCATGATAGCCTTCTTCGCTGTCCACTGCACCGTCAATCTTGGTGTCATCAGCAAACTTGCTGATCTGGTTAACCACTTTATCATCCAGATTGTTGATATTGATGATGAAGTACAATGGAATCAGCACCAATCCATGCGTCTCTACATTAGTGACAAGACTCCAGTCAGAGAGGCAACCATCTACTTCTAGCTTCTCCCACAAAGTCAATGTCTAATTCAAGTTCCTGCCACATCTTGAATGTTGATCAGCTGAGCATTCTTGACCAACCTCCCATGCTTTGTCAAATGCCTTGCTAAAGACCATGTAGGCAACATCCACTGCCCTGCCTTCATCACCTTTCCTGGTAACTTCCTCAAAAGCAATTTAAGATTGGTTAGACTAGATCTACCACCATGAAACCATGCTGACTGTCATTAATCAGACCATGTTTATCCAAATACTTATCTGTTAGAATCACTTCCAATAACTCTCCCACTAATGATATCGGGCTCCCTGGTTTATTTTTAGAGCCTTTCTAAAACAGTGTAACAACATTGGCTATCCTGCAATCTTCCAGCACCTCACCTGTCGTGAAGGATAATTTAAAGATCTCTGCTAGGGCCTGAGAAATTTTTGCATTTGCCATCCACAGGGGCTAAGAGAACACTTTGTCAGGCCCTGGGGATTTATCCACCCTAATTTTCCTCAGGACTGCAAATGCCTTCTCTTCTGTAATCATTGAGCAGAGGCCAATCCGAGTGATCAGAAGCTGGAGAGGACATAATTCACTCAGGTTCATTGATCGAGTATTAAAGGCTGTGACACTTGGCCGTATTTTAGAACTTGGAGCAGCAGCCAGATGGAGAAATTAAAACTTGAGAGGATGTAAATCATTCGGGCTCACTGATCAAGTATTAAGAGCAGTGACTCTTGGCATTTTTTCGGAGCTTTGAACAGCGACCAATCAAAGAGGTCAGAAGCTTGAGAGGATATAATTCACTCAGATTCGCTGATTGAGTATAAAAGGCAACAACACGGTGTTTTTTTCATGCTCTCCGCGACAGCCGATCAGTGTTCAGGAGTGATTAGCAAGAACAAATTAAAGTAAGGCAAGGGCAAGCAGAGCAGCCATCGTTGGAGTGGACAGAGTTAGAGTGGAGATTTTGAGGCTTTAACTCCTTGTGATTTCAAGAAAAAGTGGATGTGAGGAAACATTTCCAGTGTCCCTGACAACTACGAGAAATACACCCAGCTGCAGCTTCTAACAATCAGTGATGAGGAGTTTGAGCTGGAACTGGATGAACTCTGGATAACTTGGGAGGTTGAAGTGTGATAGATATATAGAGGTAGATACACTCAAGGTGCAGAACACAGGAAACTGGGTGAAAGTCAGGAAAGGGAAAGGGGTTAAGGAGCCAGTGCCGAGTACCCTTGTGACAAACCCCTCAAAAGCGTGTGTATCACTTTGGATATTGTTGGCGTGTGGATGGTGGATGACTGAGCACCCGAAATTCTCTGTAATCAAGCCTGCCACTGTGACTCAGAAGGGAACTGGAGAGAAGAGGTGAGGATGATAGGGGATTCATTAGCTAGGGGAACAGAAAGGAAGTTCTGTGGGCGAGAACAAGATTCCTGGATGGTATTTTGCCTCCCAGGTGCCAGAGTCCAGAACAACTCAGATCAGTGCTGAACATTCTTAAGTGGGAGGGTGATGAGATTCAGCATTGGGAGTTCAGGGAGTTAGATACTAAGTTGAAGGATAGGATCTCCAGGGTTGTAATCATGAGGCTAGAACTAGGACGATTATACAGTTCAATATTTGTCTAGGGGTTGGATTTTTGGACCATTAGGCTCTCTTCCAGGGACAGTGGGACAGGTTTGCACTTGAACTGCAGGGAAACTAATATCCGATCAGGAAGGTTTCTTAATGCTGCGTGTATGGTTTAATCTGGAGTTGCAGTGGGATGGGAACCAGAATGCCAGGACAGTTAGTGAAAGGATCTGGAGGCTGTTGTTGCTAAGATCTCAAAGTCAAGAATCTATAGGTTGAGTATGGTGCAAATCATGTCCTGAGCTGCATATATTGTAGGAAAGGTGGATGATCTCAGGGTATAGATTAACACCTGGTACTATTTCTTGGAGCAAGTCATTCCTTACGAACTTGAGGGGGGAAGATCATGCGTTACAAACCTGTTTGAATTTTTAAAGATGTAATAAAACACATTGATTAAGGTAAAGCAGTGGATGTAGTGTATATGGATTTGAGTAAGGCATTTGATAAGGATCCCCATGTGAGGCTCATTAAGAAAGTAATGAGACATGGAATCTAAGGATACCTTGCTTTGTGGATCCAGAACTGGCTTGCCCACAGAAGGCAGAGGGTGATTGTAGATGGGTCATATTCTGCATGGAGGTCTGTGACCAGTGGTGTGCCTCAGGGATCTGTTCTGGGACTCTTACTCTTCGTGATTTTTATCAATGACCTGGATGAGGGTGAGTAAATTTGCTGATGACACAAAGGTTGGAGGTGTTGTGGATAGTGTGGAGGGCTGTCAGAGGTTACAGCGGCACATTGATAGGATGCAAAACTGGGCTGAGAAGTGGCAGATGGAGTTCAACCCAGATAAGTGTGAAGTGGTTCATTTTGTGAGGTCAAATATGATGGCAGAGTATAGTATTAATGGTAAGACTCTTTGCAGTGTGGAGGATCAGAAGGATCTTGGGGTCCGAGTCCATAGGACACTCTTAACTCTGTGGTTAAGAATGCATACGGTGCATTTGTCTTCCATGGGATTGAGTTTCAGAGCTGAGAGGTAATGTTGCAGGTATATAGGACCCTGGTCAGACCCCACTTGGAGTAATTTGCTAAATTTTGGTTGCCTCCCAACAGGAAGGATGTGGAAACCATAGAAAAAGTGGAGAGGGGCTATATAAGAATGTTCCCTGGATTGGGGTGCATGCCTTATGAGAATAGGTTGAGGAAGGTAAACATAGGGATCTGTTCTGGGATGACTCCTCTTTGTGATTTTTATAAATGCCCTGGATGAAGAAGTAGAAGGGTGGGTTAGCCAGTTTGTTGATGACACAAGGGTTAGGGTTTTTTTTGTGTATAGTCTGGAGCGTAGTCAGAGGTTACACCGGGCATCAATAGGATGCAAAACTGGCCTGAGAAGTGACAGATGGAGTTCAACACAGGTCAGTGTGAAGCTGTTCATTTTGGTAGGTCCAATTTGAAGACAGAATATAATATTAATGGTAAGACTCTTGGTAGTGTGGGGGATCAGCAAGATCATGTATATAGGACACTCAAAGCTGCTGTGCAGGTTGACAGTGTTGTTACAAAGGTGTATGGTGTGTTGGCCTTCATCGTCCAAGGGATTGAGTTCAAGAGCCATGAGGTAATGTCACAGCTTTTCAAGACCTTGGTCAGACCCCACTTGGAGTACTGTGTTCAGTCCTGCTCAACTCATTACAGGAAGGATGTTGATACTATGGAGAGAGTGCAGACAAGACAGAAGGATGTTGCCTGGATTGGAGAGCATGCCTTACGCGAATAGGTTGAGTGAACTTGACCTTTTCTCCTTGGGTCGACGAAGGATGAGAGGTGACCTGACAAGAGGTGTATAAGGTGATGAGGGGCATTGATCATGTGGATAGCCAGAGGCTTTTTCCCCAGGTCTGAAATGTCTAATATGAGGGGGCATAGTTTTAAGGTGCTTGGAAGTAGGTACAAGGGAGATGTCAAAGGAAATTTTTTCACACAGAGAGAGGTGGGTGTGTGGAATGCACTGCTGGTGGCGGTGGTGGAAGCGAACACAATAGGGTCTTTTCAGAGACTCTTAGAGTTTAGTACCTGGAGCTTTGAAAAATAGAGGGCTATATGGTACGGAAATTCAAGGCAGTACCTAGAGTAGCTAACATGGTCGGCACAACATTGTGGGCCGAAGGGCCTGTAATGTGCTGTAGGTTTATATATTCTCTGATATTGCAGACATCAGTCAGACTTGGTTACAGGAAGGGCAGGAATTTCAGCCAATATGAAACATTCCAAATAATTCAAAGGATATCAGTTGATTTCAAAAAATACAAACTACAAAGAAAATAGCAAGTAAACAGTCTAATCGAACACTTCCCAATCCACCAATATCTCAGTAAGTTTTATTATATTCTCCCTACAGAGTACAACAGATTCTTTAGGATAAATCTTTTCTGTGCCTTCAAAATGTGTCCCAGAAACTCCAGCAGCTGTTTTTTTGCCTTCATCCCAGCTCTTGTCTGCTTAATCTCTCAATCTTTCCATGTGTTGGGATTAATGCTGTCCATCCTCAGGGTATGGCGGTGATGTGGAGGTATGTGAAAATTATGAAGTGAGAATGGGGAGTGCCTTGTCGTGACGCAGGGAGTGAGCAATGCTTAGAGAATGAGGACACATTGTTATTGAAGAGCATATCAGTCTGGTGTCAATCATTGTTGACAGATGGCCTTCAAACTGAAATGTTGATTCATTTCAACTTCCCACAGATGAATTCTGACTGACTCAGCATTCCTGTGTTTTCTGCTTCAGTTTTAGATCTCCAGCACCTGCAGTCCTGTTTTTATTGTTGGTTGTTCTCTTCAGTTTAATTTCATCCCAACGGGGTGGTCACTTGTCTGTTCCTCTGTTCCCACCATGTACCCCTGTTCTTCACAGATCCAGCATCTGAACCACCTTCGCAACCCGAGGGGACAACTTCTGAGCTAAGTGATGATTTGTCCACGATCACAGACCCAGGTACAAGCTCAGGTATCAGTTGTGGGAATGTGTTTTAAATGGACTCCTCTCTGAAATGATCATCCATCAGATTCAACCACAACCAAGGAGAGTGTGGGATAGACTGAGGGGAGAATAGTGATAGAGGGACCGAAGGAGAGGGGTAATGGAGGGACTGAGTAGAGCAGGGTGTGGGAGGAACTTAATGATGTGGGATAGACTGAGGGGAGAATAGTGATAGAGTGACCGAGGGAGAGGGGTAATGGAGGGACTGAGTAGAGCAGGGTGTGGGAGGGCCATAATGGTATGGGATAGACTGAGTGGAGAATAGTGATAGTGACCGAGGGAGAGGGGTAATGGAGGGACTGAGTAGAGCAGGGTGTGAGAGGACACTAATGGTATGGGATAGACTGAGGGGAGAATAGTGATAGAGTGACTGAGGGAGGGGGTAATGGAGGGACTGAGTAGAGCAGGGTGTGGGAGGATCGTAATGGTGTGGGATAGACTGAGTGGAGAATAGTGATAGAGTGACCGAGGGAGAGGGGTAATGGAGGGACTGAATAGAGCAGGGTGTGAGAGGACACTAATGGTATGGGATAGACTGAGGGGAGAATAGTGATAGAGTGACTGAGGGAGGGGGTAATGGAGGGACTGAGTAGAGCAGGGTGTGGGAGGACACTAATGGTATGGGATAGACTGTGGCGAATAGTGATAGAGTGACCGAGGGAGAGGGGTAATGGAGGGACTGAGTAGAGCAGGGTGTGAGAGGACACTAATGGTATGGGATAGACTGAGTGGAGAATAGTGATAGAGTGACCGAGGGAGAGGGGTAATGGAGGGACTGAGTAGAGCAGGGTGTGAGAGGACACTAATGGTATGGGATAGACTGAGGAGAGAATAGTGATAGAGTGACTGAGGGAGAGGGGTAATGGAGGGACTGAGTAGAGCAGGGTGTGGGAGGACACTAATGGTATGGGATAGACTGTGGGAGAATAGTGATAGAGTGACCGAGGGAGAGGGGTAATGGAGGGACTGAGTAGAGCAGGGTGTGAGAGGACACTAATGGTATGGGATAGACTGAGTGGAGAATAGTGATAGAGTGACCGAGGGAGAGGGGTAATGGAGGGACTGAGTAGAGCAGGGTGTGAGAGGACACTAATGGTATGGGATAGACTGAGTGGAGAATAGTGATAGAGTGACTGAGGGAGAGGGGTAATGGAGGGACTGAGTAGAGCAGGGTGTGAGAGGACACTAATGGTATGGGATAGACTGAGGGGAGAATAGTGATAGAGTGACTGAGGGAGGGGGTAATGGAGGGACTGAGTAGAGCACGGTGTGGGAGGAGACTAATGGTATGGGATAGACTGAGGGGAAGGGTGAATTGAATTAACTTTATTTTTTTATTGCTTACATCCTTCACATACATGAGGAGTAAAAATCTTTGCGTTATTTGTCTGTCTGAATGTAGAATGGACAATTTATAGTAATTTATAATAAATAGTATGTACAACGGACATACAATTGTGTCAGGATGAATTAATTAGTCGAAATGGCCTGGTGGAAGAAGCTGTCATGGAGCCTGTCGGTCCTGGCTTTAATGTTGCGCTAACATTTACCAGATGGTAGCAGCTGGAACAGTTTGTTGTTGGGGTGACTCGCGTCCCCAATGACCCTTTGGCCCATTTTTACACACCTGTCACTGTACATGCTCTGAGTAGTGGGGAGTTCACATCTACAGATGTGCTGGGCTGTCCACGCCACTCTCTGCAGACTCCTGCGATTGAGGGAAGTATGGTTCCCATACCAGGCAGTGATACAGATAGGATGTTCTGAATTGTGTCCCTGCAGAAAGTTCTGAAGATTTGTGGACATGCCAAACTTCTTCAACCGTCTGAGGTGAAAAAAGGTGGTGTTGTGCTCTTTTTACTGCACAGCTCGTATGCACGGACCATGTGATGTCCGTGGTTATGCGTACACTGAGGAATTTGAAGTTGTTCATCTTTTCAACCCCAGATCCATTGATGTCAACAGGAGCGAGCCTGTCTCCATTCCTCCTGTAGTCCGCAAACAGCTCCTTTGTTTTTGTTACATTGAGGGAGGAGTTTGTTTTCTTGACACCACTGTGTCAGGGTGATAACTTCTTCTCTGTAGGCTGCCTCGTTATGATTTGAAATGTTGTATTCCCTTGTTTCCTGCTGGTAGGAAATTCTGCCTCTCAGTTCGCTCAGCTTGTTTTCCAGGGACTGCATGTCAGCCAGCAGTATGCTACAGAGCAGCGGCTGATAAGCACGCCGTCTCAGCCTCACCAGGGTGTTGCTGCTTCTCTCTGTCCTCCAGCGCCGCTTCCGAGGTGGCGGTGGTGTAATTAATGAGCCTTCCGTGGATCGTGTAAGCAAGGGTTCCCAGTGTAGAACAGGCAGCACATTGTGGGTAAATGCCATCCTCCCGATGTTCAGAAGAGTTAGTCAGTCATATTTGATGTGACTATCAATTTCTTGAGCAAGAAATGCAAAGGAAACTGCAGAAATTATCAGCACAATGTAATGTTGGTAAGGAGTGTGCAACATGCCTGCCGTACGCAGCGCCATCTTGTAATTCCTGGGTGAGTGTTGAGGGAATGAGTAAGGGGAGAGTAAGATACCGAAGGAAGACATGTGATTGAGGGATTGTAGGGGTGATAGAGAAACTGATGGGAGAGGAGTGATGGAGCAACAAAAAGAGTGAGATAGGCAACAGGGCTGCTGAGGACCGGAGTGTGGGAAGGCCAGGAAGGTGTGGGAGTGATGAAGGTGTGAGTGGTGAGGAAGCAAGTAAAAGTATGTTGCACGTCAGGTCTGACCACTGGGAATGGAGACAAATACGTAGGTTTCCCATGAGCATGGGGGTGGCGAGTACGACTGGGCCTGGTACGTGGGTGAATGGGATGAACAGAAGGTCATGCGTTGAGATCAACTGGAAGTGAAATGAATGTACAGATGCTCTGATTAATTGAGTGACTGCAGTAGACAGGGTCATATCTAAGTATCCCTGAATGTTGCACCCTCGAGGATTGTTCTGGAGTGACTGGCGAACAGGCGAGGAGTATCTCAGAGTGGGAATGGAGGGAATTGTCAAAGAGTGTTCCAGCCATCTTTTGGAACGATGGAGCTGATTTGGACAGGATGACTTAAGTCAGTTGAGTAGGATGTGGAATATAGTGATTGGTGTTTGTGAAAGGGTGTGATCGGAATGTTGGAAGTGTTTTTCCTTTAGTCTTATCCAGTCACAAGATCGTTCAATAATTTCTCTCCTACACTCACCATGTGGGCCTGTTTTAAGACAGATTTAGGTTATCTTGGAAAGCTAACAAATGTCACTCCACTCTTCAAGAAGGTAGAGAAGTAGAAGGAAGGAAATTATAGGGCAGTTATTCTGACTTCAGTTTTTGGAAAGATGTTGGATGCCCAAATGGGTGATTAAATGTCTGTTCCTCTGTACCCACCGTGTACCCCTGTTTATTACAGATCCAATATGTATACCAACTCCACAACCCAAGGGGACAAGTACTGAGCCAAGCAATGATTTGCCTACAATCACGGACTCAGATTCAAGATCAGGTATCAGTTCTGGGGACATGTTTTACACAGACTCCTCTCTGAAATTATCATCGAAGTTATTCAACCAGAATTAAATGACTGAATCAGGTGACATGGGTGACGGAATGACCAAGGGAGATGGGTGACGGATAGACCGAGGGAGATGGGTGTCGGAATGACCGAGGGAGACGGGTGATGGAGAGACCGAGGAGGATGGGTGACGGAATGGCTGAGGGAGATGGGTGACGGAGAGACCGAGGGGGATGGGTGACGGAGAGACCGAGGGGGATGGGTGACGGAGAGACCGAGGGGGATGGGTGACGGAGTGGCTGAGTGAGATGGGTGATGGAATGGCTGAGTGAGATGGGTGATGGAGTGGCCAATGGATATGGGTGACGGAATGGCCGAGGGAGATGGGTGATGGAGAGAACGAGGAGGGGATGAGTGACAGAATGACTGATGGAGATGGGTGATGGAGTGGCCGAGGGAGATGGGTAACAGAACGGCCGAGTGAGATGGATGACGGAGGGATATGGAAGCACAGAAGAGTGTTACATAATGGGTCTGACCAATTGGAACAGCCACATATATCTAGGTATTCCGAGCTGTGGGATGGTGGAGGCCTCTCGGTCTGGTACGTGGGTGAGCCGGATGACCAGAAGTTTGGTCATTCAAGTTAACATGAAGTGAAATGAATGTAAAGATGCAGGGGATTATTTTGTTACCAAAGCACAGAGGGTCAGATATGACTGTCACTGGGTGTTGTATCCTCAAGAATTTTTCTGAGTGATGGATATACTGTCAAGATTGACTCAGGGTGGGTATGGAGGGAAATGTCA
Source organism: Mobula hypostoma (assembly GCF_963921235.1). NCBI lineage: Eukaryota > Metazoa > Chordata > Chondrichthyes > Myliobatiformes > Myliobatidae > Mobula > Mobula hypostoma. Next base: position 1,774,830 of record NW_026948187.1, on the reverse strand, counting down.
AAGAGGGTTCTAACCATCAGTTTGAAAGATGGAGGTGATTTGTTTCCTATGACTTCGGACAGCTGAGTGGACCTCTCATTGGAGGAGCATGGGGAATACAGCGAATGGTGGTTGGGTGAGTGCTGTATAACTTTACACTGCGGCTGTGATGGGCATTTGCTTGTACCATGGAAGGTTGGTTTTGATGTTTCCTGTAGTTTCTCCTATCACAAGCGAGCTCAATGCTTCCTCTCCCCACACTCACCATGTATTCCTAAACAGACTCAGGGTCTCTGGGGAACAGTAGGGTACACAGCATACACAGAGCAGGTCTTTGCTGAAAATCCTATAACCATTTGTCAGTGGCAGGTTTTGTAGAAAATTAGCCTCCTGCAAGTCTCTATGGTGAATACCTCTGTTAGCATAACTGGGGAGAAGTTTATTGGGAAGCTGAAAGGTCTGAAAGTAGATAAAACATCTGGACGAGATGGTGTACCCCTAGTGTTCCAGAAGAGGTGGTGAAGAGATTGTGGAGGCATTTGGCATTTGGAATCATTGGATTCTGGAATGGTTCTGGAAGACTGGAACATTTTAAATGTCACTCCACTTTTCAAGAAGGTAGAGAGGTTGAAGAAAGGAAACTGCAGGTCAGTTATTCTGATGTCAGTGGTAGGGAAGATGTTGGTGTCCCCAGTTTCTGTTCCTCTGTTCCCCCAATGTACCCCTGTTTATTTCAGATCCAGCGTCTGTACCAACTCCACAAACTGAGGGGACAACACCTGAGCCAAGCGATGATTTGTCCACAATCACAAACCCAGACACAAGCTCAGGTATCAGTTGTGGGGATGTGTTTTACAAAGAATCCTTTCTGACATTATCATCAAATGCATTCAACTAGAGTCCAGCGACTGAATGAGGGGAGATGGGTGACAGACGGAGCGAGGCAGTTGGGTGTGCGATGACCAAAAACATGTGAAAGAGACCCAGAGTAGAGTATTAAGGGAGTAAATAAAAGACTACTGCATGGCGGGTCTGACCAATGGGAATTGACGCAAATATGTAGGTTTGCAATGAGCAGTGGGGGTGGGGGAGGCCAATGGGCCTGGTACGTGGGTGAACGGGAGGAACAGAAGGTCGTGCGTTCAGCTAAACATGAAGTGAAATGAATGTAGAGATGCTGCCAATAATTGAGTGAATGTAGCACAGAGTCAAATCTGAGTATCCCTGGATGTGCATCCTCGGAAATTGTTGTGGGGTGACTGATGTGGAGGCAAAGGGTGACTCAGAGTGGGAATGGAGAAATTGTCATCTGTTGGAAATCTGGAAGTGCTTTGTTTGGGATGTCTTCGGACAGCTGAGCAGACATTGGGGAAGCATGTGGAATACAATGACTGGCGGTTGGATGAGTTGTGTATAAATTTACACGGTGACAGTGATTGGGCATTTGCTAGTACCATGTAAGGTATGTTTTGGTCATTCCTGTAGTCTCTCGTTTCACAGACAAACTCAATACTTGCTCTCCGATACTCACCATGTATCCCTGATTTAAAGCAGATTCAGTGTCTCTTGGGAACAAAAGGGGCAGAGCAGGACTTTGTCATCAACGACATAACCATCTACAAGAGCATTTGTCAGTGGTTGCTGTTGTAGAAATCGATCCTCCCACAAGTCTCTCTGGTGAAGCCTTGACTGGACTGTGTTACCAGAACTAGAGAGCAACTTCTTGGGAAACTGCAAGGTCTGAATGTAGATAAGTCATCTGAACGAGATGGTGTAGCCCCCAGTGTTCTGGAAGAAGAGGCTGAAGAGATTATGGAAGTGATCTTTCAAGGGTCAATAGGTTCTGGTATGTTTCCGGAAGACTGGAAAATTACAAATATCACTACAGTCCTCAGGAAAGGAGGGAGGTAGAAGGAAGGAAGCTGTAGGCTGTTATTCTGACCTGAATGGTTGGGAAGATGTTGGAGTCCCAACTGAGTAATCAGTTGTCTCTTCCTCTCTTCCCACCATGTACCTCTGTTAATTACAGATGCAGTATCTGAACCAACTCCACAAACCAAGGGGATAACACCGGAGACAAGTGATGATTTGTCCACGTTCATGGAACCAGACACAAGTTCAGGTATCAGCATGGGGATGTGTTTTACACCGACTCTTCTCTGAAATTATTATCAAAGGGATTCAACCAGAGTCAAGGAACTGACTGACAGGCAATGGGTGATGGAGTGACCAAGGAAAATTGCTGATGAAGTGGCTTAGGGAGATGTATGTCAGACTGACTGAGGGAGAGGTGTGAGGCAGTGGCCAAGGGAGAAGGGTGAGGGAGTGGCTGAGGTTGATTGGTGAGGGGGTGCCCAAGGGAGATGGGCAATGGATTGCCTGAGCGAGAAGAGAGAGGGTGTGGCCGTGGGAGATGGGTGAGGAAGTGGCCATGGGAGATGGGTGAGGGTGTGGCCGTGGGAGATGGGTGAAGGTGTGGCCATGGGAGATGGGTGAGGGTGTGGCCGTGGGAGATGGGTGAGGGTGTGGCCATGGGAGATGGATGAGGAAGTGGCCATGGGAGATGGGTGAGGGTGTGACCATGGGAGATAGGTGAGGGTGTGGCCATGGGAGATGGGTGAGGAAGTGGCCGTGGGAGATGGGTGAGGAAGTGACCATGGGAGATGGGTGAGGGTGTGACCGTGGGAGATGGGTGAGGAAGTAGCCGTGGGAGATGGGTGAGGAAGTGGCCGTGGGAGATGGGTGAGGAAGTGGCCATGGGAGATGGGTGAGGGTGTGACCATGGGAGATGGGTGAGGAAGTGGTCATGGGGGATGGGTGAAAAAGTGGCTGTGGGCGATGGGTGACAGACGCACTGAGGACAGAGGGGTGTGCAATACCAAAAGGGTGTGGAAGCAAGCAACGGGAACGTGTTGAGGGAGGAAGTAAGAGTGTTGTGTTGCTGTCTGGCCAATTGGAATTGACAAAAATTGCTAGGTGTTCCAAGCAGTAGTGGTGGTAGAGGCCATTGGGCCTGATACGTGGATGAGTGAGATGAATAGAAAGTCGTTCATTCAGATAAACATGAAGAGAAATGAATGTGGAGATGTTGGGGATTATTGAGTGACCATAGTGTACAGGGTCAGATATGAGTATCTATGGATTTTGCATCTTTGAGAATTGTTCTGGGTGATGGACGTACAGGCGAGGAGTGACTCAGAGTGTGTATGGAGGGAATTGTCCAAGAGAGTTCCAGCCATCACTTGGAAAGATGGAGATGATTTGTTTGGGACAACTTAGGAGAGCTGAGCGAACCCCTCATTGGAGGAGCATGGGGAATACAGTGACTGGTGGTTGGGTGAGTGGTGTATAACCTTACATTGCGGCTGTGATGGGCATTTGCTGGTGTGATGGAAGGTTAACTTTGCTTATTCCTGTAGTCTCTCCTATCACAAGTGAGCTCAATAATTCCTTTCCTGCATTCACCATGTATTCCTGATTTTAAAACAGATTTAGGGTCTTTCGGAAACAGTAGGGATACAGAGCAGGTCTTTCCCACAATCCCATAACCATCTACAAACACATTTGTCAGTGTAGGGTTTGTAGAAATAGAGCCTCACAAGTCTCTATGCTGGTACTTTGAGTACCTGTGTTACCATAACTGGAGAGAAGTTTATTGGGAAACTGAAAGGTCTGAGTACAGAGAAGTCACCTGAAACAGATAGTGTATCCCTGGAGTTCTGGAAGAGGTAGCTGAAGAGATTCTGGAGGTATTTGAAATTATCTTTCTGGAATGGTTCCAGAAGACTGGAAAATTACAAATGTCATACCACTCTTCAACAAGGTAGAGAGGTAGGAGAAAGGAAACTATAGGCCATCTATTCTGACCTCAGCCATTAGAAAGAATTTGGAGTCCCAACTGGGTGGGCAATTGCCTGTTCCTCTGCTCCCAGCATGTACCCCTGTTTATTGCAGATGCAACATCTATAACAACTCCACAAACTGAGGAGACAACTCCTGAGCCAGGCGATGATTCGACAACGATCATGGACCCAGATACAAGCTCAGGTATCAGCTGTGGGGATGTGTTTTACACAGAATCTTCACTGAAATTATCATCTAATGTATTCAACCAGAATCAAGTGTCTGACTGAGGGGAGATGGGTGATGGAGGGTCCGAGGGAGATGGGTGATGGAGAGTCCGAGGGAGATGGGTGATGGTGTGGCAGACGGGGATGGGTGACGGAGTGACCGAGGGAGAAGGGGAGCAGAGGTGCTGAGAACAGAGGGGTGTTGGAGGGCCAAGAAGGTGTGGGATCAGCTGAGGGGAGAGTGTTAAAGAAGCAAGTAAAATAATGTAGCATGACTGGTCTGACCAATATGAATGGACACAAATATCTAGGACTTCCGAACAGTGGATATTGGGGAGGCCACTTGGACTGGTACGTGGAACAGTGGGATGAATAGAAGGTCATGCGTTGTGAGAAATCTGAAGTGAAATGAATGTATAGATGCTGGGAATAATTGAGTGACTGTATCATACAGGGTCAGATCTGAGTATGCCTGGATGTTACGTCTAAGATAATTGTTCTGGAGTGTCTGACGTACGGGCAGGATTGACTCTCATTGAGAAGGAGGGAATTGTCAAAGAAACATCTAGTAGAAAGATGGAGGCGATTTGTTACGGACAACTTAGTTCAGCTGTGTGGCCCTCTCATGCGAGGAGGTTGTGGAATTCAGTGACTGGTGGATCGATGAGTGCTGTATAAACTTACATTGTGGAGCACAATTTGGCCTGTGATGGCATGATTGAATGCTGATTTTGGTGATTCCTGCAGGTCATCCCATCACAAATTTGCTCAATACTTCATCTTGCAACCCTCACTATGTGTCCCTGATTTTGTCCACAGTTCCCAGTACCATCTACAGGAGCATTGTCAGTGGTAAGGGTAATAGCAATTGAGGCTGTCCCATGTGACTGTGGTGGAAATTTGAATATCTGTGTTTCCATAACAAGAGAGGACGTTTTTAGGAAACAAAGATCTGAATGTAGATAAATCACCCAGATCAGATCTCCTGATCTCCCAGTAGCCATCCACTTCAACTCTGCTTCCCACTCCCATTCAGATATGTCCATACATGGCCTCCTCTACTGCCATGATGAGGCTAAACTCAGGTTGGCGGAACAACACCTCATATACCATCTAGGTAGTCTCCAGCCCCTTGGTATGAACATAGAATTCTCCAACTTCTGGTAATTCCCTCTCCCTCCCTTCCCCTATCACTTTGTTACTCTGGCCCCTCTGCCAGCTGCCTACCACCTCCCTCATGTTCCCGCCTCCTTCTACTAGCCATTGTGTTTTCCCCTGTTCTTTCTTCACCTTTCCTGCCTATGACATCCCTGCCTCCCCTCCCTCACCCCTTTCTCTTTCCCCTTACCGGTTTTTCACCTGGAACCTACCAGCCTTCTCCTTCCCACCCTCCCCCCACCTTCATTATAGGGCCTCTGCCCCTTCCCCTACGGTCCTCAGGAAGGGTTCCGGCCCGAAACGTCGACTCATCGTTTCCACGGATGCTCCCCAACCTGCTGAGTTCCTCCAGCGTGTTGTGAGTGTTGATTTGACCCCAGCATCTGCAGATTATTTTTTGTGTTTACCACCCAGATCAGATAGTGTACCCCCAAGAGTTCTAGAAGAGGTGGCTGAATAGATTGTGGAGGCATTAGTAATGATCTTTCAAGGATCACTAGATTCTATATGTTACTGGAAGCCAACAAAATTACAGATATCGCTCCACTCCTGAAGAAGGTAGTGAGTCATAAAGAAGGAAACTATTGGCCTGTTATTGTAATCTCAGTGGTTGGGAAGATGTTGGAGTCTCAATCCAGTGGTCTGTTGTCTGTTCCTCAGTTCCCACCACGTACCCCTGTTTATTACAGATCCAACATCTGTACCAACTCCACAAACCGAGGGGACAACTCCTGAGCCAAGTGATGATTTTTCAATGATCACGGACAAGAATACAAGCTCAGGTACCAATTGTGGGGACATCTTTTACACAGACTTCCCTCTGAAATTATCAGTCAATGAATTCAACCAGAATCAAGCGACTGACTGAGGGGAGATGGGTGATGGAGGGGTTGAGGGAGATTGGTGATAGAGTCACCGTGGGAGATGAGTGATGGACGGGCTGAGGGAGCAGAGTGACGCAGTGACCAAGGGAGACGGGTGGTGGAGCAGCCGAGGGAGACGGGTAACATAGGTACAGAGTACAGAGAGGTGTAGGAGAGACCGAGGGGAGAGTGGTGAGGAAGCAAGTTAAAGCACCTTGCATGACATAGTGGAGCATGATGGGCCTGTGATGGTATGATGGAAGGCTGGCTGTGGTGATTCCTGTAGATTGTTCCATCACAAGCTTGCACAGTACATCTTCTCCAACACAAACCATGTGTTCCTAATTTGAAACACATTCAGGGACTCTTGGGAACAGTAGGGTACACAGCACGACCTTGTCCACATCCCAGAAACATCTACGAGCACGTTTGTCAGTGGTAGGGGTGGTAAAAATAGAGCCTCCTGCAAAACACAATGATGGAACTTTAACTGGACTGTGTTACCATAACTAGAGAAGAGATTCTTGGGAAACTGAAAGGTCTGAATGTAGATGAGACATCTGAACAAGATTGTGTACCCCCAGAGTTCTGGAAGAGCAGGCTGATGAGTGTGTGGAAGGATTGGTAATGATCTTTCAAGAATCACGAGATTCTGGATTGGTTCCAGATGACTGCAAAACTACAAAAGTAACTCCACTCTTCAAGAAGGTAGAGAGGCAGACGGAAGGATACTACAGGCCAGTTGTTCCGGCCTCAGTGACTGGGAGATGTTGGAGTCCCAATGGGGTGGGCATTTGTCTGTTTCTCTATTCGTACCATGTGCCCTTGTTTATTACAGATCGAACTTCTGTACCAACTCCTGTACCAACTCCACAAACTGAGGGTACAAGTCCTGATCCAAGCAATGATTACTCCACAATCACGGACCCAGATACAAGCTCAGGTAACAGTTGTGGGGATGTGTTTTACAGTGACTCCTCTCTGCAATTAACATTCAATGGATAGAACCAGCATGAAGCAGCTGACTGAGGGAAGATGGGAGATGGAGGGCCCGAAGGAGATCGGTGCGAGTGGCAGAGGGGGATGGGTGACGGATTAGCTGAAGGAGATATGTGTCAGGATGACCAAGAGAGGTGGGTGACTGGGTGGTCGAGGGAGATGTGTGCCGGAGTGGATGAGAGAGATGGGTGTCAGGGTTAACCAGAGAGGTGGGTGACAGAGTGGCCGAGGGAGATGTGTGTCAGTGTTACTGAAAGAGGTGGGTGAACAAGTTGCTGAGGGAGATAGGTGATGGAGATGCTGAGGACAGAGTTGTGAGGGAATGCCGAGAATGTGTGGGAGTGACCGAGGGAGAATTGTGTGGAATCAAGTGAAAGAGTGTTGCGTGACGGGTCTGACCAATTTAATGGACACAAATATCTAGGTATTCTGAGCAGTGGACTGGTATGTGGAACTGCGGGGTGAAAAGAAGGTCTTGTGTTTTGATAGACATGAACTGAAATGAATGCACAGATGCTGGGATAATTAAGTGACTGTAGCATACAGGGTCAGATCCCAGTATCCCTGGATATTACATCTTAGAGAATTGTTCTGGAGTGTCTGACATACAAGGAAGGTTTGACTCAGAGTAGGAATGCAGGGAATTGTCAAAGATCCGTCTGGTAGAAGGATGGAGGTGTTTTGTTATGGACGACTTAGTCAGCTGAATGGACCTCTCATGCGAGGAGGATGTGGATTGCAGTGACTGGTGGTTGGGTGAGTGCTGTATAAACTTACATGGTGGAGCACGATGGGCCTGTGATAGCATGATGGAATGCTGATTTTGGTGATTCCTGTGTGTTGTCCCATCACAAACTTGCTCAGTACTTCCTCTCCAAACTCACCAAGTGTTTCTGATATAAAACACACTCAGCGTCTCTTGGGAACAGTAGTGTATGGAGAATGTCTTTGTCTACAATCGCATAACAGTCTACAAGCGCACTGTCAGTGGTAGGGGTAGTAGAAGTTGAGGCTGTCCCGTGTCTTTGTGGTGGAAATTTGAATGTTTGTGTTTCCATATCAAGAGAGGAGATGCTTGGGAAGCAGAAAGGTCTGAATGTAAATAGATCACCTGGACCAGACCCAGAGTTCTGGGAGAGGTGGCTGAAGAGGCTGTAGAGGGATTAGTCATGATCTTTCAATAATCACTAGATTCTATATGTTTCTGGACGACAAGAAAATTACAGATGTCACCCCACTCTTGATGAAGGTAGCGAGGCAGAAAGAGGGAAACTATAGGCCTGTTATTCTAATCTCAGTGGTACGAAAGATGTTGGAGTCCAAACCAGTGGTCTATTGTCTGTTCCTTTGTACTCACCATGTACCCCTGTTTATTTCAGATCCATCATCTGTACCAACTCCACAAACCGAGGGGAGGACTGCTGAGCCAAGTGATGATTTGTCCACAATCACAGACCAAGCTACAAGCTCAGGTATCTGTTGTGGGGACATGTTTTACACAGACATCACTCTGAAATTATCATCCAATGGATTCAACTAGAATCAAGGGACTGACTGAGCGGAGATAGATGATGGAGTGGCTGAGGGGGACGGATGACAGACGGGTGTGGGATGGCTCAAATGGTGTGGGATAGACCGAGGGGAGCGTGTTGAGGGAGCAAGTAGAAGTGTTGCATGATGGGTCTGAACAATTGAAATGGACACAAATATCTAGGTATTCTGAGCATTGAGTGTTGGAGAGGCCACTGGGATTGGTACATTGAACTATGGGATGAACAGAAGGTGATGCATTCTGCTAAACATAAAGTGAAATGAATGTACAGATGCTGGGGATAGTTGAGTGACCGTAGCATGCAGGGTCAGATTTGAGTATCCCTGGATGTTACATCTTAGAGAATTGTTCTGTAGTGTGTGACGTATAGGCAACAATTGACTCAGATTGGGAAAAGAGAGAATTGCCAAAAGGCCATCTAGTAGAAAGCGGGAGGTGATTTGCTATGGACGACTTAGTTCAGCTGATCAGACCTCTCATGTGGGGAAGATGTGCATTGCAGTGGCTGGTGGTTGGGTGAGTGCTGTATAAACTTGCATAGTGGAGCACGATGGGCCTGTGATGGTATGTTGGAAGGCTGGCTGTGGTGATTCCTGTAGTTTGTTCCATCACAAGCTTGCACAGTACATCTTCTCCAACACACACCATGTGTCCCTGATTTGAAACACATTCAGGGATTCTTGGGAACAGTAGGGTACACAACACGACCTTGTCCACAATCCCAGAAACATCTACGAGCACTTTTGTCAGTGGTAGGGGTGGTAAAAATAGAGCCTTCTGCAAAACACAATGATGGAACTTTGACTGGACTGTGTTACCATAACTAGAGAAGATATTCTTGGGAAACTGAAAGGTCTGAATGTAGATGAGACATCTGAACAAGATCGTGTACCCCAGAATTCTGGAAGAGGAGGCTGATGAGTGTGTGGAAGGATTGGTAATGATCTTTCAAGAATCACGAGATTCTGGATTGGTTCCGGATGACTGCAAAATTACAAATGTAACTCCACTCTTCAAGAAGGTAGAGATGCAGAAGGAAGGATACCACAGGCCAGTTATTCTGGCCTCAGTGACTGGGGGATGTTGGAGTCCCAACGGGGTGGGCATTTATCTGTACATCTTTTCCCACCATGTGCCCCTGTTTATTTCAGATCCATCATCTGTATCAACTCCACAAACTGAGAGGACAAGTCCTGAGCCAAGTGATGATTTGTCCACAATCACGGACCAGGATACAAGCTCAGGTACCAGTTGTGGGGACATGTTTTACACAGACATCACTCTGAAATTATCATCCAATGGATTTAGCCAGAATCAAGGGACTGACTGAGGGGAGATGGAAGATGGAGGGATCGAGGGAGATTGGTGATCGAGTCACCGTGGGAGATGGGTGATGGACGAGCTGAGTGAGATGGATGACAGATGGACCAAGGACAGAGGGGTGTGGGATGGATCAAACAGTGAGGGAGAGACCGAGGGAAGAGTGTTGAGGGAGCAAGTAAAAGTGTTGCATGATTGGTTTGACCATTGGGGATGGGCTTGGGGTTTGCCCTGAGCAGCAGTGATTGTGCAGGTCTCTGTGCTTGGCACGCGGTTGAGTGGGATGCACAGAAGCTCTGTCATTGAGATAAACATGATTTGAAATCAACCTAATGATGCTGTGGATAACTGAGTGACTATAGCATACAGAGTCAAATCTCAGTATCTCTGGACGCTACATACTCTGGAATTGTTCTGGAAGGAATGACTAATTGGCAAGGAATGAGAGTGTGGGACTGCAGAAATTGACAAAGAGCATTCTAGCCATCTGATCGAAAGATGGAGGTGATTTGGTTAGGATGACCCGGGACCTCTCATGGGAGGAGGATGTGAAATGCTGAGTGTGGTGGTTGGGTGCGTGCTGTATAACCTTACATGATTGGGTGTGATGTACCTTTGTTGGTATGTTGGAAGTCTGGTTGTGGTGTTTCCTGTTGTCTCATTCTATCACAAGCTAGCACAATGCTCTCTCTGCAACACTCACCATGTGCCCCTGATTTAAAACATATTCAGGGTCTCTTGAGAACAGTAAATTACAGAACATGACCTTGTCCACAATTGCATCACCGTCTGCAGGCACATTTGTCAGTGGTAGCGGTTGTAGAAATGGGGTCTCCTGCAAATCACAATGGTGTAGATTTGACTGAACTGTGTTAGCATCACTAGAGAGGAGGTTCTTGGAAAACTGAAAAGTCTGATGCAGAAGAGACAGATGAATGAGATGGTGTACGTCCAGAGTTATGGAAGAGCAGGATGAAGAGATTGTGGGGGGATTAGTAATGATCTTTCAAGAATCACTAGATTCTGGAATGGTTCCAGATGGCTGTAAAACTACAAATGTATTTCAACTCTTCAAGAAGGTAGAGAGACAGAAGGAGGGAATATATAGGCCAGTTATTCTGCCTTCAGTGATTGAGTAGATGTTGGAGTCCCAACTGGGTTGTCAATTGTCTGTTCCTCTGTTCCCACCATATGCCCCTTTTTATTGTAGATCCAGCCTCTGAACCAACTTCACAAACTGAGGGGATAACTCCTGAGCTAAGAGATGATTTGTCCACGATCAAGGACCCAGATACAAGCTCAGGTATCAGTTGTGGGGATGTGTTTTACAGAGACTCCTCTGCAATTAACATTCAACGGATTCACACAGCATCAAGTGACTAAATGAGGGGAGATGGATGATGGAGTGGCAGAGGGGAATGGGTGATGGAGTGGCCAAGGGGGATAGGTGATGGCATGCCTGGGGGAAATGGGTGACATGTGTGGGAGGGCCAAAAAGGAGTGGGAGAGACTGAGTGAGAAGGGTGTGGAACCAAGTAAAAGTGTTGCATGGTGGGCTAGATCAATTGGAGTGGACACAAATATCCAGGCATTCTGTGCAGTGACTGTTTGGAGGCCATCTGGTTTGGTACATGGGTAGAATAGAAGGTCATGTGCTGTGATAAATATGGAGTGATATGAACGTACAGATGTTTGGGATAATTGAGGGGCTGCAACATGTAGGGTCAGATCTGAGTATCCCTGGATGTTACATCTTAGGCACTTGATCTGGTGTGTCTGATGGATTCGGACGATGTGACTTAGATTGGGAATGGAGAAATTATCAGAGGCTTTGAACTATCTGGTAGAAAGGTGGAGGAGATTTGTTTGGGATGACTTTGGATCTCTCAGGGGAGGAAGATGCAGTCTGCAGAGAATTGTGGTTGGATGAGTGTTGTCTAACCTTACATGTCTGGGCGTGATGGACATGTGTTGGTACGATGGAAGGCTAGTTGTGGTGATTACTGCTGTCTCCTCCCATCTCAAGCTAGCACAATACATCCTCTCCTGCACTCACCATGTGTTCCTGATTTAAAATGCATTCCCTGTCTTGGAGATGTGTGTCAGGGTTACTGCAGAAGGTGGGTGAACGAGATGCTGAGGGAGATGTGTGTCAAGGTTACTGAAGGAGGTGGGTGAACAAGATGCTCAGGGAGATGTGTGTCAGGGTGACTGAAGGAGATGGGTGAATGAGTTGCTGAGGTAGATGGGTATCAGGGTTACTGAAGGAGGTGGGTGAACGAGATGCTGAGGGAGATAGATGATGTAGATGCTGAGGACAGAGTTGTGAGGGAATGCCGAGAATGTGTGGGAGTGACCGAGGGAGAGTGGTGTGGAATCAAGTGAAAGAGTGTTGCATGACAGGTCTGACCAATTGGAATGGACACAAATATCTAGATATTCCGAGCAGTGGGTGTTCAGGAGGCCACTAGGACTGGTACGTGGAACTGCGGGATGAACAGAAGGTCATGTGTTTTGATAAACATGAACTGAAATGAATGTGCAGATGCTGGGATAATTAAGTGACCGTAGCATACAGGGTCAGATCCCAGTATCCCTGGATATTACATCTTAGAGAATTGTTCTGGAGTGTCTGGCGTACAAGGAAGGTTTGACTCAGAGTGGAGGGAATTGAGGGAATTGACTCAGAGTGGGAATGGAGGGAATTGTCAAAGATCCGTCTGGTAGAAAGATGGAGGTGTTTTGTTATGGTCGACTTAGTCAGCTGAATGGACCTCTCATGCGGGGAGGATGTGGATTGCAGTGACTGGTGGTTGGGTGAGTGCTGTATAAACTTACATGGTGGAGCGCGATGGGCCTGTGATAGCATGATGGAATGCTGATTTTGGTGATTCCTGTGTGTCGTCCCATCACAAACTTGCTCAGTACTTCCTCTCCAAACTCACCATCTGTTCCTGATATAAAATGCATTCAGTGTCTCTTGGGAACAGTAGGGTACAGAGAATGTCTTTGTCCACATTCCCATAACCATCTACAAGCACACTGTCAGTGGTAGGGGTGATAGAAGTTGAGGCTGTCCCATGTCTTTGTGGTGGAAATTTGAATGTTTGTGTTTCCATAACAAGAGAGGAGGTGCTTGGGAAGCAGAAAGATCTGAATGTAGATAGATCACCTGAACCAGACAGTGTACACCCCAGAGTTCTGGAAGAGGTGGCTGAAGAGACTGTAGAGGGATTAGTCATGATCTTTCAAGAATCACTAGATTCCATACGTTTCTGGAAGAAAAGAAAATTACAGATGTCACTCCACTCTTGAAGAAGATAGCGAGGCAGAAAGAAGGAAACTATAGACCTGTTATTCCAATCTCAGTGGTACGAAAGACGTTGGAGTCCCAAACCAGTGGTCTATTGTCTGTTCCTTTGTACTCACCACGTACCCCTGTTTATTACAGATCCAACATCTGTACCAACTCCACAAACCAAGGGGACAACTGCTGAGCCAGGTGATGATTTGTCCACAATCACAGACCCAGATACAAGCTCAGATATCAGTTGTGGGGCCGGTTGTACACAGACTGCCCTCTGAAATTATCATCCAATGGATTCAACCAGAATCAAGGGACTGACTGAGTGGAGATGGGTGACGAAGCAGCCGGGGGAGGCGTGTGACGGAGCGGCCGAGGGGGACGGGTGACAGACGGACCAAGGACAGATGGGTGTGGGATGTCTCAAATGGTGTGGGAGAGACCGAGGGGAGCGTGTTGAAGGAGCAAGTAAAAGTGTTGCATGATGGGTCTGACCAATCGGGATGTGCTTGGGGTTTGCTGTGAGCAACAGGGATTGTGGAGGTCACTGTGCCTGGCACCTGGGTGAGTGGGATGAGTGGCTGTAACATTGAGAGTCAAATCTCTCTATCCCTGGGTGTTACATAACCAAGAATTTTTCTGGAGTGTATGATGTATTGGCAAGGAATGACAGTGTGGGACTGGAACAATTGACAAAAAGGGTTCTAGCCATCTGTTTGAAAGATGAAGGTGGTTTGTTTGGGATAACTTAGGATCTCTCATGGGAGGAGGATGCGAAATTCTGAGTCTGGTGGTTGGGTGAGTCGTTACATTTTCAGGTGTGATGTGCCTTTGTTGGTATGTTGGAAGTCTGGTTGTGGTGATTCCTGTAGGCTCGTCCCATCACAAGTTAGCACAGTACATCCTCTCCAACACACATTCATTGTCTCTTGGGAATATTAGGGTACAGATCATGACTTTGCCCACAATCGCATAACCATATACAAGTGCATTGTCAGTGGTAGGGGTGGTAGAGATCGATCTTATTGCAAATCACAATGATGGAGCTTTGACAAAAACTGTGTTACCATAATGAGAGAGGAGGTTCTTGGGAAACTGAAATGTCTGAATGTAGATGAAACATCTGAAGAAGATGGTGTACCCCCAGAGTTCTGGAAGAGGAGACTGAAGAGAGTGTGGAAGGATTGGTAATGATATTCCAAGAATCACGAGATTCTGGATTGGTTCCGGATGACTGCAGAATTACAAATGTAACTCCACTCTTCAAAAGGTAGATCAGTAGAAGGGAAGATACTACAGGCCAGTTATTCTGGCCTCAGTGACTGGGAGATGTTGGAGTCCCAACGGGGTGGGCAATTGTCTGTTCCTCTATTCTCACATGTGCCTCTGTTTATGACAGATTCAGCATCTGTACCAACTTCGCAACCCGAGGGGACCACTCCCCAGCCAAGCGATGATTTGTCCACAAGCAATGACCCAGAAACAAGCTCAGGTATCAGTTGTGGGGATGTGTTTTACAGAGACTTCTCTCTGCAATTAACATTCAACGGTAATGGAGGGCCCGAGGGAAATGGATGATGCAGTGACAGAGTGGGCTGGGTGACGGAGTGGCAGAGCGAAATATGTGTCAGGGTGAACCAGAGAGATGGATGTCGGAGTGGGTGAGGGTGATGGGTGACGGAGTAGCCGAGGGAGATGGTTGTGAGGGTTACTTAAGCAGGTGAGTGAATGAGTGGCTGAGGGAGATAGGTGATGAGGGTGCTGAGGACAAAGGTGCGTGGGAAGGCCAAGCAGGTGTGGGACTGACCGAGGAGAGAATGGTGAGGAAACAAGTAAAAGAAGTTGCATGAAGGGTCGAATGGACACAGATATCTAGGTATTCTGAGCAGTGGGTGTTGGAGAGGCCACTGGGACTGGTACATGGAACTACGGGATGAACAGAAGGTCATGCATTGTGATAAACATAAAGTGAAATGAATGTACAGATGCTGGGGATAGTTGAGTGATCGTAGCATGCAGGGTCAGATTTCAGTATCCCTGGATGTCACATCCTAGAGAATTGTTCTGTAGTGTGTGACGTACAGACAAGGATTGACTCAGATTGGGAAAAGAGCGAATTGCCAAAAGGCCATCTAGTAGAAAGCGGGAGGTGATTTGCTATGGACGACTTAGTTCAGCTGATCAGACCTCTCCTGTGGGGAAGATGTGCATTGCAGTGGCTGGTGGTTGGGTGAGTGCTGTATAAACTTACATATTGGAGCATGATGGGCCTGTGATGGTATGATGGAAGGCTGGCTGTGGTGATTCCTGTAGTTTGTTCCATCACAAGCTTGCACAGTACATCTTCTCCAACACAAACATGTGTCCCTGATTTAAAACACATTCAGGAATTCTTGGGAACAGTAGGGTACACAACACGACATTGTCCACATCCCAGAAACATCTACGAGCACTTTTGTCAGTGGTAGGGGTGGTAGAAATAGAGCCTCCTGCAAAACACAATGATGGAACTTTAACTGAACTGTGTTACCATAACTAGAGAAGATATCCTTGGGAAACTGAAAGGTCTGAATGTAGATGAGACATCTGAATGAGATTGTGTACCCCCAGACTTCTGGAAGAGGAGGCTGATGAGTGTGTGGAAGGATTGGTAATGATCTTTCAAGAATCACTAGATTCTGGATTGGTTCCGGATGACTGCAGAATTACAAATGTAACTCCACTCTTCAAGAAGGTAGATCAGTAGAAGGAAAGATACTACAGACCAGTTATTCTGGCCTCAGTGACTGGGAGATGTTGGAGTCCCAACGTGGCGGGCAATTGTCTGTTCCTCTATTCGCACCATGTTCCTCTGTTTATTACAGATTCAGCATCTGTACCAACTCCACAAACTGAGTGGACAACTCCTGAGCCAAGCGATGATTACTCCACAAAAGAGGACCCAGATACAAGCTCAGGTATCAGTTGTGGGGATGCATTTTACAGTGACTCCTCTCTGCAATTAACGTTTGATGGATAGAACCAGCATCACGCGGCTGACTGAGGGAAGATGGGTGATGGAGGGCTGAAGGAGATTGGTGCAAGTGGCAGAGGGGTGTGGGTGATGGATTAGCTGAAGGAGGTATGTGTCAGGGTTACCGAGAGAGGTGGGTGACGGAGTGGTCGAAGGAGATGGGTGTCAGGGTGACTGAAGGAGGTGGATGAACGAGTTGCTGGGGGAGATGGGTGTCAGGGTTACTGAAGGAGGTGGGTGAACGAGTTGCTGGGGGAGATGGGTGTCAGGGTGACTGAAGGAGGTGGATGAATGAGTTGCTGGGGGAGATGGGTGTCAGGGTTACTGAAGGAGGTGGATGAACGAGTTGCTGAGGGAGATGTGTGTCAGGGTTACTGAAGGAGGTGGATGAATGAGTTGCTGGGGGAGATGGGTGTCAGGGTTACTGAAGGAGGTGGATGAATGAGTTGCTGGGGGAGATGGGTGTCAGGGTTACTGAAGGAGGTGGATGAATGAGTTGCTGAGGGAGATGGGTGTCAGGGTTACTGAAGGAGGTGGATGAACGAGTTGCTGAGGGAGATGGGTGTCAGGGTTACTGAAGGAGGTGGATGAATGAGTTGCTGAGGGAGATGTGTGTCAGGGTTACTGAAGGAGGTGGATGAATGAGTTGCTGAGGGAGATGGGTGTCAGGGTTACTGAAGGAGGTGGATGAATGAGTTGCTGGGGGAGATGGGTGTCAGGGTTACTGAAGGAGGTGGATGAATGAGTTGCTGGGGGAGATGTGTGTCAGGGTTACTGAAGGAGGTGGATGAATGAGTTGCTGAGGGAGATGTGTGTCAGGGTTACTGAAGGAGGTGGATGAATGAGTTGCTGGGGGAGATGTGTGTCAGGGTTACTGAAGGAGGTGGATGAATGAGTTGCTGAGGGAGATGGGTGTCAGGGTTACTGAAGGAGGTGGATGAATGAGTTGCTGAGGGAGATGTGTGTCAGGGTTACTGAAGGAGGTGGATGAATGAGTTGCTGGGGGAGATGTGTGTCAGGGTTACTGAAGGAGGTGGATGAATGAGTTGCTGAGGGAGATGGGTGTCAGGGTTACTGAAGGAGGTGGATGAATGAGTTGCTGGGGGAGATGGGTGTCAGGGTTACTGAAGGAGGTGGATGAATGAGTTGCTGGGGGAGATGTGTGTCAGGGTTACTGAAGGAGGTGGATGAATGAGTTGCTGGGGGAGATGTGTGTCAGGGTTACTGAAGGAGGTGGATGAATGAGTTGCTGAGGGAGATGGGTGTCAGGGTTACTGAAGGAGGTGGATGAATGAGTTGCTGAGGGAGATGTGTGTCAGGGTTACTGAAGGAGGTGGATGAATGAGTTGCTGGGGGAGATGTGTGTCAGGGTTACTGAAGGAGGTGGATGAATGAGTTGCTGGGGGAGATGTGTGTCAGGGTTACTGAAGGAGGTGGATGAATGAGTTGCTGAGGGAGATGGGTGTCAGGGTTACTGAAGGAGGTGGATGAATGAGTTGCTGAGGGAGATGTGTGTCAGGGTGACTGAAGGAGGTGGATGAACGAGTTGCTGGGGGAGATGTGTGTCAGGGTTACTGAAGGAGGTGGATGAATGAGTTGCTGGGGGAGATGTGTGTCAGGGTTACTGAAGGAGGTGGATGAATGAGTTGCTGAGGGAGATGGGTGTCAGGGTTACTGAAGGAGGTGGATGAATGAGTTGCTGAGGGAGATGTGTGTCAGGGTTACTGAAGGAGGTGGATGAATGAGTTGCTGAGGGAGATGTGTGTCAGGGTTACTGAAGGAGGTGGATGAATGAGTTGCTGAGGGAGATGTGTGTCAGGGTTACTGAAGGAGGTGGATGAATGAGTTGCTGAGGGAGATGGGTGTCAGGGTTACTGAAGGAGGTGGATGAATGAGTTGCTGAGGGAGATGTGTGTCAGGGTGACTGAAGGAGGTGGATGAACGAGTTGCTGGGGGAGATGTGTGTCAGGGTTACTGAAGGAGGTGGATGAATGAGTTGCTGGGGGAGATGGGTGTCAGGGTTACTGAAGGAGGTGGATGAATGAGTTGCTGAGGGAGATGGGTGTCAGGGTTACTGAAGGAGGTGGATGAATGAGTTGCTGAGGGAGATGTGTGTCAGGGTTACTGAAGGAGGTGGATGAATGAGTTGCTGAGGGAGATGTGTGTCAGGGTTACTGAAGGAGGTGGGTGAATGAGTTGCTGAGGGAGATGTGTGTCAGGGTTACTGAAGGAGGTGGATGAATGAGTTGCTGAGGGAGATGGGTGTCAGGGTTACTGAAGGAGGTGGATGAATGAGTTGCTGGGGGAGATGGGTGTCAGGGTTACTGAAGGAGGTGGATGAATGAGTTGCTGAGGGAGATGTGTGTCAGGGTTACTGAAGGAGGTGGATGAATGAGTTGCTGAGGGAGATGGGTGTCAGGGTTACTGAAGGAGGTGGATGAATGAGTTGCTGAGGGAGATGTGTGTCAGGGTGACTGAAGGAGGTGGATGAATGAGTTGCTGAGGGAGATGTGTGTCAGGGTTACTGAAGGAGGTGGATGAATGAGTTGCTGAGGGAGATGTGTGTCAGGGTTACTGAAGGAGGTGGGTGAATGAGTTGCTGAGGGAGATGGGTGTCAGGGTTACTGAAGGAGGTGGATGAACGAGTTGCTGAGGGAGATGTGTGTCAGGGTTACTGAAGGAGGTGGATGAATGAGTTGCTGAGGGAGATGGGTGTCAGGGTTACTGAAGGAGGTGGATGAATGAGTTGCTGAGGGAGATGGGTGTCAGGGTTACTGAAGGAGGTGGATGAACGAGTTGCTGAGGGAGATGTGTGTCAGGGTTACTGAAGGAGGTGGATGAATGAGTTGCTGGGGGAGATGGGTGTCAGGGTTACTGAAGGAGGTGGATGAACGAGTTGCTGAGGGAGATGTGTGTCAGGGTTACTGAAGGAGGTGGGTGAATGAGTTGCTGAGGGAGATGGGTGTCAGGGTTACTGAAGGAGGTGGGTGAATGAGTTGCTGAGGGAGATGTGTGTCAGGGTTACTGAAGGAGGTGGGTGAATGAGTTGCTGGGGGAGATGTGTGTCAGGGTGACTGAAGGAGGTGGGTGAATGAGTTGCTGGGGGAGATGTGTGTCAGGGTTACTGAAGGAGGTGGATGAACGAGTTGCTGGGGGAGATGGGTGTCAGGGTTACTGAAGGAGGTGGGTGAACGAGTTGCTGAGGGAGATGGGTGTCAGGGTTACTGAAGGAGGTGGGTGAATGAGTTGCTGGGGGAGATGTGTGTCAGGGTGACTGAAGGAGGTGGATGAACG